>NW_006159538.1:4214165-4219365 GCF_000334495.1 Tupaia belangeri chinensis | reverse complement strand
ATATGTGTGTGTGTGTGTGTGTATATATATATATATATATATATATTTAAACCTGTTGTGACTTCCGTAGGACCCCATGTGCCAGACTCAGCTCCGCATACTCGGGCAGCACGCCGCAGTTACACTTCCTTCGACTGCTTTATTAAAATACCAGTTCACTGCATGATTGCAAGCAACTTGTTTCCCAGCAATGAAATTCCTTCTCACCTGTCTTTGATGATCCAGATCTGCTTTATTACCAATTAAAATCATTGGAAACTCATCACGATCCTTTACTCTAAGAATCTGTCTTTGAAACTTATAGATTTCTTCAAAACTACAACAAAACCAAAAACAAATTAATCATTTTGGTTAAGTACCAGAATGCAGCAGCCCCACGCCCCCCCCCAGTACTACATTACTTTCCCTTTTTCTATGAAAACGAGGAAATCCCAATTTAATGAAACGGTGACCTAAACAGGAACCAAGGGTCTGCTCTTCAGTGCTGGTACGAACCTGCCTCTATCTGTGACTGAGAAGACCAACAGGAAACCCTCGCCAGTCCTCATATACTGCTCTCTCATGGCTCCAAACTCTTCTTGTCCTTCTGTATCCAAAACTAAAGAAAGAAACAACACATGTAACTGCATTTCTGTTTTCTTTTTATAAACTGCTTCCCCACACGGGCGGGTGCCCATGAGAGCCTCACACTTGGTGTAAGAAAATGGCTTCCTCTCTTAGTATTTATCTCGGCGGCGCTGAAGACAAATGCGTGTTAATGACAGACAGTTTCAGAGTTTATCTTCATCAGTACAGGTTGATTTTGTGGCTCTTCAAAACTACAACAAAACCAAAAACAAATTAATCATTTTGGTTAAGTACCAGAATGCAGCAGCCCCACGCCCCCCCCCAGTACTACATTACTTTCCCTTTTTCTATGAAAACGAGGAAATCCCAATTTAATGAAACGGTGACCTAAACAGGAACCAAGGGTCTGCTCTTCAGTGCTGGTACGACCCTGCCTCTATCTGTGACTGAGAAGACCAACAGGAAACCCTCGCCAGTCCTCATATACTGCTCTCTCATGGCTCCAAACTCTTCTTGTCCTGCTGTATCCAAAACTAAAGAAAGAAACAACACATGTAACTGCATTTCTGTTTTCTTTTTATAAACTGCTTCCCCACACGGGCGGGTGCCCATGAGAGCCTCACACTTGGTGTAAGAAAATGGCTTCCTCTCTTAGTATTTATCTCGGCGGCGCTGAAGACAAATGCGTGTTAATGACAGACAGTTTCAGAGTTTATCTTCATCAGTACAGGTTGATTTTGTGGCTAGAATATATTAGCATACCAATTACAAGGTTAAAATTAGCAAACAAATCTAGGCAGATAGAGTCAGATAACCTCTGAAATCACTTGGGTATTTTACCCCCTCCAGGAAAACACTGGAAAAAATTACCTATAAATTCAAGAAATTGTGGTTATACCTCTCTCCCCTACACACACACACACACACACACACACACACCATTCGTAGTGCAGGTGCAAACACACTTTGACCTCTGTGATGTCTATGTAAAGAAAATCAATCAAGGGTCCAGGAGATGGCATAACGGTAACATTGCTGGACTCCCACGTGGCCGACCACAGTTCGAGTCTCAGACCCAGAGGCTTGAAGCTCATGCCGGTTGCTGTGCCTGTGTACGCCCGAGGCCCCGGCAAGGAGAATGGAGAAGGGATTGCGGTGTGGCCATCCCCTGGGGGGTGTTTTCTCACTTTCTGTCTCTCTCTGCCTCTTCAGCAAGCACATGTGCTCTTATAGCAAAAACGTCAACAAATAAAATTTTTTAAAAAATCACATAAGTTAAAAGAACAGAGCTTTCTTTTGTGAACAAGGGGGATATTTAACAAGGTAGAAACCACTATCTGTTAAAGCCTCTGTACTCTAAGTTCTAAGTAAGTCAACAAATATTGAACCTTTTCTAAACAAAAGGACTTCAAAAAGTTTGTGAAAAATGGAATTAAAGTACAAGTTTATTTTGGTACCCAAAATGTTGAAATTCACTCATGGTTTGTTTGTATTACACATTTTTTTCCACAAACTTTCTGAAGACCCTCTCATGTCCCCATCTGAGACCTGACATATTTTTTCCAACTGTCCCAATACATACAACTTCAACACGCTACAATGACAAGACTAGTTTCACTAAAACAAGATCAATTCAATTGCTGTTTCATTTTTTTATACTGAAGAATATTTAGATTTCTGAAGACGAGGATTCATCAGTCAAAACTAATTATACCACCTAACTGCAAAAACAGCCGACCTTACTTTTAAACAATACAGTATACAAACTATCAAATAAAGGAAGATTACTTACTATCTAGCCGGGCTGCTCTGTCATCTATAACACACTGCTTCGTGTAGGAATCTTCAATGGTTGGATCATAATCCGTCACAAAATAGGACTGTAAAAAAATAAAAAAACATACACGTACAACCTTATTTTTAATGCATGTTTACTTGCCTACCCACATTCCAATGTAACTTTATCGAATGCTGCTTATCCAGAATTAGTCCAAATATTTTCGATGTCTTAGGGTTTACCCTACTACGTCAATCTCCATTAAATGAAGTCTCTTTAGAGCACCTTCTAAGTGGACAAAAGTACTATCTTTTATTTTTCATATCTGAAATACACACCAAAAAATCTGTAGCTTTTGTTTTTCATCATTATGTGAAGCTTAAAGTGTAGTTCTAGAAAAATTAGAAAAACATGGTGGGGCCAGCAGTTGGCATAATGGCTACGTCGCTGGACTCCCAAGTAGTCGACAGTGGTTCGAGTCTTGGACCCAGTGGCTTAAACTCATGTCAGGTGCATGGGCGTGCATGCCCAAGATCCCGAGAGGAGAAGAGAGGAGAACGAATTGTGGTGTGGTTTCTTGCACATGCCCTATAGCAAAAACCTCTCCCCCGCAAAAAACCACACACACACAGAAAACAAAACAAAACAAAAGGAAAATTAGAAAAACATGGTAAGTTATAATTTAGACTTATGTGAATTTGCATCCTGATTACAAACCCAGTCCTAAGAACAAAAGTAGCTGGAAAGAAATGGAGACAACCGAGGGCCCTGGAACATTCCGCCCCTGCCCTCTTTACTCATACTTTGTCTGACTCCCATTCCATCTGCCTTATTATACAGAAACATCATTTCAGAGATTCATTTGCACGAATCTCAAACTTATTCTTTCACTCCTATCTTTTATCTTGAATTCTGTATCTCTTCCAACTGTTACATTCTGAAGTCATCACCATAAAAAGGAGGTAAGATGCCAGAAGAGGGGAGAATCTTAGCACACATCTCAATTTTCTTTAGAAAGGTTTAAAAAGAAAATAATCGGAAAGAGGACGTCTCTCCCTTCTTACAGAAGGGTACTAACTAGGACACCGACATCATCCTTTTGTTCTGAGTATCTCCTCCTCTCTACTGGGGACCGGGGCCGCGCCATCCTCCCACTGGCTCAGTACAAAGCCGGAGGGAATGGTTTGGAGGTGGACTGCCAAACGCTGAGAACCAGCTCCAAGGGCGTGCTGACATTCTTCAGGCCAGGGTTCCCAGCAGCAGGGCTTGCTGGCCCTAGGGACACAGCATTCGTAAGTGACACCCCTTGGCAGAGTAACCTATGTAAATACCAGAAAGTTACTCAGACATAGGACTTTGAACAGGACAGTAAAGAAGCTCCTGGGCAAGCAGGAGGCATAGTAGTTAAGGCAATGGGTCCCACATGGTCAACGCCCTAGTTCAAGTCCCAGAACTGGTAGCTTCTCTGAGAGGAGAATGGAAAAGGGATTGCTTTGTGGCCATTGCTTCTTGGGGGGAGGGGGGGTGATTTCTTACTTTCCTTTTCTCTTTTCTCTGACAAGCACATGAGCCCTATGGCAAAAATCTTGGGGGAAAAGAAACCCCTGGTTTGGGGAGGGAACTGGAAAGGACACATAACTGCAAATTACTGTGACTGCACATATTTAATTTTTGAAGGATACTTTCCATATTCTTTTATATTTTAGAAATAATCTTAATCACAATATCCAGCATCCTTAATCTTTTCTCCTTGACTGTTTCACTTAAATTCATGACTTATTAAAAAGTTTGTAAAACAAACATTTAGCAATAGCATCTCCATGACCACCCTTCCAATTTAAAAACAAGCAGGTATCAAAAATCCTGAACTCCCTTTTTGGCATCCTTACCTCTTCAAAAAGTAAATACGACCAGTAACAATATTCTTTGAACTGACTCCTCTAAACATAAAACTCCAAGCCTTTCACCAAGCAAGATGGAGAAAACATGCTATTTATACTTAGTTTCTTGAAACACGTTTCTCCCTGGCAATCTGATACCTCTTGCTACACTTCCATCTCGTGGATTTGAATTTCACTGCTGATTCCCAGTTTATGCCTAAAAGTGATGTGTTTTCTCCACCACTTTGGCCGAGAATATATCAAATGGACAGATATTACAGATATTTTTACAACTGTCCAAGTCACATGTAATAGCTAGGATTCTTTGTATATGGCTGTGTTTTGCACCGAGACTAAATCAGAACATTAACTTATACCTAAGATTGTTGGTTTATGTTACTTTGACATCCATTAAAATAAACTGTTTTTCTGTTAGTGGAAGTTTTGGAAGCTTCCTGTTTTCTTTGGCTATCTTAGCTCTTTTTTTTTTTTTTTGAGACATTTTTTGCTTTAGGGCGCGTGCACTCGCCAGACAGACAGAGAGAGACATAGAGACAGAAAGCGAGAAATCACCCCCCAGGGGGGATGGTCACGCCGCAATCCCTTCTCCTCCATTCTTCTCTCGGGATTTTGGGCACGCACGCACACGCGCCTGGCGTGAGTTTTAAGCCACCGGGTCAGGGACGTGAACCGCGGTCGATTACGTGGGAGTCCAGCGACACAGCCATTACGCTAACTGCTGGTCCTGCTATCTTAGCTCTTAAAACACAATTTTAGCATTGTGAGAATTCTGTCACATTGCTAACACTGTTAGGCATTTATTTCACTCACTAATGTTTAAGACAAATTAATTGTTGCGACTTCTGGAAATCTGGCTCCACATCTCACCTTTGCTGCATCCTGTTTTCATAATTCGCCTACAGAGACCATCATCCTCTTGCTACGTGTAGATGTTAAAGACCCATCCTTACTGAAA
>NW_006159538.1:4199516-4214152 GCF_000334495.1 Tupaia belangeri chinensis | reverse complement strand
ATATCGCTCTGGGCCTGATTGTCACAAAAAGAATAGAATTCTTCCAGTAAATCACAGGTCAGAATATGCCTGAAAAGAGCATTCCTTGTAGGCAAGTGTCAGATCATTAATAAGGACTCTGTCTCTGGTCTTGGACAATCCTGGGTCTAACTGTAACTTGGCTACCATCTACATTAGCATGGGACTAAGATAAGTCAGGGTACATCTCTAACCTTCAGCATGCCTAAAAGAGAGAGAGTTACAAAAACTTGTACGGGGGAACCAGCAGTTAGCGTAATGGCTACGTCGCTGGACTCCCACGTAGTCGACCGCGGTTCGTGTCCCGGACCCGGTGGCTTAAAACTCACGCCGGGCGCGTGTGCGTGCGTGCCCAAGATCCCGAGAGGAGATGGAGGAGAAGGGATTGCGGCGTGACCATCCCCCCTGGGGGGTGATTCCTCACTTTCTGTCTCTATGTCTCTCTCTCTGTCTGTCTGGCGAGCGCACGCGCCCTACAGTGAAAATCTCTCAAAAAAAAAAAAAAAAAACTTGTAAGGCATTTAAAATGAAGTAATGCATATAAAGTGCCAAGGTATGGTGATGATTAATAAATGTTAATCATAAAATAATCACTGTGAGTTTTTTTCTTTTCCCATCATGCAGTTGAATGATGGGAACTAGGGTTTTTATTCAGGTATAACAATTTGCTAATCCAGGGAACAGCTTGTAATAATCCCAGTCCTAACACCACCATAGACCAACCAGGTCAACTCTGGGACTTGGTATTTAAATGCTGTGGATCGGGACCAGCAGTTGGCGTAATGGCTATGTCACTGGACTCCCATGTGGTTGACCTACGGTTCAAGTCCCGGACCCAGTGGCTTAAACTCACACCAGGCGCATGTGCGTGCGTGCCCGCCCGCCCAAGATCCCAAGAGAAGAATGGAGGAGAAGGGATTGTGGCATGGCCATCCCCCCCTGGGGGGTGATTTCTCGCTTTCTCTCTCTGTCTTTCTGGCAAGCACATGTGCCCTATAGCAACCCCCACCCAAAACCAAAAAAAATGCTGTGGGATCAAAATAAAAAGCTCCCCATCCGGGGTTCTGGGATTATTCTCTGGATCTGAGCAGTAATCACACAGATACATAAAAGGTGAAAATCCATCCAGCTGTGCATGTTTCTGGACATATACAAATTATACCTCTACAGAATATAGAAATTAAACAGCTCCCTGTTGCTTAAGAGACTTGGTAGTTTTTAATTTTATCTTTTGTTTTAGATTTTTGCCATAGGGCATGTGTGCTCAAAGGACAGACAGAGATAGAGAAGGAAAGTAAGAAATCACCTCAGAGGAGGATTGCCATGCCTTAACCACCACATCACGCGCTGGCCCAGAACACAGTAGTTTCTGTAAGGAGTTTGCAGAACCCTCCAGTCTGACCTGTGCCACTCACAAATCAAGGTCTATTTCCCTTGACTGGACTTGCAAACCTTCAGCCAAATGTTCTTGCTTCATCGGTTTCACTCATGTGGTTTCACTCTTATGTTCAACAATCATGCACAGAGTACATACTGTGTGCTCCATGAGGACAAGGTCCCTAATTTCACAGAGCCCACTGTCTTTTACAGGGCATTCGGTAACCTCCGTCTCCTTATCAAGAGATGGAAATAACACTAACGTCACAGGATTGCTATGAAAGGAAAGATCCCAATGTGGAGTACAAGCTCAGTACCCAACACGTAGGCCCTTGATACATTACAGCTACTGAAGCCCAAATCACACCAGCTTTGTTGCAATGCCTTCAACCCTCAAGTCAAAACACTTTCTCAACGTCCTCCCCTTAATGTGATGACAATGTCAATCCTCCCAACTTTCCTCCTCCATCCCTCGTCTCAGAATTTTTGGACACACCAGCACCTGGCATATTTTTCAAGCCCCAGTGGGTCCAGGCCTCAAACTGCATAGTCAACCACATGAGATCTAGCCGCCTTCACCACCACCACAACGGCTGGCCCATCAACATCAAATATTCCTTATTGTTAAAAGTTGTGATTGAAGCCCAGCTACTGTTGGCACAAGCAGGAGGTCGATGCTGCGCAGTGGCTAAGGCCACATGGGAGGCCCAGATTCAGTTTCCAGCCCTCCCAACCTAAACAGATCAGGTGCGACAGCACATGCCCGTGGTCATACCTAACTGGCAAGCAGGATTACAAGATAGTGAAACTCTGCCAGAAACACTGATTTGTCTCCTGCTCTTACTAAAAAAAAAAAAAAAAAAAAAAAGTAGAGGCCAGCAGGCGGTGCAGTGCATACAGGCTGGACTCCTACACGGCTGGTCACGGCCAGAGGCTTAAAAACCACGCCAGTGCGTGTGCGTGCATGGCCAAAATCCCGAAAGGAGAGTAAAAAATACGGTATTGCAGTGCGGCCATTGCCCGGGGGGTGATTTCTTACCTTCCCTCTCTGTCTCTCTCTCTCTGTCTCTGTCTCTCTCAGGTGACTGCACACACCCTATGGGAAAAACCTTTAAAAAAACAAAAAAAGTGGGACCAGCAGGTGGCGTGGTGGTTAAGGCGCTGGACACTCCCACATGGCCGACCAGGGTTTGAGTCCTGAATCTGTCGGCTTGCTTTCTCACTTCCTCTCTCTCTAACTCTGTCTCTCTCTGGTCAAATTAACAAATAAATGAATAAATAAATAAAATAAAATAATTTGAAAAAAAAAGTTGTGTTATGGGAACCAGCAGTTAGCGTAATGGCTATGTCGCTGGATTCCCACATAGTCGACCGCGGTTCGTGTCCCGGACCCGGTGGCTTAAAACTCACGCCGGGCGCGTGTGCGTGCGTGCCCAAGATCCCAAGAGGAGAATGGAGGAGAAGGGATTGCGGCGTGACCATCCCCCCTGGGGGGTGATTTCTCGCTTTCTGTCTCTATGTCTCTCTCTGTCTGTCTGGCGAGTGCACGCGCCCTACAGTGAAAATCTCTCCAAAAAAAAAAAAAAAAGTTGTGTTTTGAAATCTGTTTATTTGGGAAATGTCTACCAAACTTGATGTACACCATGTAACTGGTACCCATAATTTCCTTTCACAATTGCCTGTCTTTCCATTTATAAGTAAACAGAATGTGTAACTAACTGATGCACCGAGCTCAAGTCAATAGGCTGTGAGCATACCAATTTCCTCCCAAGCCCCTCTAGGGGACAGTTTTTCCTGCTTCGAAATAAAATCTAAGCCAAGTCTCATCATTTTTTCCCAATTATCTTTGATTATAAATATCTTTCAGTTACTTTTAGTCCCAAGAACATAATTTCAATTAAGATGTCTAGTAGAGTGTCTTAATTGCATTAATCAACATCCAACTAAATTAAATCTCCCCCTTTCTGGATTGAGCTGAGGAGTCTGTGACTAGGCTGGAGTGCAGGGTGAGGGCAAGGAGAGGGGCAGGCATCCATCATCTCCTCTCTCCTCCCCCTTCTCCCGCCAACGCCATCTCTAGATCCTTCAGGATGGGAGCTGAAGAAGTGAGGAGAGCTGAACTGGGGTGAGGGAGGTCAAAGGGTCATGCTAACGAAATCTGATGTTCAGGATTACTTTGTCAAGAGGGTTTGTGGGTTTCTGGAGACCCCAAGATAGGACCCCCATGTACAACTGGCAGGACTTGGGAGTGAAACCAGCTGTTTACAACTCTCTCCCTCAACCTCTGTGATTCCCACAGGCACCTCCTCCAGACCCCATTACCTTCTAGGTAGCCATGCAACGCGGCCCTTCCCTGCTGCTTTAAGCTGGTTCCACCCAGAAGCTTCAGAAAATGCTACTGTCTCTCCAAGGGCAAGTGGCTAACAAGAGACACCTCTTCCTTTTTTTTTTTTTTTAAATATTTTATATATATAAAGAAGTTTTGGCCTTAGGGCACATGCACTTGCTGGAGAGAAAGTCAGAGACAGTGAGAGGAAAAGTGAGAAATCACCCTCAGGGGAGACTGGCCACACTGCAATCCCTTCTCATCCATTCTCCTCCAGGAACCTTGGGCACGCGCACGCACACACACACCAACGTTAATTTCAAGTCACCAGGTTCTAGCCTCGAAACACAGTCAACCATGTGGGAGTCCAGCAATGTAACCACTACACCAGGTGCTGGCCCCAAGCTCTTTTCCTTTTGCTCTGCTGCCTCTGTATTACAGACCCATGGGTTTGTATACCAGTACTATGTACCCTAAACTCTAGAGGACACTTATCAAGATCTCAGTGATTGTATTAGAGCTCCCCTCTCCACCTTAACCATTTAGCATAAATGAACGGTGCTCAAGAGAAGCATCATTCTCCTCTGTTCTGCCATGAAAGGATACAGGACCCACCACACAGTAACAGCTCTCTCTGAAAACATCCAATGCAGAATTCTTAACTATGAACACTTGCATTACCTGGAGGCAGGGATGGACCAGATGGGCCAAGTATGCAAAATCAGGTTAAGGCCACCCTCTAGGCAGGTCTTTGACCATGGGAGTAACTTGGTACCTACTGTTTTATTCTCTTTGGGGCTTCTACAGAAACTAAAATGGACTAGAGTTCCAGTTACAACCCTTTTATACATGTCCGACTAGATTTGAATAGTTCATACTTTTGAAAACTTTCTTAAGAGCTAAGCAATATAACCTACATGTTGCCAGAATTCAAAATGCAGGCTGTTGGAAAGCCCAGGCGTTATGAAGACTGCAATGGCGAGTTAGGAATTAATTTTCCCAAATACAACAAGGACCTGGCTGGCCATCCCTAGCCTCTGCTTTCTAAAACAAGAGTAGGCAAATTCCTCTGGTAACACTAGAGAAGACTGCAGCAACTTGAAGCAGCTGTGAGCCAGAGCTGGACCTTCCTGGTGTCACTTCTTAACAGCAGCTGGCAAGTCACAGAGAACCTTTGTTCCCAGCAACACCCTCCCTGATTATGTCAAATGTTTCCAGTGCACTTGATAGTCTTTCACGCGCGTACATTAGTTTTTCCTAATTGAAATTAGCATTTCATTTACTCTGACGCAGGTAATTACAGATATCTCCATAAAGTATCCCCAACCCCAGAACTCTAAGGCAGAATAATAAAGGCCACGGTCAAATCCAATCATCCTTTTGGTTTCTTTTTAACAAAATTTAGCGAGGCCTTCAGGCAACATTGTTCATTGGCTCAGCCTGCCTAAAGCAACCATGTGCCTTTCGTTTGGCTTCCACGCAATTTCAGCTGAAGACTACACCTATATACAGCATCTGGCGGCAAATGAATGGAAGGGCCTGCATGCCACTGGCAGACATGTAGTACGGGGCTCGCTCGGGGTGCAGTGCTAACATGCTGCTCACGTGAGGCAGAACGACACGGAAGATCACAGGCCAAGATCATGAGTAGCCAGGGAGACTGGGAGGGGAATCCGTAGGGACATCGTGTTGAGAGCTCTTGTCCATCTCCATCTTAACCTCATGAGAGCGATATATAAGCTTTTTATTTTTTTAAGTGCCATATAAAGTCAATTTAACAAACTGGTTCCATTACTAAGGTTTGTTTCTAAGTAAGTTATTTAGTGCTTATTTCCCCAGGGAAACTTTTTGCTCAGTCGTGGTTATGCCCATAAGCCAGACCACAAAAGCTACCACTGAAATCTGGTCCTGAGCCAGGATCAGCCCCAAGTTCTAATCACTGCAGCAGAGTCATCTGGCTCAAGAAGAAACAGGAAGAGAATGCTTTTTTCTTCTATCTCAGAGGATAGAGCCGGCCTGAAGGAAGACCTGCGAGGAGGAAGAGCTGGTCTTTGGAGACCCTGCACACCCCGCTCCCTCACCTGCCGGAATCCCCACTACCACACTTTTCCTTGGCCACAGCCTCGTCCGGAAAACATTCCGAGTACAGGGACACTCGCCTCTCTTCCCCCTGCTCCTTCCACTCTCAAATTAAGACTAACAGTTCTCTCAGGAAAAGTAAATCGTACACAGAGGCCCAAGGTGGGGTACTGTCAGTCCCGATGAAAGCACACTGGTTTTGGTGGCAACTCATCCACTCTCTCACCTGGTGCTCGCTCAACAAAAAAGCAAAGTTCTACACCAAAATAATCCTTGGTAACATTCAGGCACAAACCAAAAAGAAAAAATTAAAAAGAGGAAAAAAGGCCCCAGATTCTGTGAAGGGAAAATTCTTCAGGTGGGTAAGCCACCATTCAGTGAGGTGAGGTCAGCTCCCGAAGGGAGTTTCAACTTAATTCTTCAGAGCTCTTACCCTTCCAAACTCACAGGTTGTCAGGAGAAAGAAGAAAAAGGAATCCTTTCCTCTTTCTTTTTCCCATGCCTACTATAGCTTATAAATCTAACGTATTAGGTAGACAAGGTCACACAAAACTTTTTAGTTAATGCCAGTTGAGTGACTGATTTTGAAAACTGTTAACGAGAGAGAAGGGCTCTTCTATGGCTATAACCATCACTATATACAGAAATCCTCTGTGTAGGTAAAACAAGATTAACTCAAATATCATCTACATAACTACGCATTAACCCACTAATAATATCTACAAAGGTACTTAGATAAGTTCATGGAAAGCTGAATTTAAGTGAGTTTATTTTAATGCAAAAAAACCCTGGAATTCATGCATAGTTTTTTTCAATAAACCTTTTGAGGGAACTCACATACAAACCATAAATAGGTAAGACAAGCTTCAGTCAGGAACTACCTACAAAACCACAGTCATCCTTTGGAGTGGCATAATATTTGAAAGCCATTAAGTAACAATATGTGAGTAATGCATTTCACACAGCATGCTACAGTTTACTTCTTCTGAACTACTGAAGATTTTTATAGTTTTCTCTCATATCTACATTCCTCCCAATTATCATATTTTCTTCCTTCGTAACTGCCAGAGGGTGCACTCACCAGCGAAAGCGCATGTGTGTACATAAGAGCACGGACCCCCCAGTGTGGCGTGGCCAAGCCATGATCTCTTTCCTCCATTTCCCCATCCCATCAGGATTTGAGGCATGCACCAATGCATATCCAGTGTTTTTTTTTTCAAGCCAGTGGGGCTAGGATTTGAACCATGGTCTCTTGAGAGCATAGTCTCATCCAGCTCCTTACAGACAGAGCTGACTCACTGCTACGCCAGCCCAATTACTGTCTTCTTCTGTCAACAGACAGCTGAGAACGCCTGGGGGCATGGTCAGCAGTAAAGTGGACTACAGTGCTGGAGGCCACAAGGCTGATGGTAAACACGCTGGGCACTTAAGCAAGCACCTGTTCGAGATCCTAAAGAGCTGGAGGGCTGGGGAAAATGGACCGAGTTGGCAAAACCATTTCGAGAGTACTTCTGTCTTTCTCTTTTTCTTGTGTGTTCATGGGCTCTCTATCATGAGTGAATAAATTTTTTAAAAGTGTAAATAAAGTCTTTAAGAATTTAAGACATAAAATTTGGGTGGGCCAGCCACGGTGGTTAAGGCACTGGACTCCCACGTGGTCGACCACGGTTTGAATCCTGGACCTGGCAGCTTGCTTCCTCGTTCTTTTTCTCTCTCTGGTGTGCATGTACCTTGTGGCAAAATAAAAATAATAATTTATTGACAAATGAAATTAAATTCTTTTAAAAATTTAAAACAATTTTTTTAGGTTTTGCCATAGGGCACATACAGTTGTGGGGGTCGGGGAGACAGAGAGACAGAGACAGTGAGAAGGAAAGTAAGAAATCACCCTTCAAGGGGATGGCCATGCCACAACTACAATCTCTTTTCCTCTACTCTCCTCCTGGGTTCTTGGGCACGCACACACGCACATGTGCTCAGCTGAGTCCTAAGGACTCGAACCATAGTCAGCCATGTGGGAATCCAGCATTTAATCACCATGCCACCTGCTGGCTCCAAAAATCAAATTTTAAAGCATAATGATCATTGGCATAGACAGACATAATTGGTAACTAAGCCTAACTGTATATAACATGTGGCTATTAATAAATACCTCATGCCATCCCATGGGAGTGCAGAATAAATCTCACTGCATTTCTCTTAACCATGGCACAAGTCTTCCTTGGATCTTTTAGTTCTTGTCTTGATAGCAGCCTATAGCTACTACAGGTTCGGTATTCCTTAACCAAAGTGCTAGGACCAGAAGTGACTTGGATTTTTAATGTTTTTGGATTTTGGTATACCTGAATACACATAATGACATACCTTGGGGACAAAACCCAAGACTAAACAGGAGATTCCTTTATGTTTCATATACTCCTTCTACTTGTAGCCTGAAGACAATTTTAGGCAGTTTTTGTACTGTAACATTTTGACCACAACCCATCTCCGGGTCAGGTTCAGAATGTCCCACGTGTAACATCATGACAGTGCTCAAAAAGTTTTGGATTTTGGAGCATTATGGATTTCGGATTTTGCTCTGGAGTGCTGAGCCTGTACCACAGTAGTTAAGTTAACCTTCACCTCCATCCCACATACACCACAGCCGCCTGAACAGAATGATGCTGGGTTTTATGGAATACTTTAGATAAATAAGCCCTCTGGGACACACAACTGTCCATGCTTACCTGGAGCCCTGTCTCGATATCTTTCCTCTCCCTAAAGGGGTCCTCCCCACACTGGGGTCTCCTAGGCCCTCTCTCTGCAGGCTCAGTTACACCACAGACCTCAGGACAGTACTGACTGCAGGCAGGAAGCTGACAGGGCCCAGGGAGGGTTAGCCGTGTTATTCATTTGACCCTGACATGATACCACAATGCTGATAACTGCTTCTGTTTCATCCCCAAAGGCCAGTATCGCTGTTGCTCCTCCTGACATTCCCAGTCAACATGTGTTTTCTTACCTCCAATGGGAGCTCTAACAATTGAGCTGCTGCTACTGGGAACTTTTTCTTCATACTGATAACCTCCTAAGCATTCCAGCCCCTCTTCTCCCCACCCCCTCCCCACTTCCTAGAAACAAGCTCTCATTTCTTTTTTTTTTTTCCTTTGGGGGGGGGGGGGGTGGCTTTTTTTTTAAAGTATATCTTTTCCATGAGAGTAAGAGAGAGAGAGAAACAGAGAGACACGCACTCCTAGGAATCCCCTTCCCCTCACCCTCCAGCCAAGTCAGGATCCCTGTTAAGTACGTGCATACCCATCTACCCATCGCGCACACCTGCCTACCCAGGGTCCACCAGCATTGGGCCAGGTGGCTCTGAGCCCAGCAGGGCAGCACACTATTGCCTATGCCCAGCATTTTTAAGAATATCAGTGAGGGGACCAGCAGATGGCGTAATGGCAACGTCACTGGACTCCCATGTAGTCAATCTCAGTTCGAGCCCAAGACCAGGTGCCTTAAACTCATGCAGGGCGCGCATGCATGCCTGCCCAAGATCCCAAGAGGAGAATGGAGGAGAAGGGACTGCGGTGTGGCCATCCCCCCTGCGAGGTGATTTCTCGCTTTCTATCTCTGTCTCTCTCTGTCCTTCTGGTGAGCGCATGTGCCCTATAGCAAAAAACTCTCAAAAAAAAAATGTCAACTGAGGTATAATCAACAACCAAATCATGCTCTCACTGAAAGTATACTACTTAATGGCTTCGGTCATTTTCAGTCATTCACGAGGCTGTACAACCATCACAGCTATCTAATCCCAGGACATTTTCACCACCTCAAAAAGGAATCTCATACTCATTAGCAGTCATTTCCTCCAGCCCCTCCCAGGCCTGGAGCTATTAAACAGCTCATCTTCCTGTGCTCGGTCTGCCTATTCTGGACACTTCGTAGTAGTGGAGTCACACTGATGTGGTGTTTTCTCATCTGGGCTTCTTCGAGGTTCATCCACGTTATGGCATGACTCAGTACAGCTGACCTCCCAACAATACAGGTCTGACCTGTGCAGAAAATCTTGTACATTAGATTCTGTTAATAAATATAATGAAAAATACAGTACACCACTGTACATGCGTATGCTTACCCTTACAATTTTCTTTCCTAGCTCACTTTACTGTAAGAGTGCACTAGGTAATACTTATTACATATAAAACATGTGTTAAGCAACTGTTTAGGTTATCTGGAAGGCTCCTCATCAACAGCAGGCTACTAATATAGTTAAGGAAGTCAAAGGTTATACACAGATTTGGCTGTGAGGGTGGCTGGCACCTCTAAGCCCCACGTGGTTCACGGATCAAGTGTGTATTTCATTCCTCATATTCCTTTGTATGAACATCACTGTATGATATACCACACCATTTATCCAATCCTCAGATAGTGAAGAGGGGGTCGTTTACACGTTTTGGCTATTATGAACAATGCTACTGTGAGTCTTTATGTGTGAGTTTTGGTATAAACACACATTTTTGTTTATCTTGAGTACCTAACTAGTCATGGAATCACTGAATCACATAGTAAGATCTTGTGTTCAACTTTTTGATGAACTCCCACTGTTTCCCAGTGTAGTTGTACCATTTTACACTCTATCAGCAGCATCTGAGGGTCCCAGTCTCTCAATATCCTAACCTAGACGGGACCAGCAGTTAGCGTAATGGCTGTCGCTGGACTCCCACGTAGTCAACCACGGTTCGCGTCCCGGACCTGGTGGCTTAAAACTCACTCCGGGCGCGTGTGTGTGCATGCCCAAGATCCTGAGAGGAGAATGGAGGAGAAGGGATTGCTGCGTGACCATCCCCCCTGGGGGGTGATTTCTCGCTTTCTGTCTCTCTGTCTCTGTCTGGCGAGCACACACACTCTATAGCGAAAACCTCTCCAAAAAAAAAATATATATATCCTAACCTAGACCTGGTTTTTTAATTTTCTTTTTAAATGCCAGTGGGTACCTGCCTACACATGAGAGAGCAAGAAAGCCCCTCCCACAGGGCATGGTCACACCAGCCCTCTTCCACTTCTTCATTCTGTGATAACAGTGGGCATGTGCACCTGGCAGGACTCTAACCATAGGCCCAAACACCTGTCTTTTTGATCGCAGCCATCCTACTGGGTGTAAAGCAGTTTTCTCACTGCAGTTTTAGTTTTTCCAAAGCAGATGTTGAACATCTTTTTGTGTGATTACTGTCCATTTATTTACCTTCTTTGCAAAATATTTATTTAAATCAACAACCGTTTTTAAGCTGGGTTGTCTTTTTACTGTTAAATGTAAGAGTATATATTCCGGGTAAGAATCCTTTATCAGATGTATCATTTGCAAATATTTTCTCCCTTGGCCTCAGTCTCATAAAGTCTCCTGCCATAACTTAGTAGGTAGTTCCCAAATCTCATCCAAGGGCCAAAGTCCTGTTACCCACCAACAATCCTCATATCTGCAACTGTGCCTCATCGTCCGGTGTACTGTCCTTCCAGTAGACTATGCTGACTGCTGGCCTGGAGTGAGACCTACCCTATCCTCCCATCACCCACAGTGAGATTTCCGCACCACACTGAACTTTCTCTTCTTACACCATGGCCTAGCACAGCCAACTTGTCCAAGTGTGTAGATTCACCCTATTCCATCAGATCTAAAAAGCCATCTGCTGTAAGACCATCATTATTTTATCTCTCAAGGGGAAAAAACAAGCAAGGGGAAAAAACACCTGTCACTTATCTTTGATTCCACAACATCTTGATTTCAGATACCCAAAGGTAAGGAGAAAGATGTGTGTCTTAGAATCAGTGAGATACCGTAGTTCTAGACAACAACTCTGTAGGATTATTATTATTACTCCTATTTTACACGAGATCGTTGAGGCTCAGCAGTTAGATAACCTGCCGAAGGTCACAAAGTCAGTAGGTTGGTGGAACCAGATCCAAATCAGGTCTGACTCTAAAACAATACTTGCAACCCAAAAGGACGGAGGACCAGAGGAAAGGGGTCACAGCATTACTGGATCTAGTAAGATGCATGTCTCCCTCTTTCTCTTTCTCTCTCTCTCACATGCATCTCAAAGGCCTTCAGAGGGGCCAACAGGTGGCATGGTGGTTGGGGCTCTGGACTCCCACAGTTCAAGTCCCAGACCTGACAGCTTGAAAATCATGCTGGGCATACGTGTATGTGTGCCCAGAACCCCAAGAGAAGAATGAAGAGGAAAGGACTGCAGAGTGGCCATCTCTCTGGGAGGAGATATCTCATTTTCCCTTTCTCTGTCTCTTTCTTTCTCAGGCAAACACGTGCACAGTATGGGAAAAACCCTTAAAAAAAAAAAAAGCGAGGGGCCTTCAGTAAATGCCTAAATTATAAAATGTTCATCCAACATGAATAAAGCTATTAATAAAAAAGCCTTCTTATACTAATATAGAGTACTCTGCAAAGTCTGTCGTTAGAATAAATACACGGTTATATATTTGATTTATGTGCGCAAAATATCTCTGGGAAGGTACACAAGAAACTGACTAACTTCTACTACCTGGAGGAACAAGGAACTAGGCTGCTGGAAGACACGAGTGAGAAGAAGAAAAAATTTCCCAGACAATACAAACTTTCTTGGCTTGTAGCTATAAATGAGGACTTTGCTCTTTATGATCTCTTAAAACTCTTTCCGGTTCTGTACTTCTATCGTGACGTACTCCTACAATGTGTCAGATGTAATTTGTAGGTGTTATCGAGAATTTCCCTGTTTGAACTCTGTGATGTACAGAAAGAATATCACATTTTAAATGAGGAAGGTTTGCTCAAAACCCTAGTCTGCTACCTTCTGCTGTGGGATTTGCTGCAAATCACTTATCACTGACAGCAAGTTTTAGTTCCTGCAAAATTGAGGTGATAGCTACTTTCAAAAGTCTGCTATAAGGAGTCGAGTAAGATAAGTTTTCTGTAAATTTTAGCACACCATACAAGATGCAAACTATTGTACATAGACTTCCCCTTCAGGTATTACGATGTAAGGGAGGAGCAAGGGCCAGCTCCATGGCCTAGCAGTTAAGGAGGCAGATTCCACATGGCCAACCACATGGCTCAGGTCCCAGACCCAGAGGCCTAAGACGCATGTTGGAAAAGTGCAGTGCACGTCCAAAGTCCTGAAAAGGAGGGACAGAGACAGAAGGCATTGTGGTGTGACCATTCTCTAAGGGGGGATGGGGACAGACGTGCTTTCTCCTCTCTCTCTGTCTGTCTGTCTCTGGTAGGCATGTGACCTCCAGCAAGAGAAAGAGAGACAGAAAGAACATAAATTTTGAAGTTAGTCAGACCTGGATCTCTTACTCGATTGCTATATAACCTTGAGAGGGTTATTTAATCTCTTAAATCTCAATTTCCTGGGACCAGCAGTTAGCGTAATGGCTATGTAGCTGGACTCCCACATAGTCGACCGCGGTTCGAGTCCCAGACCCAGTGGCTTAAACTCATGCTGGGCGCATGTGCATGCATGCCCAAGATCCCGAGAGGAGAATGGAGGAGAGGGGATTGCAGCGTGGCCATTCCCACTGGGGGTGATTTCTCGCTTTCTGTCTCTCTGTCTCTGTCTGTCTGGCGAGCACACGCGCCCTATAGCAAAAACCTCTCAAAAAAAAAAAAAAACTCAATTTCCTCACCTATAAGATGGGCACAATGATCCTTACTTGAAAGAGTTACTGTGAAGATTAAATGATATCGTAAAGTACAATATAATGCTTAGCTAAAATGGGCACTTAGAAATTAATCTCTTCCTGGGGCCGACAGGTGGTGCAGTGGTTAAGGTGCTGAACTCCTACATGGTTGACAGTTCAAGTCCCAGACCTGGTGGCTTCCTTTCCCACTTTCGCTTTCTCTCTCTCTTTCTCTGTCTCTCTCTGGTCAAGTTAAAACAAAATAATAATAACAACAAATAAATTAAAATAAATATTTCTTTTAAAAAAAAAAAAGAAAAGGAATTGATCTCTTCCTTTCCAATCTTACAGATGAAGGCCGCCCATAATCAAGTATGTAGCCAACTCCTTCTAGCTGTAAGCTGTGCTCCCCAGAGTCTGGGTTGTTAGAGCTTTCTTTTCATTCCCTTTCCCCTCCACACACTGCCAAAGTCCTCAACCACATACTAATTTCTTGCCTCTTCTAGAGCAGAGAATGGTCTCCAGAAACAGAGCCGGAAGTAAGGAATGATTGTCACACACTTCACATCTACTGAACTGCCAAAACATCCACTGAATCTTCCCTGGGTTACTCCCAACCCTGTAATCTACAAATACCAAGGGACCAGCAGATGACATAATGCTTACACCACTGGACTCCCACATGGCCGGCCACAGTTCGAGTCCCAGACCCAGCGGCTTCAAACTCACGCTGGGTGTGTGTACATGCGTGCCCAAAATCCCGAGAGGACAATGGAGGACAAGGGACTGTGGCGTGGTCATTCCCGCTAGGGGGTGAGGGGGTGATTTATCGACTTCTGTCTCTCTCTGTCTCTCTGGCAAGCACATGCACCCTATAGTAAAAATCTCTCTTTAAAAAAATAAACAAACTAACTAACTGAATTTTCCAATGTGCCAGGCACTGGGCCAGGAGTGGAAAACTGAGTCCCATGCTTTCCCCAGCCTACAGTTTCTGGGAGTACTTTCTGGGAATACTGACCATCAACAAATAAACACCACAGGTGATATGAACTGTGAGGAGAAATGAAGGAGAATGGCAACAGCGGGAGTTGAAGAGGAAGATCTGATAACTGGCTGAGAGGCCCAGAGGAGGCTTCGCTGACAGTGTGATATCTGAGGAAGGAGTTCCAGACCAGTGGAGAGAGAG
>NW_006159538.1:4187889-4199499 GCF_000334495.1 Tupaia belangeri chinensis | reverse complement strand
AATTCCAGGCAGAGCGAACACTGAGTTAAAGGCACTGAGGCAGCAGGTAACATGTCCGAGGAACAGCAAGGCAGCCAATGGGCCACAGCAGAACAGACTATGAGGGAGTGGTGAGTGAGTTCAGAAAGTGGACAGAGAGCAGGCAGAGTCTATAGGCCGCAGTGGGGAGTCGGGATTACATTCTAAGTGAAATGAAATCCACTAGAGGGTCTGAGGCAAAGGAGTAAAATATTTTGACTTTCATATTAAAAGTAACACTGGATTCTGTAGTAAGACTGGCTTATGGGAGTGGTCAAGGGTGAAGGCAGAGACACCACTTAAGAAACTATCACAGGGGGCCAGCAGGTTAAGGCTCTAGACTTCCACATGGCTGAACATGGTTGGAGTCCCAAACATGGTGGCTTGAAACTCACACTAGGCATGTGTTCATGAGTGCCCAAAATCCCAGGAGAAGAATGGAGAAGAGATTGCAGTGTGGCCATCCTCCTTGGGGACTGATTTCTCACTTTCTCTGTCTCTCCCAAAAGCACACATGTCCAGGACCAGCAGTTGGTGTAATGGCTATGTCGCTGGACTCCCACGCAGTAGACCGCGGTTCGCGTCCTGGACCCGGAGGCTTAAAACTCACGCCCGGCGCGTGTGCATGTGTGCCCAAGATCCCGAGAGGAGAGTGGAGGAGAAGGGATTGCAGCGTGGCCATCCCCCCTGGGGGGTGATTTCTCGCTTTCTGTCTGTTTCTCTGTCTCTCTCTGTCTGTCTTCCGGTGAGTGCACGCGCCCTATAGTGAAAAATCTCTCCAAAAAAAAAAAGCACACATGTCTGAAAAAAAGAAAAAAAAAAAAAAAAAGGCAGCAGCAGCTTCTATTACAATACATCATGAAGAAAACATGGTATTTAGGACAAAGGTAGCTAGAGCAGAGGTGAAAAGTCGCCAGGACTGCATGTATAGCCAAAGGAGTGCCAGCCAGGATTTGCCGATGAACTGATGTGGGCATAGCGCCTGTCCAAAGGACTCAAAGGCGACGTCCAGTTCTTTTTGCCTCATTAAATCAAAGATCGGCAGTATCATTTGCTGATATGAACAGGCTAGTATGGGTTCAGAACAGAGGCAAGAATAGAGTGGTCTTTACAAGTTCAGCTATGATACTTATTAGACACCTAGAAGGGAAATGAGTCTGGAAATCGCTGAAAAGATGGGGTGAGAGACACATCTGGGATGAGGCTGGGAAAATGAGGAGTAAGACAAGAAATGAGAATATAATCAAAACAGTAGGAAGAAAAATAGCCAGAAGGCCAAAAGGACTATTTCAAGAAGGGAAAGAAAAATAAGTGTCGCTGATAGCTCAAAAACCATAACCTCAGTGAGCGTGAACACTGATGTGGCATCTGCTATGTACCCGGCGCTGTTCTACTTCCATGATAAACAAGACGCAGAGATTAACTACGGTGACCGTGTAACGGAATGATGAACCTGCACTGAAAAGGGGTATTACTAGGCTGTTGGGAAAGCCATGATGTATTTTCTTCTGTTTTTCTATGCAAAACGAAATACACGGTCAACCTAGGGTTAAACACCTTTCTTAGGCAACGAAAGAAACTCTCCCGAATTTCCCATTCAGTGTCCTAGTCTTATCCCACATTGACTACTGCACTCCTTCCCAGCCTTGCTATGAAATGAACAGAGGTTCTGATAATTCCTTTCAAAGACAACCACGTCGCAAAGATGACCAAAACAGCACGTATATATAAACTGCTCTCGATACCTCCTTTATGATTTTTGTAGCCAAAAATTTTCACTGATTCCAGGAGAAAAACAAACTGAAAAGCATTTTAATTAGGAAAGGTGTAGGTCAATTATACTTGAAAATTATTTCCATAATACATTTTAAATTATGTCTAATTGTTTTACAGAATGTAGCCATGGATGAAGGAAATTAACCTGGTAAATGACCATAGACGCATACACAAACAAGATGCGCTGTAGCAGGCGGCCCGGTCTCATTCCTTACGTCTGTCTGCGGTGCTGTGCTGGATACGCCAGCCCCACAGCTCAGCAGGTTAAGTCCTGCATGCAGGGAGCTGGAATCCACACAGTCAACTGTGGTTCAAATCCCAGCAGCTCAAAAAACACATAGGGTGCATATGTACATGCCCCAAATTGCAACCGGATGGAGAAACGGAGGGAAAAAGATTGTAACCATGCCCCACTAGGGGATGATTTTTCTCTCTGTGGTGAGCATGTTCTGTCTGGCAATTAAAAACCTTTTTAAATTACAAATTAAGAAGCAACAAGATACGTCTCTACGTGTGGATTTCAGGTGTCCATCACATACTGCTTCCACTCAAATACGTGTTGAGTACTTACTACCTAAGACTTAGTAGGGTACTGTCCTGAACAAGAAACTGGCAGGTTCTGGAACTTACAAAGCTTACATTTTAATGGAGAAGATATACATACAAACAGGCAAAAGATAACAATTTTTAAAAGAAGTGCTACAAAAACATCATCTCACACTAATGAGGATGGAGAACAGATGGGGAGATGGGGGGGTCTTGCTTCCATAAAAATTACATTGTCAAATATTATAGACATGGGTCTGTAACACAGAGGAGCTAAATTCCTCATGGTCCTTATCTTAAAATGGGAGAGAAGAAGGAGTAAACTCAGAGGAGTTTCCCTCCAAAAGCACAGGCCTGGAAGCCAGGCCGACGCTTCTCAGAAAGTGACTCTGCCTGTCCACACCAAGACCGCTTGTTATTTCTGATTATTAAACTTCATTCATCCACCCAGCAAATCTCCAGTTTTTATAAAATCTCTTCTTTTAGTACACAAATTTAAATCAGACTAGGTCACCGGATAAATTTAAAGTGCTGACAAACATAATTCATATCAAATGGAAACACAGAAACATTCATTTGACAAAAATACCCACGTATGTAGGTTTAAAAAGCCAAGAACTAGATGGCATGTGTTCACAGAATTTAAGACCTTGCTCGCCCATTTACAGTCACAAATCATAGCTTGTCTGTGTTCAGCCTAAATTCACAGTAAAAGAATGCCACATCAATTGTAAACCACATGAAGAGAAAGTAAACATGCAGCTAAATTTTGGATCACATTTACATGCATAAAATATAGGTCAGATTCTATAATTATTATTCCATTTAGTAGAAGTACTTTCACAGTGCTTATGAACAAATTCAGGAAGAGGCTTACTCACCATCACCATCGTGGGTGGAACAGTGGCACCCAAAAAGATAAATCCATCTCCTAATGCCTGAGCCTACAACTGTGACCTTATTTGGAAATACAGTAGCCCCCTACCTTATCTGCAGAGAACGCATTCCAGGACCCCCAGTGGATCCCTGAGAAATACATTTGTTTTTTCCTATACATACATATCTGTGATAAAGTTTAACTTATAAATTAGGCACAGTAAGAGGTTAACAATGGTACCCAGGAATAAAACAGAACAACCATAACAGGCCAGCATCACTACTATCAAGATCAAGCTTGGGGGCCATCAGTAGGTAAAGTAGGGGTTAAGTGAACACAAAGACTATGCCATGGTCAATCTAATGGCTGAGACAAGTACGCAGTGACTAAGAACCAAGTAGCTGGACAAAGGGATGATTTATCCCCTAGGCCAGAGGGAGCGGGACGGCACAAGGTTTCAGTATACTGTTCTGAACATGCAATTTAAAACTTATGGATTGTTCAGGTCTGAATCAGAGAGAATAAAACTGCAAATAAGTGGGAATGCCATGGGGTCTTTGTAGATGTGATTATAATTAAGTTAAGGATCTCAAGATGAGATCATGCTACACCTAATGTCAATGATTGCTGTGCGTATAAGAAAACGAGAAGCAGTCGAGCCATAGTGGCACGGCGACAGCTCAACGTTCTACAATGCTGGAAAGTCACGAGGAAGATGAGGGTATGGTTGCTGGTCGATCCCGACAGGCTGGGAGGACAGCAAGGCAGGACCACAGTGTGAGACTGCTAAGTGCTTGTCTTTCTCTCCTCTCCTCCTTCCTCTTTCCTTTCCATTCTCATGAAAAACAAGAGAAAGGAGAAGGAGCTCTAAGAATATAAAGAAAAGACCCAGAGGGAAAGCCACATGCAGGTGGGGGCAAAGGCCCAAGTGATGCATCTCCAAGCCAAGGGACTCCGAGGACCGTAACCACCAGGAGCCAGGAAGGAGGCATGGAAGTGATGCTGCAGAGCTTCCAGAATAAACAGCTCTGTCATCAGCTTGTGGAGTTCTGGCCTCTAGAACTATGAGAGAATAAAATTCCTTTGTTTAAGGCATTTTTGAGGCAATGGATTACATCAGCTCTAGGAAACTAATATACTCACCTATAAAATTTGACTCCTCGTATTTGATAAATACAAAGAAATTCATGATTTTAAAAAGTTGTTTTTCTGCTCATAAGCTATAAGAACTAAAATACAGAGTTGTCTTCACAATACAAGCTCTATAACTTATGGCACTGATGCACACAATCCATGAAATAACTGGAATGCCTCTTACTTCCTTCTCCTGTCTGACTGCATTGGCTAGGACTCCAGTACTATACTGAATAGGAGCAGAGAAAGTGGGCAGCCTTGTCTTGTACCCATTTTCAGTGGAAACAGTCTAATGCTAGCTATAGGTTTTTCATAGTGTTAATTATCCAAACTAGAGAGTCACTGTGTCAAAAACCAAAAAGGTAGAAGAGGGCAAAGGGAATTAAATAAATATATACACAATTCCTTCTCCTCCATTCTCCTCTTGGGATCTTGGGCACACATGCACACACGCCTGGCGTGAGTTTAAGCCACCAGGTCCAGGACTCAAACTGTGGTCAACTACATGGGAGTTCAGTGACATAGCCATTATGCTCACTTCTGGTCCTGAATTAAATGATTTTTTGAAGTTCAAGCAATTTTAGAAAAGTGGTCAAAATAATCATTTGTTTTAAAATGTAGTAAGTCTCAAGATTAACCACTAAAGTATAAAAAGAATTTATTGAGCTAATTTTATAATTTTTTTTTTCTTGCTTTAAAACAATATGTCCTCAGGACCAGTAGGTAGAGTGGTGGTTAAGGCACTGCCTCCCACATGGCCACCGGTGGTTCAAGTCCCAAACTTGGTGGCTTGAAAATCATGCCAGGAGAATGTACACAAGTACCCAAAATCCCAAGAGGAAAATAAAGGAGGAGGGACTGAGGTGTGGCCAACCTCCTTGGAATGATTTCTCATATTTCCCTCTCTCTGCCACTTTCTGGCAAGTGCATGTGCCCTCGGACCAGAATCTATTAAAAAAATAAAATAAAATAAGCTCCTTATAGAAAATTTGGAAAAATCACTAACAACCGTAGGGGCCAGGAGGTGGCGTGGTGGTTGAGGTACTGGACTCCCACATGGATGACCATGGTTCATGTCCCAGACCCAGTGGCTTACTTTCTCACTCTCCCCTGTCCCCTGTGTGTCTCTGGTGAGCGTACATACCCTACAGCAAATTTTAAAATAATAATAAATGAAATTAAATAAATAATCCTTAAAAAAAACAACAACTAAAATTCACTTTTAGAACCAAAGCCTATTTTCACAATTTCTCAACCTACAAATGTGAAGCCAAACATATATTTGCTACCTGTAAGCTGAATAACCCTTTTTTAAATTGTTCATAAGTCCCATCATTAAAGGCCTTTGTTTACAATCAACTTTCAACTTTATCTGGCAGCTAAACATCTCTGAGGTTGAGAATCTACAATGGAAATTCTGACCTAATTTTAACATAAGCCTTGCAACTCAAACATACAAATGGGAACTACAAGGAGAGGTTTATTGTCATGGGGGTTTCCAACAAGGTGCTTTCCCTTGATCATTTTGGGTCCTGAACTGTTCTGGTCTCTAATCATAATTTACATATCAACGAAGACCTCAATTTAGAAACAATATGCACAAAAATAAGAGGTGTAGAAAAGCAAGAGTGAAACTCAAAATATTAACAAATTTTATTCAAGAATTTTTGGCTAATGATCTGCATTTCCCCTTCATGACATTTTTCAGAAAATCACTGTCAAGATGAATGGGAGCACAGCTGCAGTGCAATAGCAGAGACGGAAACACTGCACTATAAGGAAAAGCGTAAGAACTTTCGCCACATCAAACCAAATTTCTTGAATGCAGACACATTTTTAAAAGTTTTATTTAATAAACAGCCATGCTTTTGTTAAAGGCAAACATTGCACTCTCTCCAACCAAATGTTTAAGCTGAAGTTCTGACATTCAAATATGTTTATTCAAAATTACGCAGCATTCCCATTCGTTAAGTGTATGCTGCACATAATGATGCGATAAAAATGACTCTTTACCTCCTCTCCATAGCCGACATGTGAAAAAAATGTCAGCCATACTGCAATAGAGGGTGCATTCTACAGCATGTAATGAGCGCGCCTCAAAACAGTCAGGGACAACAAACACTGAAGAAGTCAGCCAAGAGGAGCCTGATAAAAACTGACAACAAACTACAGAAATCTGAATAAAGTATGGACTTTAGTTCATAAGAAAGTACCGATATTGGTTTATCAATCCTAACAAAGGTGCCACACAACGTAAGACATTACTAATTTGGGAACTGGAGGTAGAGATATAGAAGACTACTAATTAAGAGCCCAGATAAGACTGTTCTAGTCACCCACATGCAAACTCTTAATTTAAAGAAAACAAGTAGATCCACAAAGCAGTTTCTACTATTACTATGATCAAATCTAGGTGGAGGGGTGCAAAAGTACTAGATAAAGGGAGACAAGACTGACTCCACCTTGTTCAGAAACACCTGACTTACTGTGATAAGGGTATGAAAACCCCAAGTCTCATCATCATAGAGGTATTTATAAATAATTTAAAACAACAAAAATAACCACCAAGAAAAAAATCCCAAAGAGGATTCTTCTAAAGGGTACAGAGTATTCCATAGCACTTGATCAGCAGCCCTGAGCCCAAGGGCTGGCCCTTCCTCCAGCACCAACCACAGGCTAGATGTTCCATCCCAGAACGCCCTGACTCCATTTTATCATTTACATATGGAAAGAGACAACTGCACAGAGCAACATCCAGAAGACACTCAAATATTTGTATACTATAAACGATAACATAAAGTTCCTACTCTTCCACTCCACCCGCACTGGCTGAAAGCAAAGCTTTGTTGATGAAATCCACATCAATAGCAAGCCAGACAATCGACTGATCCATCCTCCAAAAGAGAAAGAAAGGAGTACAGAGGAGCAGTGGAAACAGCATTGAAATACTTAACCAGCTTTTAGCAGGCCCTGCTTTTCAGTCTCTCCTGCAAGAGTCCTGGTGAAATGGTCTGAAATGATCCTTAAACACTGTAATTCACCAAAGGCAAGTTTAAAATGCAAATCAGACACTGGAGATAACAAACAAATGAATATTCAGTTCTGCCTTCAAGGAGTCTACTCACTGTCAAGTTGAAGGCAAGATAAGAAAACACCCCCAGGAGAAGAATGGAGAAGAGATTTCCTGTAGCCAACCCTCCTGGGGGATGATTTCTCACCTTGCCTCTCACTGGTTTTGTCTGGCTACAGCAAAGAGGGCATCCACCCTACGGCAAAAATCTAAAACTTCTAGGATGCCAACAGTGGGAAGGTATATCCAAAGAGAAACTACATTCATTTTCTAAGTGATAAGAACCACAGTCGGGGGGGGGGGGGGGAGGAATGGCAGGTGGTGCGGTGGTTAAGGGTGCTGGACTACCACATAGTTGACCATGGTTCAAGTCCCAGACCTGGCAGCTTCCTTTCTCACTTTCCCCCTTTCTCTCTTTCTCTCTCTATTCCTCTCTCTCTCTCTCTGGTCAAGTTTAAATAAATAAAAATTAGATAAAATAATTCTTAAAAAAAAAAAAAAAGAACTGCAGTCAGTCAGGTAGGAGTCTAGCATCTCATAGCACCTCAACCAACATGCTACCTGCTGTCCCCAGAAATGCAAACTTTTTATGAACAAAAAACAGATAAGTGAGCTTACCTGTTTTTCCTTTTAATCTTTTCCTTTCCCTACAAATTATTTTAAACCTACATTTCTAAAGAAGAAAAAAACTGTTTTCATAAAACAAAGGTCAATTCTGTGGCACAGCAGTAAAGTGCTGCTCAAGAGAAGAGAGATCCCACATGGCAACCTTGGCTTGAAACCCCCAGCCTCATCAGACTGAAACATGCCCAGCACACACAAGAATGCCCAGGGTCCAGCAGGCCGGAGGACCAGGGGATGGATGGGGAGTACAGCAGGAAAAGACCTCGTGGAGGGTGCTCATCTCTCCCTGCACCCCTCCCTGCCTCATGCCTGTACACACGGTTTATCATGAATTTTTCTTTTCATTATACAGGAGAATCAGGTCATTTTCAAAAGTAGCAGAAGAAGAAAGCAATCATTTTCATCATGTTCTCCCCTTAGGGAGGACTCAAGCTCTACTTCAGACAGGAAGTGAAACCCTGTTTGTAAACTCCTTAAGGCCTTGCATATAAAGCCTAGGAAATACTTGGCGAGGAGGCCAAATCTCACATGGCCAACAGTGGCTTGAATCCCAGCCCGACAGACCCACTGGAGGGTGCCTTCTCCTTCCCGCTCTTTGCTTCTGTGCCTCTCTGGCAAGCCCATGTACCCTCTGGCATTTGAAAAGGGGGAGGGGGCCAGCTAGTCATAGGGCTGTTAAAGTGGATGATCCCACAAGGCCGACTCTGCGGCTCAAGTCCCACCTTGAGAACCGTTCCAGGTGTGTGTGTGTGTGTGTGTGTGTGTGTGTGTGTGTATTCAGAATCCTAGGAGGAGGGAGAAATGGTGGAAAAAGGATTTTGGCATAACCACCCCCCATACAGGGCGCTTTCTCATTCTCTCTGTCTCTGTCTCTCTCGAGTGAGCATGTGTGTCCTCTGGCAGAATTTAAAAGAAAAAGAAAAGGACTGCTTGTGGGGTGATTGAATCCCCCTCCTAATAAACCCTATGTGGACGTTTACTTATTTTAACACTCAAGTGCCCAGCGATGAGACAGCACCTCTTCACGTGAGTGCTCTTCTAAGAGAGCAGAGCTCGAAGACCTCCTGAACCCAGCAGGTAGGTGCTGCCCTGCCTCCCAGGGCTTCAATCACTCCAGCTTGACTGGGGAGTGGAGCAGCCAAGACAGAGCAATGTGTCCTGGAGTGACGGCAGGACAGTGCAAAGACCACCTAAATTCAGGTATTTTTTTCATTTGCAACTTTAGGGGCTATTCAAAAGTAATGATAAATCAGACTTTCAGGAAAACTAAGTTTTACTCTTCAAAACATCTATCTTCATACCTCGAGTCACACATATTGACACAGTTTCAACTACCCTCAGTCAACCACGGTCGGAAAACATTAAATGGAACATTACAGAAACAAATAATTCACATGTTTGAGTAGCACGATGACTCTCGTACTACCCCAAGTCCTGCCTGGTCCTGCTGAGATGTGCATCACAGCTTCGGCCCCCACGTCTACACCACACATGCCACTCCACCCATTCGTCCCTTCAGCCGTCTGTTATCAGACTGAACGGACACAGTACATTAAAGCCTGGTATCACCCCCCAGGCCCAGGCATCCACCAGAGTATTAAAATGGACCCCATGGGTAAGGGGTAGCTACTGTGTGGAGTTCACTAAGTGCTTTACGTAAATTCACTGAAAGCTCACAGTAAGTCCGGGCGGTCGGCACTCTTACTCACGTTTCCACCTTATGGGTGAGGAAGAGAAATGTGAGGCTAAGGAACTTGTCCAAAATCCCACGGCTAACAGGTGGTGGAACAGAGACTGATTCCAAGCAGTTGGGCTTGATTCTGTGCCTCGAATCACATCACACTGAGAGCTACCTCCAGAAAACAAAACTCTATGGGCCTTGTTTGACCTAGACTTAGGGACTAAGATGTCTGGATTTTCTCCAGTCCTCACATACTTCAGTCTACCTGACATTTGGTAACTGTCAAACCTATAAGCAAAGTTCTTCCTAAGTATGGACTGTCAGTGACCCGTGTTGCAATAAAAAGGCATCAACTATCCAGGCTCCTATGTTCTAAGAGCACAGATAACTGCCAATTCACCGGACATACTGAAGGCGCTTTCCTCCTTCCTCTTAAAACTATTTCCAAAAGATGTCATACCCAATATTAAACTTATAAAAGGCCATGGACCTAACCAAAAAACTTAGGGTGCAGGGAAGCAAATACTAGTTGATTTTCCAGAGTATAAAATAGTGTGATCAAAGCACCAAAAATGTCTAGAATAAACTAGCAAAAAGAACCCAAGGAGGGATACAATTAGTTCTAGTCAACTCACCATGTGAATCTAAGCTCTCTTGCCTTAAGGCACACATACAAGTAAGCTGTCAATCGAGAGAAAAAGAAAGTACTTAACAGGGAAGTTAGGATAAAATACATAAAACTACTAATAATTGAACTGTAGTTAAGTTACATGTTTACAGTGAACATTTAATCATTGTAAAAATGCTTTAAAGAACAAAGGAATGATTCCAGGAAAGAGTAAGAGTCAATGTCACAAAATATGGTCAAATTAAAGAAAGATTTTCTGCTGCATAATTTAATTTGTTTACTTAGTTGTAGCACTGCCCACCAGCTACATCCCACAAAAAAAAAAAAAAGCCACATTCACTTGAGGTCACTTTAGCTACTGCTATTTCCTTCGCAGTGAGTCTGCAAAGCAGTGGCGCTTGGTAGCAATCTTATTCACTGAACAGAGAGCAATTGAGTGACACGTACAAGCAGCCAAACCTCTGGCACCCTGTAAAACCACAAGAGAGCAAGACCTTTTTGTTCCCATGTCCTAACAGAGCTTTAAAAAGTTGTTTTCTTAAGCTATAATCTAAACCTAGAATGACTATAACTAGAATCACCACATGCTCAGTTCCAAAAGACAGGAGTTCAATTGATATTAAAACTAGAAATTAATCAAGACAAAAATTTCGAGTGGACTTTGTTATTTAAGCAGTTCTTATTTACTTACTCTATCAATGAGCTAATATCAACCTATAAACAACACACTGGACAGCTTTTCCCATACGAACTCATTAACACTTTAACCTTCAGGATTAACTTTGTATTAGAACACAGATTCCCCTGGATCCATTTTTTTTTCTTGTTTTTAAAAAGCCTCATACAAAAACAGTAGCTAAATATGATTTAAAATAAAAGCATGGGGAAGGAAGTTTTCCGAAAGGCATTAAACAAGGGGGCTTCAAAAAGTTGATGGGAAAATGAAATTAAAGTATGAGTTTCTTTGGATGCAAAACATTTTTGAAATCCACGTGTCATTTTTCCCCTCATACATATTTTCCATGTACTTGTTGAAGACCCCTGTAGGTCGATTTGTTTTAAATAGTATAAAATAAATAAACAAGTGGCATGGATTGGTAATAATAAAAACACGAGACAACTCCATTTTATTTCAAAATTCATTTTTCAAGACCTTGATACCATAAAGTTATGAACAGAAATACAAAGTGAAATGTAGAAAAATTATAAAAACGTGAGTTAATCTTTTTTTTTTCCTTTTTTTTTTTTTTTTTTTT
>NW_006159538.1:4166717-4187803 GCF_000334495.1 Tupaia belangeri chinensis | reverse complement strand
TTAAAAAAATGTGGTTTAATTTTTTTTTTTCTTTTTTTTTTTTTTTTTTTTTTTTGGAGAGGTTTTTGCTAAAGGGCACATGAGCTTGCCAGAAAGACAGAGAGAAACAGAGATAGAAAGCAAGAAAGCACCCCCCAGGGGGGAAGGCCACACTGCAGTCCCTTCTCCTCCATTCTCCTCTCAGGATCTTGGGCACGTACGTACACACACCCGGTATGAGTTTAAGTCACCGGGTCCGGGACTCAAACTGCGGTCGGCTACATAGGAGTTCAGCAACATAGTCATAACGCTAACTGCTGGTCCCCGTGAGTTAATCTTTATAGTAACTTAAGCAATATAATGATAGGAGATTATTACAAACAAGCAAATGCATGTCAATACTTTAAAATCTTTCAGGGAAGTCCACACCATTCTTTCTTTCACTAGCGCAACTCAGTGAGAGTAAGTTTTAGGTATTATCAATAAATGCCACTGGTGAGAAGATGATGGAATGGACAGAGAACACTAGAAAGTTGGTACTAAACTCCCTTATTCTTTATACTTAATTAAGAGAATGATCAAAACTGGCAAAACATCAAGTCCTTGCAAGGAGTGGGGGTAGTGTCTGAACCAGTTATTTGTCATTTATGCCACTTTTTGTGTTTTGTTAGTGCGCATCTGACCCAAGGACCAAGGGAAGTATGGAGACTGTCTACCTATTAGGACTACTCTAGCCTACCTATGACCACCCTAGCCTGGCTGGAAGGATTCTTCTTAATGAGAGAGGAAAAAGGCAGCTTTAGAGCTCTCTTCCCACTGCCAGCTTGTTGCTGGACCAAAGTTTAATCTTTAATGAAAAGTCTGACCCATTCCTTGAGTTCTGCCTTTCTCGTGTTTACTTACCACTAACTGTTCCCTATTTCCATTTAAAATCATTCTTATTTGGGAAGAGCACAATGAAGGGCGCATCTGGTAGTGTGTTACAGTACTTCTAAGCTCATCAATGTATTAAAAAGATACATTTAACCTACATCTTGTTATGAATGGGTTCTGGTATCTTTCCTTGTACTGTAAGTACATTCTGACATTGATTTGTTCATCAAAATGAACTACAATTGGGGGCCAGCAGATGGCATGGTGGTTACATTGTTGGACTCCCATATAGTCCACAATGTTCAAGTCCTAGATCCAGCAGACTGAAACTCATGCCGGGTGAATATGCTTGCATGCCCTCTCCTGAGAGGAGAATAGAGAAGGGATTGTGGTGTGGCCATCCACCCTGGGAGGCAATTTCTCGCTTTGTCTCTCTGCCTCTTGGGTGAGCATATGTGCTCTATAGCAAAAATCTCTCTTAAAAAAAAAAAAAAAGAATTAGGACTAGCAGGTGACATGGTGGTTAAGGTGCTGGACAATCCCACATGGCTGACCACAATTCGAGTTCTGGACCTGGTGGCTTGCTTTCTCATTCCAACACCACCCCCCTACACACACACACACACACACACACACACACACACACACAAAGGTAAGAAAGAGGAACAAAGTGGTTGGTCAAATTAAAATAAATGAATACATTAAATTAAATTTTAAAAATAATTCTTTTAAGAAAAATGAACTATAATTTAACTTTGGTAACTTTACAATCATATCTACCTAACTGTCATAAATACTGACTATAGTCTATGTAACAGTTTCTATGTTAGGCACTGCATAAAAAGTCAAATTGGGCCAGCAGATGGTATAGTGGTTAAGGCACTGGACTCCCACATGGCCAAAAGTGGTTTAAGTCCTGGACCTGGCAGCTCAAAAATCACACTGGGCACGTGTGCATTCATGCCTAAATCACAGGAGAAAGGGGGAGAAGGGATTGCTGTATGGCTAACCCTGGAGTGACTTTTCCCTTTCCTTTTTACTCTCTCCTGTCCCTCCTCAGTGAGAGTGTCATAAGGCATACGTGCTCTATGACAGAAACCTGGTGGCAGGGAGAGGGCAAAATCAACAAAAACAGAAGGTCTGCTGCAAAAAAGATTATAGTCTAACTAGGGAGACAAATATACCCAACCAAATAAGTGATAACGTCTATTTAGAAATACCAAATGCTATCCAAATACATGTTTTATCTATTATAGAAAGAAGTAGCTAACAATCACTTTCTGCTTCTCTTCCTCGATGCTCAATTTCTTCTCTCTTCCTGAGTTTTACATTTTCCCAAATCAACATTTTCCCAATCTTTTAAGAAAATCTTAATCCACTAAGTAATTCCCTTGTAATATATACTTACTGATTAGACACCAACAATCTAGATTTATATATCTATGTATTAAAGTGTTCACAATTTATGGGCTAGCCCTTGGCTTAGTGGTTAAGGGAGCTGGATCCCATGGGGCCAAACACAGTTCAAATCCTGGCCCTGATGACTTGCAAAACACAATGAGCACATGTGCATGTGTGCTCCAAACCCTGAAAGGGTGGAGGACTGAAGAAGGGATTGCAGTGCTGCCACAACCCACTGAGGAATGCTTTCTTCCTTTCTTTCTTTCTCTCTGATTTGCTGCCTCTCTCCCTCTGACAAGCACATTACTCTCTGGTAATTTTAAAAAAAGAAAGAAATATTCACATTTTTTCTTAAGTTTCTTGTATATAATATCCGTTGTTGGTAATTTTCTTCATCAGTCATACCCATCGAAACCTGTGATTGTTATAAAGAAATAGGGGCCAGCAGATGGCATAGCACTTACTTTGCTGGATTCTCACATGGCTAACCACGGTTCAAGTCCTGGACCTGGTGGCTTGAAACTCACACCAAGCATGTGTGCATGCTTGCCCAAGATCCTGAGAGGAGAATGGATTGCAACATGGCCATCCCCCCCAGGGGGTGATTTCTCATTTTCCCTCTCACTGTTTCACTTTTTCTCTGTCTTTCTCTGTCTCTCTCATGCACCCTAAGGCAAAAACCTCTTTTTTCAAAAAAAAGTTATAAAGTAATAAGTGAGTGAATGATATAAGGCTATTAAAAAATTATTACATTCAGGTTTTCTTTTTCTTTTTTTTTTGAGAAAGAGGTAAGTTTTTGCTATAGGGTACATATGCTCGCCAGAGAGACACAGAGAGAGACAAAGTAAAAAATCACCCCCCCAGGGGGGATGACCATGCCACAACCCCTTCTCCATTCTCCTCTCAGGATCTTGGGAGTGTACTGATAGGCACCCAGTGTAAGTTTTAAGTCACCAGGTCCGGGACTCAAACCGTCATTGACTATATGGGAAACCAGCGACGTAACCATCATGCCATCTGCTGGTCAATACATTCAGATTTTTTAAAGAAACAAACAGAAGTTGTAGAAATAAAAAATACAGTCGATGGCAAAAATGTAATGATGAACTAAATAGCAGATCTCTCAGATGCTGTTGAAGGGAACTAAAAGACAAACTGTAGTGTTATTCTATGGACAGTGCCATCAACAATGAATGTGAAACATACACGTAACTGGACAAACGCCTAGAAAAATGCAAACTACCAAAACTAAGTAAACAGTTCTAGGACCAAAAGGACAAAAAATTTAAAATGTTGCCTCCAATCCCTCACACACACATAAAACCAAGTCCAGAAGTTGTAAAAGCCAGTTCTACCAAACTTTCAGGGAACAGGTAATTCTAGCATCTCAGAGACAGGAATAGTAAAAAGAAAAGGAGAAAACACTACTCCCAAATCATTTTATGAGGCTTGTATAATCTAGATACTAAAAACAGATGAGAACCAGAAAAATTAAAGTTATTGGCCAATGTCACTAAACAGATATTAAAGCTCATATACAAAATTATAACTAACAACAGATTCTAACAGTACATAAAGAATATATGTTATGACCAATGTGTACCAGAAATCCAGGGATAGGATACACAGATCTTATTTTTAATCACAAATATAATTCATATATGAACATATTAAGAAAAAACAATCTGCCGGGCATGTGTGCATGTGTACCCAAGATCCTTGAAACCGAGGAAGGACCCCCTAATGTATTTTCTAGGATTCCTGAAATATAAAGTCCATTTACATTGTAATGGCCCAGAGTAAGGAGTAAGTCTTCAGATTTTTGGTTATGATAATGACCAACATGGACCACGAGTGAGGGCCATTTGACTTCTAAAACTCTCACTTAAAAGATAGATAAAGGTTTTCATTTCAACATGTAAGATTTCTTATAGGCTGGAAACTGCTGGTTGTGAGCTCAAAGACTTCAGGCTGAATGGCTCCAGACACCTGAAGAGGAATTTGATTATCTAAGGCCTCACCAATCAAGAATGGCCACGAGATGATCATGCCCTCTTGAACCAATCACTGAACTGATCATGTGCCTGGACCTCTGTCCCTAGTTTTGTCCTTAAAAACACATGTGGAGAACATCTTGGGGAGACCGGGTCTTTTCAGCATGAGCTGCCCGCTCTCCTTGCTTTGCACTTTGCAATAAAGCTGTACCTTCCTTCATCACACCATGTGCCTATGGCTTGGTTTTACAGCGCTTGGGCGAGCGAACCTGATTTGAGTTCGGTAACATCCTGAGTGGAGAAGGGATTGTGGCGTGGCCATCCCGCCTACGGGGTGATTTCTCTCTTTCTGTCTCTGTCTGTCTCTGTCTTTCTGGTAAACACACGAGCCATATAGCCAAAACCTCTCAAAAAAAAAAAAAAATCACAATAAATAAATGTTTAAAAAAAGAAAAAAAAAATCTGAGGGACCATCAAATGGCATAATGGCTATGTCGCTGGACTCCCATGTAGTCGACAGTGGTCCGAGTCCCGGACCCGGTGGCTTAAACTCATGCCAGATGCATGTGCATGTGTAGCCAAGATCCCGAGAGAGAGGAGAATGGAGGAGAAGGGATTGCAGTGTGGCTATCCCCCCTGGAGGATGATTTTGTGCTTTCTGTCTCTCTGTCTTTCAGGCGAGCACACGCACCCTATAGCAAAAACCTCTCTAAAAAAAAAAAAAAAAACTACAATCGGATCATTAGAGAGATAAGAAAAGCATAAGAAAATGTTCTATTTATCTTCAAAAAATCATTACAACTAAGACCAGAAGAGAAACAAAAACCTACAGTAATTATTTTTAAGAATTTTTTTATTTAACTTTATTTATTTATTCTTTTTTTACTTTTCTTTTGGAGAGGTTTTCGCTATAGGGTGCGTGTACTCACCAGAAAGACAGAAAGCAAGAAATCACCCCCCAGAGGGGATGGCCACACTGCAATCCCTTCTCCTCCATTCTCCTCTCGGGATCTTGGGCACGTATGCACACGCGCCAGGTGTGAGTTTAAGCCACCAGGTCTAGGACTCAAACCACAGTTGACTACATGGAAGTCCAGAGACATAGCCATTATGCCAACTGCTGATCTCTGTTTATTCTTAAAATTTGACCAGAGAGGAAGAGAGTGGGGGTGGGGAGTAGTGAGAAAGCAAGCTGCCAGATCCAAAACTCAAACCAGTTGGTCTTGTGGAAGTCCAGCCCAGCATCCTCAACCACCATGCCACCTGATGGCCCCATACAGTAGTTTTTACAGCGAAACGTTAAAATTACAAACACATAAAAAATGCCCATTAGTACCACATTTATCCAACATTATATCAGAGGTGTAACTAATGTCATAAGGGAAGAAAATGATAGAATTGGGAAAAAATATTATTTGATGATATGGTTATCTATACAGAAAACTCAGAACAGAACAATTATTGAAATTAAAGTTCAGTAAGATGTTTGTATATAAAAGCCTACACACCACTCCTCCCTACCCAAAACAAACAAAACCTTTCACAAGAGCAACAGCAAATAATCGTAACTAAGAGTAAATCTAACAAGATATTGGGTCATCAGAAAAATCATGATGCATTTCTGCATAGAAAAATACATTATGACTTTTCTGATGACCCAAAATATTCTAGTTTTGTTTTTGTTTTTGTTTTTAGGGTCATAATGTTTAATTACAGATATCATACATATCCAGAAAGGTAAGTTTAGTTCAATATTTGAATATCAGTCAACAAAATCTACCATATTTTCAAGTTAAAGGGAAAAATCATTTGACAAAGCTTTTGAGAAAAAGTTAAAAGAAAAAAAAAGAAACATGATTGTAAAAAGTATTCCATGTTCATGGATAGAACTGTCAACATATCAATTTTCCCTTCACTCAACCAATTTAAAAATTTTAAAGGCTATTAGGTTTCTCATGAAACTTGACAAAGCTGATTTTAATTTTATAAACAAGATAATAGCCATGAACTTCTTTACAAGTCCATGAAAATTTTTTTATTTTGTGCAGTGTTATTTTCCCACCATCTAAAAAGTTCCCAGAAAAGCCTACACACCACTCCTCCCTACCCAAAACAAACAAAACCTTTCACAAGAGCAACAGCAAATAATCGTAACTAAGAGTAAATCTAACAAGATATTGGGTCATCAGAAAAATCATGATGCATTTCTGCATAGAAAAATACATTATGACTTTTCTGATGACCCAAAATATTCTAGTTTTGTTTTTGTTTTTGTTTTTAGGGTCATAATGTTTAATTACAGATATCATACATATCCAGAAAGGTAAGTTTAGTTCAATATTTGAATATCAGTCAACAAAATCTACCATATTTTCAAGTTAAAGGGAAAAATCATTTGACAAAGCTTTTGAGAAAAAGTTAAAAGAAAAAAAAAGAAACATGATTGTAAAAAGTATTCCATGTTCATGGATAGAACTGTCAACATATCAATTTTCCCTTCACTCAACCAATTTAAAAATTTTAAAGGCTATTAGGTTTCTCATGAAACTTGACAAAGCTGATTTTAATTTTATAAACAAGATAATAGCCATGAACTTCTTTACAAGTCCATGAAAATTTTTTTATTTTGTGCAGTGTTATTTTCCCACCATCTAAAAAGTTCCCAGCACATGGCAGTTGCCCAACATATATTTGTTGAATGAAATTTTATTGAATGAACACAGCAGGGACTTACCCCTACCATCATTTCAGGGCAGAGATATTATAGTTAAAATACCACTGAGTATGCTCATATAGTCATATATATTTTACACAGTATGTGAAAATAAAAATAGCTGAACACAGGGTGGTCAAACCTCAAAACAAGTGCTATAACCACCACCCAAAAATGCAAAATAAAGGAAGCTGTCTTCTTCAGACTTAAGGGAGGTTAGGAGGAGTCTTACTACTTACTCTACCACACTGGGGGGCAGGGGAAGACCTGACTGAGAAAAACAACTCTGCAGCCTTCCTAAGTGGTTAAAATAACAAATGCATTTGCACTAAAAAGCTGAATAAGGGAGCTTGTACCCCTGAGTGTGCACACCCAAGCATTACCTAAAAGAGGCCTAGAAGGATATGGGGATTAAAATTTTGCCCCAGGAGATCACTGGTTACCAAATTAACTCTCACTTCATTCATGCAAAGTTAAGATGATCGCTAAATAGCTCCTAGAATTGTGACAATAAAAAAATTCATGCAATAAAACCCACACAACATAAATTTTCCCCTACTTAACTCATCTCCAAATGCTTCAGGGAGAAAAGAAAAATGTGTAGTACAAAATTTCAGTCGGTCATAACCAACTTCACGTCAACTCCTATCATATACTTACATACAGCGCATCAGAAAAATTCACATATTAGAAAGTTTTACTTACGCCCTCCCATACTGCAGGGAATGAAAATAGGCTGTTGTCTCTTACAAGTTTCTGCAGCGTAAAGGACCTAAAACACAGGTCAGACGAGGAAATCATGGAAGGAAACACACACAGAGGGCAAGCTTAGACTGAAATGGCTTCATCAGAAAAAGAAGAGGCTCAACAAGAATTTTTAAAAATAAAAGTGCTCACAAAATACACAAGGCTAACAATAAAAGGTAAGGATAAAAGAATTCAAATTTAGTTAATACAGAAAAGTACATATAAAAACAGCAATATCAAACTTCCTTGGCAAGAGCTACTTCCTTAATGAAAATTATTTTATTTGGACAAGACAATATATAAATTAATGCAAAAACGTTTAGAAATGCTACCAGGTAAAGAAAACATTATCTATGGCATATTAGTTTTAAAAGATACAGGACAAAGGAATGAATACAGCTGAAGATTCAATGTACACAAAGCAAACATAACACATTAAAGCAGAGGCATATTCATCACAAAATGAAATGAACATTGGGCTTTGAGGTCCCTCATTCCTATATACACAATTTCGTAGTTTCTTTCATACACACACAATTAAGTCGTCAAAATTACATATACATTAGGTCCCCTTGACATTTGGATCTGTTCCTGCACTAACAGTAGAATACACACCTAGAAAACTGTCTAAGACTTTATCTCTGATCACAATGCCAAAAACAAAATAGAACGAAGGAGCAGAAATCAATGAAGACTTAAATTTTTAAAAAGAATTATCTTATTTAACTTTATTTATATTATTATTTTTTAATTTGTCCAGAGAGAGAAGGAAAGGGAAAGCAAGTCTCCAGGTCTGGAATTCAAACCACGGTCGACCATGTGGGAGTCCAGCACCTTAACCACCATGCCACCTGCCAGCCTTGAAGACTTAAATTTTAAAGATACATTACAATAAAAATTCAACAAGGAAAGGTTTTCAATTTAGAATATTAAAACACAAGATTTCAATAAATATCCAAATCAGTTTGCTATATTCACAGGTGAAATATGAATGTGTTCACCTAAAGAGAGAAGTGCAAGAATAAATACTAAGATTTTAGAAAACAAATACAAAAGAAAACAAAATAAAATTAAAGAGGAATACAAAGATCTATTAACTTAGTAGCACTGACAATTTACAAACAGCTGCCTCCAGGGCAGCAGGTGGTGTGGAGGTTAAAGCAGCTGGATCCCACATAGCTTACTGCACTGTCTGAGTCCCAGACCAGGAACTGGCAGCTTGAAAAACACATCAGGTGCATGTGTGTGCATGCTCAAAATCCTGAGGTGATTGGAGAAGGGACTGCAGTGCATCCATCCCCCAGGGATGATTTCTCACTTTCTTTCAGTCTCTCTCTCCATCAAGTGCATGAGCCCTATAGCAAACTAAAACTAAAAAATGTGGTTCCTTACAGTAGAAGTGGGGGAGGAGACATCATTCTCAAAAATCTAACTGAATACTACTAAAAAGGAACATCATAATTATCTTAGATTCCCCGAAAAAGTAGAGGCAGTATGTTGACATTTAGTAACACCTCAAAAAAAAAAAAGTTCAGATGATATAAATTCTCAAGAGATAGCAAGTGGTTTTAACAAAAATAAGATCCTCTTAACCACAGCTAAATAATAAAGTTGAAAAGCTTAATTAAGGGAAGGTTTTTACGCTAAACTTTTGACAGAGAGTAGCACAGTGTAAAACATTAAGTTTTGTGGGGCAATTTCCTATGTCATAATATTTTTTAAATAACTTTTTATAAGATGCATGTATCTGCTTTAAGTCCACTAGAGTAATGAACTATATTTAAACCACTGGCCTGCTTTAAGATTTTCTTTTTTTTTAATTCTGCTAAAGGACATGTGTACTCACCAGAGAGAGAGACAGAGACATGAGAGAAAGCACCTCCATGGGCATGGTCATGCCACACTGTCACGATTTGGGGCACACATGCCCATTCGCACCAGGCAATAACAAGGAGCGGCCCCCAACCTCGGGTTTCCATGGAGGCTCAGTAGAGAATCTGCTCATCTCCTCTCCCTCTGCCACAGAGGTACCAAAAACAAAAAAGACCGACGTCAACTTTCAGATGACAGAATCATCACAGCTAATAAAAAAAATTTTTTTAAAGCAGGTTTTAAATTACTAAAACATTGGGACCAGCAGACAACATAAAGGTTAAGTCACTGGACTCCCACAGAGACGACCATGGTTCGGTTCGGGTTCAGGAACCTGGACCCAGCAGCTTAAAACTCGTGATGAGCATGTGTGCATATGTGTGTACCCCAAATCCCGAGAGAGTGGCAGAGAAGGGATTGCAACATGGACATCCCTCCAGGGGGTGATGTCTCACTTTCTGTCTCTCTGTCTTTCTGGCGAGTGCATATGCCCTATAGCAAAAAAAGTCTCTCTGAAAAAAGAAATTACTAAAATATTTACTTCATTCATTAATGAAGCAGACAAGACGTTCCTCTTTTCACATTACAGCAATTGATTAGATGAAATAAGTAATTTTTTTTTAAAAAATGAATGATTGGTATCACTGTTAATTATAATACTAGAAAATGTTTTATGAAACAGGTATTTAAGGGGCCAGCATCACGGCTTAGCGGTTATTAAGAAGCCAGATCTCACATGATGGTCTGCGGTTCAAGCTGTGACCACAACCTGCAAATCACACTGGGCACATGTTGGTGCGTTCCCAAAATCTCAACAAAATAGAGAGATGGAGAGGTGACTGTGGCATGATGACACCCCATTAGAGGGTCCTTTCTCCCTTTCTGTCTCTCTGGCAGGAGCACATGCACTCTTTGGCAAGGTACTTAATTTTGCTTGATTGGAGGATTAATTTATGCAAATAGCAAATCAGATATTCTATTGGTTCAGTAGTTGAAATGCGGTGAATAATGTGCAGATGACAAAGAATAATGGGATGACAAAGTAAAAAGAAGACAACGAACCTACAGTTGATAGTGAACGTAAACTTACTTTTCTTCAAGGGCAAGCAGACCCTAACAAGATTACTTGGTTAGCTCATTAGGACCAGTGACTCAATAGTATTTTAAACCAAACGTTAATGCTTGACAGAGAATGGTGAAGCAGCATCTGGTTCTTATACAGCCTTTAGGATGAATTTTTACTGATCCTCAAGGAATTAAACTTGAGGAATTTCAGACATGCAGACTGCAAAGGCAGTATACAGGAAAAGCTGGAGTGGGTTTTGTTTACGAGCCTGGCTGAAAACTCAAAGCGAGCGGAATATCATGGTATACAGCTGGATGGTGTGGGACCTCCATACTTTGGAGACTTTACCAAATACGTGTTAAGAAGCATAAGGCTATAGAAAACCAGCCCTTCCAAGTGAAACTCTGGACAAAGATCCTTCTTGAAGAAGAAAGAAAAGGTGCTGTGTTCTCTGCTCCTGCTGGTGCAGAGGGGTTTTCAAATTCAAGACGCAGCTAAGTATAAAGTTCTAAGTTTCACTTTAGTGGAACTATCTCTACAAATGAGGTTGATGAACACATCTAAAAACATTTTGGCTGCTTTTTAAAATTCTCAATGGTCCACCATAAATATAATTCTCAGCTCTAAATAATCATATATTTGGGTACAAAAACATGAGTCACAAAAGTGTCAATGCTATAGCAACATTCTGAAACGAAGTACAAAGGTATAAATGCCTGAACTGGAGGAAACTCAAAGCCCTCCTGTTAATCTTAAATGTGAATGCTTCTAACTTGTGACATTGATGGGCGGCCATTTCTTCTGTCTTAAAATAACTCAGGGAAGGGGGATATTCAGGGTGACTGGATCCCACATGACCAACTAAGCAGTTCGAGCCCCCGACTCAATAGCTTGAAAAACACAACAGGTAGGGAGCCAACAGTTAGTGTAATGGCTATGTCGCTGGATGCCCACATAGTTGACCGCAGTTTGTGTCCCAGACCCAGAGGCTTAAAACTCACACCTGGCGTGTGTGCGTGTGTGCCCAAGATCCCGAGAGGAGAATGGAGGAAAAGGGATTGCAGCGTGACCATCCTCCCTGGGGGGTGATTTCTCGTTTTCTGTCTCTATGTCTCTGTCTGTCTGGCGAGCGCACGTGCCCTATAGTGAAAAAAAAACTCTCAAAAAAAAAAAAAAAAAACACACACACAACAGGTACATGTGCATGTGTGTGCCCAAATCCCAAGAGAATGGAGTGAAAAATCACCCCAAGAGGGTCGAAGGTAATTAATGAGTCTGTGGACTGTGATCTTCTCAAATTAAAAAGTACAATACTTGGAACTATGTTCTTTAGGGTTATAGTATCAGTAAAGTACTAAAACAGAAAATAAATACACAGTGCTAATAGAATTGTTTAAACCAATGAACTAAAGGTAGAGGCTAATGATAGGAAAATACTATTTTTTCCACAGTTACATACAGCCATTTATTCTAATCTTTTCATAAGAATGTATGAGTTAAGGATAAGTGAAAAGTAAAATAAATGCTATCACAGCAAGAAATAGACTGAAAAACAGAAGAAAAAAAAATTAACAGAGCCCCAAAGGCCCATGGAACTATAAGAAGTCTAACTCATGTCATCAAAGGTCATAGTGAGAAAACAGAGAATGGGGCTGAAAAAGTCCATAAAGAAACAACTAAAAACTTTCCCAAATTTGACAAGATATAAACCTGCAGTCAAGCTAAGCAAACTCCAAAGAAGAAAAATCCAACAAAATCCACACAAAGACACATTAAAATTCAATTTCTGGAAACTGAGGACAAAGAACAGTATCTTGAAAGTGGTCAGAGAGGGAACCAGCAGTTAGCGTAATGGCTATGTCGCTGGACTCCCACGTAGTCGACCGTGGTTCGCGTCCCGGACCTGGTGGCTTAAAACCCATGCCAGGCGCATGTGCATGCATGCCCAAGATCCCGAGAGGACAATGGAGGAGAAGGGATTGCAGCGTGGCCATCCCCTCTGGGGGGTGATTTCTCGCTTTCTGTCTCTCTGTCTCTCTCTGTCTGGCGAGTGCACACACCCTATAGTGAAAAACCTCTCAAAAAAAAAAAAAAAAAGAAAGTAGTCAGAGAAAAACAGCACCTTACCTAAGGGGGAAACAGCAGAGTTCTTATCAGAAACCATGTATATCAGAGGTTGCATGGTCTTTTTCAGATGCTGAATGAAAAGAACTGTTAACCCTGAATCCTATAGCCAGTGGGGGGAAAAAATCTATTTCAGGAATGAAGAAGAAATCCAGATAGTCTCAGATAAAGAAAACCTAAGCATCTGTTGCTAGTACTCACCTTAAAAGAATGAGTAAAGGAAGTAGTTGAAACAGATAATAAAAGAAGTCTTGAAACATTAGGAAGGAAAAAAAGCATGGTTAGCAAAAAACATGGGTAAATACAATAGGTTTTCCTTCCCTTGAGTTTTCTGTATGTTTGACAACAGAAGCAAAAATTACAATACTGTCTGATGTGATTCTAAGTGTATATAAAGGGAATATCTGAACTATTACATTGTATAACAAAGGAGTGAAGAAGGGGACAGAAAGGGAGGTAAAGTTTCTATACTTTGCTCAAATCAGTAAAAGTACATTATCAGTAGGTTGCAATATATTGGGTTGTCGCAAAAAGTCATAACATCTCTTTTCTGTTTTTCTATGCAAAAACATGTCATGACTTTTCCAACAACCCACTACATATGGCATCAAAGGCACTCATAAGAAAACTAAACTCCTACCAGGTAAGTACTTTTATCACCCCGACGAATTGGTGAGGAAATGAAGGTTTGTAGATATACTAGTAAATATGAATATGAGAGCCCATTTCAAAATCAAATGGTTCCAAATTCTGTTTTTTCTCCACTGCATTAGAAAGGAGTTCGTGGGACTTAAAACTTCAATGAGCCTGCTCTGTGGCCTAATGGTTAAGGAAGACAGAGCTGCACAGCTGAACACAGGTTCTAATCCCAGCCCTGGCAGCCTGAAAAACACCCCCACACGTTGTGCGTGTATGCCCAAAATACCGACAGTATGGAGAAGGGACTGAAGTGTGACCAAGTCCCTGTGGTGTGGGGTGTTTTCTCCCTCTCCCTCTATTTCTCTAGTGAGTGCACACATCCTCTGAGGGGGAAAAAAATGAAACTCGAAAACATGGATGGAGGTCCTGCCTCAGAGTTGCACTGCAATGCTGGGAGCCACATGGCAGGCCACAGGTTCATAGCCCCCGTTAACTGGAACATGCTGGGCACACACACGGGCCCCCAAGATGTGGGCCCCCAAGATCCTGATGAGCTGGGGGGCTGGGGAAGGGGTGAGGACGAGACTCTTTCATGGGTGCCTGCCTTCCTCCATCTCTCCCAGGCACAAGTGCTCTCATGAATAAAGTAAAAATAAACTTAAAAAAAAAGGTGAAAAAAATGTTTTTCTCACTAACCTCTGTTAAATAAAATTTACAGGAAGCCAGTGAAACAGACCAAGCTCCTGTACTAGGCTCAACAGAGCAAACCAAACCGGAGTCACTCATGCAGAAGTCCCAGCAACCGAGTCAAAACTAAGCTGTTTATCTGATCTTCCAAGAAATCAGAAGACAAAAATAATAGCTGAATCCCCAGACAGACCAGTTCTAGCCGGTATAAGGAAGTCCCTTGCTTTAATCTTAAGGAGGAAAGTAACTTTGAAACAACCCTGCTTTCTTCAGTCCAACTTCTCTGCCTATAAATCCAACCTCCTCTGCTCAGCATTCTGTCTTACAGAATGCAGCACTGCCATTCTAGAATCAGAAATAAAAGCCGAAGAGACCTTTAAACTAAACTTGCTATAATTTTTCTTTTAGCAGCTCCAACTGAAATGCAGCACATCCTCCAACAAAGCGCTGTGAAGGACCTGTGATGAGAACACCTGTGCGGCATTTTCATGCAATAGTTGCAGATCAATCAAACCAGCATTTACAGGAGCTGAAAAGGAAAAATTCTGATTTTAATAGGTTGATATCTACATCTAAATGTAATTGATTTCCTTTATGATTGTTTTATTTTATTTATAATTTTATTTTTATCTTATTTTATAAATAAGGTTCCTTTCCCTTGCAAGCCCACGAAAAGAGTAATAGCACGTTTTTAAAATAAATAATCCTACCCTCCGCCTCCCCAAAATAATCTCAACTCTTGAAGAAAATGTCCTCAGACCAAAAGTTATCCATTCTATAAATAAGTGAATTTCATGGGGGGACAAACCCAACGACACACACAACACAGGGCACAGGTCTAGTGTGTGCCAACTCCAGGTCTCCTTCCTTTGCTCACGCCCACCTGAAACCACAGTATACACGCATGCATTTTGTACACCTACAGTGTTAAGAATTTGGTACTGGGAAAAAGTTCATACATCATTTCTTCACACCGGAAATTTAAGGCAAAATTAATCACCAGTTCCTGTAACCACCAAGATGAAGTCAGCTATTGTGCCCGGAGAAACCTTCAGAAACCACATATAGTAATTCTAAAAGCAAATCAGAACACACACACTTACATACATTCACATGAAGGTTTCACCCACAAACGCACATGTGAATATTCCACTGTAATAAAAATTACAAATTTTATTTGTTGTTTGAATAGAGAAGAGGGAAAAAAAAGTCGTTTCCCACCCTGAAGGAAAAGCCCTAAAGAACACATGTGTTCTTGTCAACCAAGTCATGATACTTTTTAACACTAAATGAACTATGTTCAAAAAATAGGTAAAAGTTTCCATTTGACTATATACTAAGTCAACTCAAAGTATATTCTCATTCTTTGTTCTTAATTAACTATATAATACCTGAAAAGAGGTTATGAAGAAAAAATGTAAAGAATAAGCCTAATCATCTCCCAACTTGCAAAATAAAATGGTGATATGATTGAAGACCCTGGAAAGTCCCTCAATATTCATACCTCCCTCTCTTCTCCCCCATTCTCACGAGGTAATCAATATGCTGAATATGATGTTTGTGATTTTCATCCATTTATAACAACGCTGGTATTTGTCGACTGGACGGTTCAGTCTTCTTAAACTACATTTTACAGAGAGGACACCATTACAATCTTTGGCCCCAGGCTAGCTTTTATCAGCAGCCATTGTTAGAAGCTATCAGTAAAAACACACTAAGTCAAGTGATAAGGGTGGGATCTCATTTGCTCTCCCCCTCCTCCAATCAGATGGCTCTTCCAGGATTACAGTGACAACACAGTCACATAAGAGAATTTCATTGAGAAAGTGAGCACCTATCACTGTTTTCTGCTTCCCTCTAGGTGTTGGCATCATTGTTACAATTTAAATAACAATACTTCTGTAGAGCACATGTGCTTACAGCACCTTAACCACCATGCCACCCACTGGCCAGTTCCACATTTTACTTGCTATAAGGCCTTCGGCAAACCCCTTCTTCCCAAGCTTTTATTGGCTCATCTGCAAGAAAGAAATGACAATCTCATGCTGCTTTCTAATCATAAAGTACGGTTATTTGTATAAAATGAAATCATGGAGCCAACAGGTAGTGTGGTAGTTAAGGCAGCTGAATCACACATGGCCATCTGCACAAGACGAGTCCCACACCTACATGCTTGATAAAATATGGCAGGCATGTGTGCGTGCGTGCCCAAAATCCCGAGGAGAATGGAGAAGGGATTGTGGTGTGGCCACCCCCAGGGGGCTGGGAGGGTACATTTTCCTCTCCCTCTCTCTCTCCCTGGCAAGAGCATGTGCCCAATAGCCGAAAAGAAAAATGAAATTATGTATGCAAAGCTCTCTGAACACTAAAGGGTTACATAACTGTACTAGATCATAATGCTATGGATAAAAATTCTTAAGGATGAATTAGTTTAAAAAGTTAAAGTGGGAGCCAGCAGGTGGTGTGGTGGTTAAGTAACTGGATTACCACATGGCCAGTGGCATTTTGAGTTCCAGATCTGATGGCTTACTTTCTTACTTCTCTCTCTCTCTCTCTCTCTCTCTCTCTCTCTTTCTCTCTGGTCAAACTCAAAAATATAATAACAAATAAAATGAAATAAGTAATTTTTTTAAAAAAAGTTAAAGTGTCTCCAAAGTATTGTCTATAACTCATTAAATAATATGATGCTTTTATTATGGAACTTAAAAGTATTAATATCAAGGAACCAGCAGATGCCGTAATGCATACATTGCTGGACTCCCATGAAGTTGATCATGGTTTGAGACCTGGACCCAGTGGCTTAAAACTCACACCTGTCATGTGTACATGTGTGCTCAAATTCCAAGAGGAGAATGGAGGAGAAGGGACTGTGGCATAGCCATTCCCCAGGAAGGGATTTCTCACTTCCTATCTTTGTCTTTCTGGTGAGTGCATGCTTCCTATAGGAAAAATATCTCTTTTAAAAAAAAAGGCATTAAAGGACCAGCAGTTAGCGTAATGGCTATGTTGCTGAACTCCGATGTAGTCAACCGCGGTTCAAATCCCGGACCCGGAGGCTTAAACTCACAACAGGTGCAAATGAGTGCGTGCCCAAGATCCTGAGAGGAGAATGGAAGAGATTACGGCATGGCCATCCTCCCTGGGAAGGTGGTGGTGATTTCTCACTTTCTGTCTGTCTCTCTGTCTGTCTTTCCAGTGAGTGCATGCACCCTATAGCAAAAACCTCTCAAAAAAAAAAAAAATTAATATTGAAATATCACTTGATACTTTTGATCTGTTCATAATGAAATAAATAACTTCCGCAAGTAAATTTGTTCTAAATTCCACAATGAATCAAGATTTTTACATCTTTAGAAATTATGATATGATTATAAATTCTGTAAAATGCTCTGTATGAAGAAAAGACACAGGCCCAGCCACAGTGGCACAGGTGTTAGGGTGCTGCTTTGCAATGCTAGGGCCACATACAAGTCCCAGGTTTGGTTCCCACACCAAGCTGAACAGACCAGGTGCTGTGGAACGCACCTGTAATCCTAGCAAAGAGGCTGGGGCAGGAGGATCGGAACATGACAGGACCCTGTGGAAAACACCTCTCTCCTTTCCCTCAATTGACTTAAAGGAAACAAAAAGAGAAGAAAGAAATTATATTGAATACATAACATTTAAAGGGAATAAATACTACACTGATTTTTCCCTTCTTTTCTTCATTTTAAGCACCTCAGAAAATTCCAAGAATGACAGGATTTATTTATGGATAGACTGTTATGAGAAGGATTTCCTCATTTCCTACTCCACCAAAAAAGACCAATACTATTTCATCTTCCAGCTTGAAAAAAGGCATTACTTCGGTGTGAAGAATATCATGCCCCGGTCAAAGAAAGGGCGGTTCTTCTATAAGCCTAAGCAAGAAGACATTTATAATATATACAAAAAGAATGAAGACTTAAAAAAAAATGAAATCCTTAAGGAAAAAAAGGATAAATTAGATATAACAATTTAATTTTTTAACAAACTCATTAACTCATTCGCCATAGGACTTAATAATATGAAAGGTCGTTAAGACATAATCTATTTCAGCTCCTTCACTTTACAGATGAAGAAACCTTAGCTAAAAAAGTATCCCTTTTACTAAATAAAAAAATGTAGTAACTGGAGACTTTCCTCCCTAAGGAAGGGTATAATACAAGTGTTCTTTGAAGATACAGGGAGAAAAAAAAAAAACACTTAGAGACACTTCAAAAAAATAAAAATTCATGCCACAAAATGCAAATGGCGGCAATGAGTGTATTAGGAAGGAAAGAAGAGAGGGCTGGAGGTAGGCGGGAGACCACATGGGGAAAGGGAGAGAGATACGGTCCCAAAGGCTAAAGTAGACCTTTCTATTAACTTGGGTTCAGTATCTCTACCCACAAGACACTTGTTAATCACAAAAGAAACAGTAGTAATTTTTCAGTGGTTAACTAAGTGATCAAATCATCAGTAATGAGACAGACAGATAACACATACTTCCTCTTGACATAATCCAGTAGAAAGATGTCTGCAATATTTCTGCCAAAAACAAACAATAGTATTCTAACACTAAGAAAGGATCAAGGACACCCAATTTGTGGGATATTTTACAAATAAACTATCGGGTTGCTGGGAAAGTCATGACACATTCTTTTTTGCATTGGAAAACACACCATGGCTTTCGGGATGACCTAATAAAAAGAAATGACAAATAGATGCAACATGTCGTCCTAGACTGACTCCCTGGACCAGGACATTTTTCTTTTGCTACTAAAGGACATGAGTAGAATAACTGGTAAAATTTAAATAATGTAAACCAGATAATAGAAGCATCATTTCCTGATTTACTAAGTACACTGAAATGATCTGAAAGTTTTTTGAGCCATCCCAGTACGCAGTGGTTAGGCACTGCACAAAGAAAGCAGGATCCTCCATGACCAACTAGGGTTTGAGTCCCAGACCATCAGCTTGAAAAACACACCAGGCACACATGAGTGTCTAGAACCCTACAGGCAGAAAGGACTGTGTCATGACCAGGACCTCTTGGGGCGTGCTTTTTCTCCCCCTCCCTCTACCCCCTCAAACTCCCCATGTACAGGAGCCTTAAAAAACTCTCTCTGTGGGACAGCAGTTAGCGTAATGGCTATGCTGCTGGACTCCCACGTAGTTAACCATGGTTTGAGTCCCAGACCCAGTGGCTTAAACTCATGCTGGGCACGTATGAGTGTGTACCCAAGGTCCTGAGAAGAGAGGATTATGGCATGGCCATCCCCCTGGGGGGTGATTTCTCAATTTCTGTCTCTTTGTCTCTGTCTTTCTGGCAAGCACATGTGCCCTATAGCAAAAAAAAAACTCTCAAAAAAAAAAAAAAGAAGAAGAAAAGAAAAAAGAAAAACTCTCTTGTGAAAGGCTTTTCTTTAACAAAATACTACGTGAGCCTTCAAAGTCACTGATCCAATCTGGATACACTCCCTCAGGAAATGCTTGCTGGAGATGAAACCTGAGCCACACAGAAAGGTGACTAAGAATTAATCAGAAAACATGACACATTTGGTTAAAGACAGAGCTTCAGAAGTCATGGATGTACATTTTACACAGACTGTGACTAAGTCTGATCAGAATGCTCCTTCAAACACAGGAGTTGACACACTGTCTGAGAGTAGAAATGTCCAACAGTTACGGGGCAGGTGCGACGGCAAAGGGCTGACGAACATGGCGGGGGGTTGCCAGGTGGGGAGTGCAGTAGCCAGAGCAGCACTGTAGGCGGAATGGGCCGTGGGGCCAGCAGGTGGCATAGAGGTTAAGGCAATGTATCCCCACATGGCCCGCTGCGGCTCCCCTCCCAGACCCGCACTTCCTCTCTACACTTCCTCTCTCCCTCTCGTGCCCCATAGCAAATAAATGATCATGGTAATAATAAATAAAATTAAATAAATCATTCCAAAGTAAAAAAGAAGTAATGGATCACAAGAAATGGATTGGAAGAGACAAGATAAGCACCTGCTACACAAGGTGGGGCAAAGGGATGCTTTCGTTTAAAAAAAAAAAATCACTTCCTATTTACTCCCAGCTCTCCTTATTTCGACTAAATAGAAAATGCTTCATGAACCTAAGCATTTTTAAGAAAGAAAGAAAGTGATCATCAGACAGAGTAAATGTTCCATTGCTGGACTCCCAGGTAGACAACCATGCTTTGAGTCCCAGACCCACTGGCTTAAACCTCACACCAGGCATGTGTGCATGTGTGCCCAAAATCCTGAGAGAAGAATAGAGAAGGGATTGTGGCATGGCTATCCCCCTAGGGAGTGATTTCTCACTTTCTGTCTCTCCAACAAGTGTACACATCCTATAGCAAAAAAATCTCTCTGTATAAAAAGAGGAAGGAACGAAGGAAGGAAGGAAGGAAGGAAGGAAGGAAGGAAGGGAGGGAATAACATAATGACTTCATTATTAAGGCAAACTGTTTTATTTAAAAAAAAAACTCATTTGTGCAAGGTAGTATATTGTAGTCCTTAGGAGTGTCAGAATTCAAGTCAAATCTGGGTCATTGCTATGGGATCTTGAAACTCATTGAACCTATGATCCCTCCATTTCTATAAAATGGAAAAAATAAAGTAATTGTGAAGATTAAATAATACAATTCTTACAAAGGTTTTAGCATAGTGTCTGACATACAGATAATACTCAATATATATTAGTCATTAATTTCAAGTTTTTTTCCACAGGTGCCCACTCCTAACCAAGAAACAAAACTTGAATCCTTCAATACTATAAATCAGTCATTGCACAGAAGACAAATGAAGTTCAAGCAATCACCATTAAAAACACAAACCAAGGGACCAGAAGTTAGCGTAATGGCTATGTCGCTGGACTCCCACGTAGTCGACCACAGTTCGTGTCCCGGGTCCAGTGGCTTAAAACTCACACCGGGCACGTGTGCGTGCGTGCCCAAGATCCCAAGAGGAGAATGGAGGAGAATGGA
>NW_006159538.1:4145648-4166632 GCF_000334495.1 Tupaia belangeri chinensis | reverse complement strand
AAAAGCAAAAACCTCTAAAAAAAAAAAAACCAACAAAAAAAAAAAAAAACCCACAAATCAAAGTCTACCTATACAAGCTATACACAAGCTATGTAAGCATAATATGGCTGAAACTTACTAGTAAGATCACCAGGTTAAAGGAATAAGAAGCTGGGTCCGGCAGTGTTCACACAATAGGGCAGCACTGAGCTCGACTGGGGCCACATGAGACCCGGGTTCAATCTCAGGCCAGCAGAACAAGCCAGGCACAGTAGTGCATGCCTATAATCCTAGCTAACTGGGAAGCTGGGGCAGAGGATTTCAACTACAAGAACCTGTCAAAATGCCTCTCTCTCCAAAAATAAATAAACAAACAAGAAATGAAGGAGCCAGATGGGTGCAGCAGTAAGATATGCTGCTCTGCAGAGCTGACCCACATGAAGAAGTGCCAGGTTTGCACTCCAGGTACTCATGTGCCCAGGGCCCAGGGCTGGCTGAGGCTGGGGGTTGATCACTACATCAAGGCCCTGTTGGGCAGGTTGTCTCTCCTCCTCTCTCTCACTTGTAGAAGAAATAAACTTTTTAAAAGAAAGAAATCACAAGATGCCAGCTATATGATCCAGATATCATCCACTTGTTTTGGGAACATCACTAAAGAACATTTCTTGTCGCAATGTTGATAAACATGTCTTGTATAAAAATTTCACCAGGGCCAGCAGGTAGTGTGTGGTGGTTAAGGCACTGGACTCCCACACTGAACTTGACTATGGTTCGAGTCCCAGACTCAACAGCTTGAAGAACACATCAGGCACATGTGTGTGCATGCCCAAAATCCCAAGAGAAAAGTGGAGAGGAAGGGAATATGGCATGACCATCTATCTCCCCATGGAGTGATTTCTCTCTTTCCTTCTCTCTCTCTCTCTCTCTCTCTCTCTCTGGTGAGCATGTGCTCCCTACAGCAACAATCTTTTTTTTTTTTTTCCTACAGCAACAATCTTTAAAAAAAAAAGATTTTTTTTCACAGCTACAACTTTTTTTTTTTGAGAGGTTTTTTGCTATAGGGCGTGTGTGCTCACCAGACAGACAGAGAGAGACAGAGAGACAGAAAGCAAGAAATCACCCCCCAGGGGGGGATGGCCACGCCACAGTCCCTTCTCCTCCATTCTCCTCTCAGGATCTTGGGCATACACGCACACGCGCCCGGCGTGAGTTTAAGCCACCGGGTCCCGGACTCGAACCATGGTTGACTATGTGGGTGTCTAGCAACATAGCCATTATGCTAACTGCTGGTCCCCACAACTACAACTTTAATTGTCAACAAAAAATTCCAAGTACAGTAAGGCTTGACTCTTACACATAATCCATGGGGGCATCATTCTAAGTGTATAGCCATTCACAGGCATGAAAGTGAAAGTAAGTCACTAAGATAATTACTAGAATCCATTTTAAATAATAAAGAATACAATATTACAAGAGGGTCCGTTAAGGGGGGAAAAAAAAAAAAGGAATGTGGGGTATTCTGTGGCCGGCCAGTAGGACAGCTGGGACAAGGCTGTGGAAGCGACAGCTGTGTGTCAGGCTCTGTTCAGCTAAAACCACAAACTCCAGTGACCCCTGTCAGATGGCTTCATCCGACTGATCAGCTCAGCCAATGGCTTCTTCCTGAAACTGCACCAGACATCTAAACTACAAACAGAATTTGAATGATTTGAGGAAAAAGAAAAAAAATGAAATAGTCAAAATAGTCGTCTCTCTAAACGTAAAATTCGAAAATGAGAATCATAATTTAACACTGCGACGGAAGACAGCTCTGTGATGCTGGGATGCTGGGGAAGTCACGACGTTCGTTTGCACAGAAAGACACGCCGTGACTTTCCAAACGACCTACTGGAATTATGACCATAGGACCTAATTTTTGACTGAATGTAAAGGGCTTTGTCATAAACAATGGGATGGTTACAAGGCATTTTTAACACTAAGTAACCTGCTCATTTAAAAGTACGTCACTCAGGGTGTGTCCCGTGGCCTGATGTTAGGGACCTGGACCTCACTCGTCCAGCTATGCGCTTCAAAGCCAGGTCCGGCAGCTTGGAAACACACTGGGCGTGTATGCATACGTGCCCCAAATCCCAGAACGATGGAGAAGTGGAGAAGGGATTGGAGGCATGACCATGCCCCACTGGGCGGTGCTTTCTCCTCCCTCTTTTTCTGTATCTCTGTATCTCTCTAGCAAGTACCTGTGCTGTCTGACCAAAAAAAAAAAATTTGAATTGAATTGGTTGACATGGAAATCCCCATTTCAAATATCTGAAAATAATTCATGTGGTGTTCAAGCAAGCTACCAAGGCTTTAAATGTCTATAAGTCACCAATAAATTATCAGTTACAACTTTGTTCTATATTTTACCCCCACTTTTTATCCCCCCAAAAAAACCCCTCTCCATCCTTACACTCACTGCTTTCGGTGTTTAAGAGACATACCGATGTGCACTTGCACACACACGTGCACACACACAAGGTGAGCTTCCCTATCTTCTTTCATTAATACCTCATTTCAGAGGCGAGATGTTAAGACTATCAATGTGATGGTCACATATTTCTCCACATCAAGGGGAACCAGTCATAGATTCACTGCTGAGTCCAAAGTCCCCGTTTGAGAGAAGAGAGAGCTGAACACAGAGAAGTGAAGTACCGTGTCCAAGGCCACTCGCATAATGGCTGAATCAAGTTGCCTTCTCTTAGAATAGTATAAATTTCTCTGGATCTAGAAGCTCTTTAAAAAGAAAAACAGGCACCAGCCATGTGAGCTGGTGAGCTGAACTAAGGGAACTGAACCTCACCATTGCTAACCACGAGTTCAGTCAGTCCCAGTGGTTGAAAACACACAGGGGTGGGGTGTAGGGGCAACAGATGGCATGCTGGTTAAGGATCTGGAATTCCCACATGGCCCACTGTGGTTCAAGTACCGGACCTAGTGGCTTGCTTTAACTCTCCCTCTTTCTCTGTCTTTATATAACAAAACACATGTAAATAATAATAATAATAATTAATTAATTAATTAAAAAAAAAAGAAAAGAAAAACACACTGGGCATGTGTGCAAGCATGCCCAAAATCCTGACAGGATGGAGAAATAGAGAAAAAGGAATTGCAGCATGGCTGCACCCCACTAGGGGACGGTTTTCCCTGCCTCTCTCCCTCTCTGTCTCTCTGACAAGTGCAGATGTCCCTCTGACAAGTCAATCAGTAGGCAGGTATCTAGACAGACAGACAAAAATTGAAAAGGCAGAAAGGAACAATAACAAGAAAGCTCATGTATAAAATCACAGGGCCAGCCACAGTTGGTGCAGCAGTAGGGGGGCTGTGGCCCCTGTTAAGAGTCCACATGAGAAGGCTCCGGGTTCACATCCAGGTCCCCTTAACTGCTCTGTGGGCACACCCAACCTCCTGGCTGGCTACAGGGCTTGGGGGTAGAATCCCAGAATGAACACTGTCAACCCTCCATCCCCCTCTCATGAAGGAATAAATCAACTTAAGAACAGAGCAGCAAGTGGCAGGGTAAAGGTGCTGTATTTGCACATGTTCAATAAGTGCAAGCCCAGGACCCAGCAGCTTGAAAATCATGCCAGGTACATGTGCATATGTGCCCAAAAATCCCAAGAAGAATGGAGTTCAAGAAGGTATTCCAGCATGGCCGTCCCCTCCCCGCCCCTGGGGGATGATTTCTCACTTTCCCTCTCTCTGTCTCTTTCTCTCTGCAAGCACACATGCCATATGGGAAAAAAAAAAAAAAAAAAAAAGAGAGAGAGAGAGAAAAGAATGAAAGACAACTAGTCCCATGGCTTGGTGGTTAAGGGAGCTGGATCCCATGTGGCAGACTGTTTGAATCCTGGCCCTAGGGGCTTAAAAACCACTTCAGGTACACTTGCCTGTATGTCCACACCCCACTGAGGGGGTCCTTTATCTCTCTTTTGTCTCTTCCTTCTGTCTTTCTCTGGCTAGCACAAAGCCCTCTGGCAGCAGTTAAAAAAAAAAAACTGAATGAATGAAAAAGACTTCTATACTCAATACAGTATAAAATAAGAATACTTCAGATTACACACATACCCATTTGCTAAAGAAAGAACTTCTTTTGCGTCTAGGCCATTCCAGCTTCTATACTTACCAAGAAAAACCTTTGCTTTGATCTGCATTTTACAGCTTAACACAATACTCACTCTCTCAGACGCACACACAACCTGTCTCCATGGCCTCTCCCACTGTCTCAGTGCAGAGTTGAGACAAGAAGGATTTAAAAACTTGAAAACTATCCCTTTTAACCATCTCTAATTCTCTAAATAAGATTTCTCGGCCAAAAGCCCAGATTTAGGTGACTGTGGAAGAAGTTACAATAGAGTTCCTCATTCCTTGAAACCTTGTTTCAAAAAAGTGAAACTCAGAGATCAGTAGATGGCATAATGGTTACATTGCTGGACTCCCATATAATCAACCACAGTCCGAGTCCCCGACTCAAGAGGCTTAAAACTCACACTAGATGAGTGTGTACACGTGCCTAGAACCCTGAGAGGAGAATGCTGGAGAAGGAGCTGCAGTGTGGCCAACGTCTCTGTCTCTCTGGCAAGTGCACAATGCCCTATAGCAAAAATCTCTCTAATAAAATGAATGAGCCCCACTCCTTCGACCTCTGCCACCACCACCTCCTGAGAAGAGAGGAAGAGGAAGAGGAGCCCACGATGCTTGTCACCCAAGTCCTCCAGCAGCGCCACCCCGAAGTGTGTAAGACGCTCACCTGCTCCCAGCTCTGATCCCAGCCAGACCCAGGGTCGCATACAGACCCATTTCTCCCTCCATGTTACCTGAGGCAAGGGCTGGAGAGGCCTCTACAGTATTTAATGGGGCCCAGGATGGTGGGTCTCAGCGAATTCAGAGGGGGGTTCAGACCAGTGCAATCAGCAGAGACATTGATACTGCTGCCAAATTTATTGGTGCCGGTGCTGCACAGTAGGAGTGGCCAGTTCTGGTGCTGGTATTGGAACAATCCTTGGTAGCTTTACCGATGGTTATGCCAGCAATCCTTTACTGAAGCAGCAACTATTCTCCTATGCTACCCTGGGATAGGTCCTTTCTGAAGCCATGGGTCTCTTCTGTTTAATGGTTGCTTTCTTGATGTTGTTTGCCATACAACAGAAATTACTGCTTGAAATATTGGCATTCATATTAATTAAGGAAGTAATTGTGTGTATCTTACTGTGGCCCCAAAAACTAGTGTTGGTGTCATGGAAATGTACATTCTATTCAAAGTCATTTCATTAAAGTAAAAAAACTTTAATTTTTGCTGTGATCTGTACTTATCTAAATTTAGATTGTTACAAAGAAGAGCATGTATTCAAGTGGATGTTGTTCGATTCAGAAGAAGCTACAGTAATTGCCCCACTGATGAAAACAATTCTACTGTAATTTTTATGGGAATTTTATATAGTGTTCTTCACATTGTGATTTGGAGGGCTTTTGTTTATTCATAAAAGGAAAAAATTTTGAGTACTTTGAGTACCTTTGAAATATGATTAAATCATGATAATTGCTTTAAAAAAAAAAGGAAGAATGAATGAATGAATGAATGAAGCTTCCCACTATCAACTTGGGCCTCAGAATCAAAAAGGAATGGGTGTCTGCCCCAGCAGCATTATGGTTCCCACATGGCCAACCACAGTTCAAATACTGGCTCAGGCAGCTTGAAAGGCAAGCGAGCCGATGTGTGTGCGCCTGCCCCAAATCCCAAAGGGATGGAGAAATGAAGACGGTATCACAGCATGACCATGCCCCCATGGTGTGGGAATACTTTTTCTCTTTATCACTGGCAATTAAAATAACAACAACAACAAAAATAATGCAGAAAGGAAGTCCATCTCAATAAACCAAGACAAGTCTAAGGCATGATTAATTCTTTACTTCCAACACCAAGAACAGTTAAGAACTCTGCCAGGATAAACAAAGGAAAAAATTATTCTTCTACACAAAGAAAAGTCCCGGGAACCAGCAGTTAGCGTAATGGCTATGTCGCTGGACTCCCACGTAGTCGACTGTGGTTCACGTCCCGGACCCAGTGGCTTAAAACTCACGCCGGGCACGTGTCCCTGCATGCCCAAGATCCCAAGAGGAGAATGGAGGAGAAGGGAATGCAGAGTGACCATCCCCCCTGGGGGGGGGTGATTTCTCGCTTTCTGTCTCTATGTCTCTCTCTGTCTGTCTGGCGAGCGCATGCGCCCTAAAGCGAAAATCTCTCCAAAAAAAAAAAAAAAAAAAGTCCTTCCCCGGAAGGAGTTGTTTTATTAAACAGCTTTAGGAAAATACCAGTTTTGTGGTCTTTAGAAAAGACAAGAGAGATTACTATTGCTTTGTATCAGACTGAGATACCGAGGGCATTAAATCTGTTTCAAAGACACTAATTACATCTGATATCCAAAAACTTTCATCAGCGATAACAAAGGCAAATTTGATAAATACCCCTGGAATGGAGAGTACCTATCTTAACCTCCTCACTAATTAACTTAAAACAGTCTGTTATGAAGATTACAGAGGATCTATGCACAAAAAGTAAGTATTTTAGAAGATAATTAAGAAAATAAATACAAAGATGGAGAATAAAATCTTCCCAAATCTGGGTTTCATTATTTCTCTGGGAAAAACTAGTGAACAGAGAAACATTCCTAGTCATATCCTGATAAATGTCTCCACTTCCAATGATAAGAGAACACCACAACCATTGAAGTAGAAAGATTATTTCTGCAAAATAGAAAACTTCAGGCTAGCCAGATAAATATAAATAAAAAAGTACCTCCACCATATTAATACAAATACACACAGACTCATTAATTTTATACCCAGTCAAATCATCATTTATCATACAAAAGTAGATATAAATCTTAAGTACCTTCTCAGTAAAACATACTTGAAACTGTTCCTAAAGTCACAACTCAAAATCTAGCTGTATAACATGGTGACTATAGTTAAGAAAAATATGGTTTCTTGGGTCCAGCAGGTGGCGTGGTGGTTAAGGTGCTGGACTCCCACTTGGCTAACAATGATTCAAGCCCTGGACCCAATGGCTTGAAAGCCTCACTGGGTACATGTGCATACATGCCCACAATTCTGAGAGGAAAATGGAGGAGATTATTCCATGGCCATCCCGCCTGGGAGGGGGCGATTTCTCACTTCCTTTTCTCTGGTGAGCACACACTATGACAAAAACCAAAAATGAAATGAAGCAAAACAAACAAAACACATACATACATACATATGTGTGTATATGTGTGTGCGTGCATGTGTGTGTGTGTGTGTGTGTGTGTGTGTGTATATATATATTTTTTTTAATTAGAGAGCCAGAGTCTTGAAATATGCTAAAAGAGTAAATGGTAAGTCATCTCACCACAAAAATAAGTATGTGCAACTGGCACGGTGGCACAAGACTTTAGTCCCTGCTACTCAGAAGACGGAGGCAGGACGACCATGACTTCAAGGCCAGCCACGGCAACACAGTGAGATCTTTATTTCAAAAGAAATACCATGCAAGGTAATGCATATGTTAATTAGCTACGCATTTAGTTATTCTATGATGTATATGACTTGAAAACATCATTACATACATCATTTCACCTGCCAGTTTAAATAAAGTTTAAAAACAAATTTTAAACTAATTAATAATACTCAACTGGACCCACATTGGAAAGGTCTTTGATTTGAGTTCCAGGACCTCCCTCTGTGCATGCTGGGACGGATCAGTGTGAGGTCAGCTGAGGGTGACTGTCCCTCTGTCTCTGTCTCTCTCTCTCTCATAGAAGAAATGAACAACTTCGAAATAAATACATACATTTAAAAAGCAGTTGATAGGACTGCGTGTAAGCAATGAAGAGAATTAGAAAGATAGAAATAGCAAATAAAAGCAATAACCTTTCATCACAAAGGGAGATTAATACCCCTGAATATTAATAACTATTATGACAAAATGTGAAAGATAAGGAAAAAAAAAACAATTTTTAAAAACTACCTGCAATTTGAGGCCAGTCTCATAGCTTACCAGTTAAGGAAGCCTGATATGCATGGCTGACAACAGTTCAAATCCTGGCCTGGTGGCTTGAGAAACACACCAGGCACACGTGGTCATACCCCAAATCCCGAAAGGATGGGAAAAGGGAGAAGAGACTGACATGACCCTGTCCCACTGGGAGGTGCTTTCTCCCTTTCTCTGTCTGTCTCTAGAATGCACACCCGGGGTGGGGGGGGGAGTACTGTAATCGGAGCAGGCCACATGGTACAGCAGTTACGTGCAGTACACAGGGAACCAGATCCCACATCGCCCACCACTCTTTTGAATCCCGGCTTTGGTGGCTTGAAAAACATGAGTGTGCCCACAATCCTGACGGAACAGGGAAGTGGCAGAAAAGGAACTGCAGTGTGACCATGCCCCACGTGAGGAGAGGGGTGCCTGTCTCTCTGTCTCATCCTGCACCCTCTAGCAAAAAAAATAAGGGCTAGTTCCATAGCTCAGTGGTTAAGAAAGCAGGATCCCACATAGCCAATCACAGTTGGAATCCTGGCCCCAGCGGTTTGAGAAACATGCTGCTTATGTGTGCGTGCGTAGCCCAAATCCCGACAGGACGGGAGACAGAGAAGAGACGAGGAATGAGCATGCCCTGTTGGAAAGTGCTTTCTCCTTCCCTCTCACTGTTTCTGGCTAGAGCATGTATCCACTAGTAATTAAACAAAATAAATAAAAATGCTGTGATCTGGCATGCACTGCTAAGACGCTGTGCTCTGTAGGCTGGAACTACATGGGAAGCCCTGGTTAGATCTCCAGTCCAAACTATACGTGCACCTGTAATCTCAGTAACCAGGAGGCCGAGGCAGGAGTGAGACCCTGTCTTAAATAAATAAAACAAATGCTGTAATAACTAGTGACACTCAACTTATGAAAGGGATAGTAGCTGGGAAAGCAGTTAGCGTAATGGCTATGTCGCTGAACTCCCATGTAGCTGACCGCGGTTCGAGTCCTGGACCTGGAGGCTTAAACTCACACCGGGCATGTGTGCGTGCGTGCCCAAGATCCGGAGGGGAGAATGGAGAAGGAATTGCCGCATGGCCATCCCCCCGCCCCCGGGGTATGATTTCTCACTTTCTTTCTCTTTCTGGCGAGCACACGTGCCCTATAGCAAAAAACCTCCCCCCCCAAAAAAAAAATAATTACTCTGATTTCCTAATTAAGTACGTATAAAAATAGGAATTTTAAGGTAAATCCTAAGAAAAAACAGTCTGTCTTTCAAAACCACAATACACAGGAAAAAAAAAATACATCTGTATAGCAAAATGGAATGGAAGAAGTTATTATGCTAAAGAGTAGTGTCCATGCTCAAAATTAATTACTGATCTAACCTAAATAGATCAACCTCTACTACTAATCTGGCTACAGAATTAGGATATTTTCTCCTTAAATAGGCAGAAGTTTCCTTTGTACCTCAACCTGGTTCCCTTTGGCTTAATTTCCCTCAATGACAGCTACGGTGATTATAAAGACTAGACCTCGTTAGCATAACTGAGTGAAATAAACTGTTGATTATCATTTCCTAAAGCAACATAAGTTGTTCATTTTGAGCATATAGTCAAGGAGACGTAAGCCAGGCTTTTCCCCTGCGAAATTACTATTTTCCCTTTGGTAATTAATATCATGTTATGGGAACATACTTCAAGACCAGGATAACACGAAGCTACTCTCGAACTCACCCACTAATTTTAGCATGCATTTATGATTCTTATTTGAACCAATTGTTCTGATTGCCAAAAGGTGACTTTCTAATTCCACTGTACCCTCTATGTTTGTTCATTAACTGGAATTCTACACTAGAACTTCTCAGTCATTTATCACGCCAGACGCACAGACTCTTACTTTATGTATGAGCAATAACAAAGAACTGTCTTTTCTGTTGCTATGATTAAATTCTCCAAGTCAGTCAGTGGGGTTGTTCTTCCAGACTGGTTTCTGGATGCTGTGCCTGACATGTCCCTATCACTGTTTTAGCTGCCAGAGAACGTGTGTCCTCACCAGAGACAGAACAAGGGAAAGGAAGAAAGCGCTCCCCAGGGGACGTGGTCACACCACACCCTTCTCCACGTCTCCATCCTGTTGGTATTTAAGGCACGCACACACATGCAACTGGCATGTTTTTCAAGCCACTAGAGCCAGGATTTGAACCATGGTCAGCTATGTGGAATGTGGCTTCCCTTAACCACCGGTCATGGAGCCACCCTTAGCATATTGTTTTGTTTTGTTTTGTTTTGTTTTTCTTTTTTTGGAGAGGTTTTGCTATAGGGCACGTGCGCTCACCAGAGAGAGAGAGACAGAGAGATAGAAAGTGAGAAATCACCCCCCAGGGGGGATGGCCACACCACAATCCCTTCTCCTCCATTCTCCTCTCGGGATCTTGGGCATGCACGCACACGCGCCCGGCGTGAGTTTAAGCCACTGGGTCCAGGACGCAAACCGCGGTTGGCTACGTGAGAGTCCAGCGACATAGCTGGACTAACTGCTGGTCTCTATGGTTTTTGTTTCTTTTTAAGATTTTTCTCCGTAGGGTGCATGCGTTCCCTAGAGAGAGACAGGGAAAGACAGTGAGAGGGAAAATCTGAAATCACTCCCCAGGGAGAATAGCCCCGCCACAATTCCTTCTCCTCCATTTTCCTCCTGGGATTTTGAGCACACATGCCCAGCGTGAGTTTCAAGCTGTCAATCTGGGAATCGAACTTGGTCGGCCATATGGGAGTTCAGTGCCTTAACCACTGTGTCACCTGCTGGCCCTACTACTTTGTTTATAAGCACTTATTTCCTGGCACTAAAAGATACGCAGCTCATCTTGTAGTTTTTCCTGCCCTAACCCTAAAATCAGCCATTTCTCTAAGGCATCTTCTTCATTTCAGAGAATGGTATTTAGGTCTAGTGCGAGCAGATTTCATTCATTGCTAATGGAGTGTCACTGTTTCTAGGTCCTCTCAGGAGGGCTGGAGAAAAGATGTATAGACCTGTGCACATGTATCCACACATACCTGTGTACACTTGAACCCATGATTTATGCCAAGATCTTCAACTCCAATCCAATATCAGAACTCATTCAAACCTTCACCACATTTGTATCTCCTGCTTCCAACAGTGAGAAACTGACTTCCACATTCTACTTACATATATAAATACTTATTTGCTTAATCCTATAAAATGGCAAACCAACGTCTCTGAGTCAAAAAAAAAGAAAAGAAAAAGAAAAAAAGATGAACTAGAGATCAATGTTTATTTTGAGTCCTTTTTATCTTTACCCTGAAGACACAGTCCAGATACTAGGTTCAAAAGTTACCCACTACCCACAGTAGGAAGCCAACATAGTGGTCACGTCACTGGACTCTGAACATGGTCGACCAGGATTTCAGACCCAGACCCGGTACATGTTCGTGCGTACCCAAGATCCCAGGAGAAGGGATTGAGGTGTGGCTATCTGCCTGGTGGGTGATTTCTCACTTTCCCTCTCACCGCCTCTCTCTCTCTCTCTGTCTCTTTCTCTCTGGTGAGTGCACATACACACACACACACAAAAGTTACCTAGTTTTTTTATTTTCAATTTCACCTTTCGTATTCCACTTTTGGTATTCTTCATCACTTCATTTTCTTGGTGTGCAATACTGGGTAGATGAAACATTAACATAGCTCCAAAAGTCGGAAAACGGGGCCAGATAAGTGGCACAGCAGTAAAATGTGACCCTCGTCAAGGCAGACCACATGAGAAGGCTGCTGGTCCACAGCCAGAGAGACTCCCAAGGACGCCAGGCACATGTGTACCCATGATCTAGGCGCACATGGTCTGAGCTGGCTAAGGCTAGGGGACTGCAGCATAGACACTCTCTTGGGGATGCTGTGTCTATTTCTCTCTCTGTCCCACATATAGAATTAAAAACAAAACAAAACAAAAAAAGATAAATGTCAGAGAGTTGTCCTCAGAAAGGTCATTCTCTCTTCCCTCTATCCTTTCTACTTCATTCTGACCCACTTAGGTAACCAACATCTCATCAATCTCTAATTTATCCTCACTGTGTTTTGTTTTTGTCCAATGAGCAAAACACGTATGAGGTAACTTCAAAAAGTTCATTAAAAATGGAGTTAAAATACAAGTTTTGAGGAACCAGCAGTTAGTGTACTGGCTATGCCACTGAACTCCCATGTAGGAGACCGTGGTTCGAGTCCAAGACCCAGTGGCTTAAAACTCACACCCAGTGCATGAGAGGAGAATGGAGGAGAAAGGATTGCGGTGTGGCCATCCCCTGTGGGGGGTGATTTTTCGCTTTCTGTCTCTCTTTCTGGTGAATGCTTGCACACTATAGCAAAAATCTCTCAAAAAAAAAAAAAAAGAGAGAGACAGAGAGATAGAAAGTGAGAAATCACCCCCCAGGGGGGATGGCCACACCACAATCCCTTCTCCTCCATTCTCCTCTCGGGATCTTGGGCATGCACGCACACGCGCCCGGCGTGAGTTTAAGCCACTGGGTCCAGGACGCAAACCGCGGTTGGCTACGTGAGAGTCCAGCGACATAGCTGGACTAACTGCTGGTCTCTATGGTTTTTGTTTCTTTTTAAGATTTTTCTCCGTAGGGTGCATGCGTTCCCTAGAGAGAGACAGGGAAAGACAGTGAGAGGGAAAATCTGAAATCACTCCCCAGGGAGAATAGCCCCGCCACAATTCCTTCTCCTCCATTTTCCTCCTGGGATTTTGAGCACACATGCCCAGCGTGAGTTTCAAGCTGTCAATCTGGGAATCGAACTTGGTCGGCCATATGGGAGTTCAGTGCCTTAACCACTGTGTCACCTGCTGGCCCTACTACTTTGTTTATAAGCACTTATTTCCTGGCACTAAAAGATACGCAGCTCATCTTGTAGTTTTTCCTGCCCTAACCCTAAAATCAGCCATTTCTCTAAGGCATCTTCTTCATTTCAGAGAATGGTATTTAGGTCTAGTGCGAGCAGATTTCATTCATTGCTAATGGAGTGTCACTGTTTCTAGGTCCTCTCAGGAGGGCTGGAGAAAAGATGTATAGACCTGTGCACATGTATCCACACATACCTGTGTACACTTGAACCCATGATTTATGCCACTATCTTCAACTCCAATCCAATATCAGAACTCATTCAAACCTTCACCACATTTGTATCTCCTGCTTCCAACAGTGAGAAACTGACTTCCACATTCTACTTACATATATAAATACTTATTTGCTTAATCCTATAAAATGGCAAACCAACGTCTCTGAGTCAAAAAAAAAGAAAAGAAAAAGAAAAAAAGATGAACTAGAGATCAATGTTTATTTTGAGTCCTTTTTATCTTTACCCTGAAGACACAGTCCAGATACTAGGTTCAAAAGTTACCCACTACCCACAGTAGGAAGCCAACATAGTGGTCACGTCACTGGACTCTGAACATGGTCGACCAGGATTTCAGACCCAGACCCGGTACATGTTCGTGCGTACCCAAGATCCCAGGAGAAGGGATTGAGGTGTGGCTATCTGCCTGGTGGGTGATTTCTCACTTTCCCTCTCACCGCCTCTCTCTCTCTCTCTGTCTCTTTCTCTCTGGTGAGTGCACATACACACACACACACAAAAGTTACCTAGTTTTTTTATTTTCAATTTCACCTTTCGTATTCCACTTTTGGTATTCTTCATCACTTCATTTTCTTGGTGTGCAATACTGGGTAGATGAAACATTAACATAGCTCCAAAAGTCGGAAAACGGGGCCAGATAAGTGGCACAGCAGTAAAATGTGACCCTCGTCAAGGCAGACCACATGAGAAGGCTGCTGGTCCACAGCCAGAGAGACTCCCAAGGACGCCAGGCACATGTGTACCCATGATCTAGGCGCACATGGTCTGAGCTGGCTAAGGCTAGGGGACTGCAGCATAGACACTCTCTTGGGGATGCTGTGTCTATTTCTCTCTCTGTCCCACATATAGAATTAAAAACAAAACAAAACAAAAAAAGATAAATGTCAGAGAGTTGTCCTCAGAAAGGTCATTCTCTCTTCCCTCTATCCTTTCTACTTCATTCTTACCCACTTAGGTAACCAACATCTCATCAATCTCTAATTTATCCTCACTGTGTTTTGTTTTTGTCCAATGAGCAAAACACGTATGAGGTAACTTCAAAAAGTTCATTAAAAATGGAGTTAAAATACAAGTTTTGAGGAACCAGCAGTTAGTGTACTGGCTATGCCACTGAACTCCCATGTAGGAGACCGTGGTTCGAGTCCAAGACCCAGTGGCTTAAAACTCACACCCAGTGCATGAGAGGAGAATGGAGGAGAAAGGATTGCGGTGTGGCCATCCCCTGTGGGGGGTGATTTTTCGCTTTCTGTCTCTCTTTCTGGTGAATGCTTGCACACTATAGCAAAAATCTCTCAAAAAAAAAAAAAAAAAGCAAAAGCAAATACAAGTTTTGAAATGCAGATTTTCCATAATATGCATTTTCCATGAACTTTTCCAAGACCCCCCCCACATATATATTTTCCTATTCCTCTTCTTTCTTACACAAAAGGCAGTATGCTATACATAAGGAAAATGTTCTAGCACCTTACTTTTTTCACTGACCAGTATTCCTTGAAAACACACCAATCAGTTCATCAAGACCTTTCTTGTTCTTTTTCACAGCTGCATAATGCTCCACTGGAAGAATGCACCTAACTTTATTCAACTATTCCATTACGTGGGTTCTTTCTCACTTTTATAATAACAAACAATGCTGCAAACGAGACCAGCAGGTGGTATGATGTTTAAGGGCACCAGAATCCCACATGGTCAACTGCAGTTCGAGGCTGGACCCGGCAGCTTGCTTTCTTGCTTTCTCTCTTGCTCTCACTCTCTCGCTCTCTCATTCATTCTCTCTCTCTCTCTTGCTCTCTCACTCATCCTCTCTCTCTCTCGCTCTGTCCCTCTCTGGTCAAATTAAAATTAATAAAATAACTCTTTTTAAAAAATGCTGCAACCGTGTACATGTGTACTTTCATACTGTTGGAAGTATAGCGTCAGGATACATTTCTACACTTGGAATTACTGAGACAAAAGGTAAGCAATTCATAGTCAAAACATCCATCGTTTGTTTCCTGAAATATCGCAATGAGAACACATTATTTCTGTTATTTCCGGCCCCCACTGTGAAAAACGAATAACCTAAAACTAATCACAAAGAAACATTAGTCAAACCCAAATTGAAGAAACTGTACTCTTTAAAAATGTCGAAGTTGGGGCTGGCAGGTGATATAATGGTTAAAGTGCTGGACTCCCAGGGACCAGCAGATGGCATAACGGTCACATCGCTGGACTCCCATGTAGTTGACCACAGTTTGACTCCTGGACCTGTGTGCATGCCCAAAATCCCAAGAGGAGAATGGAGGAGAAGGGATTGCGGTGTGGCCATTCCCCCTGGGGGGTGATTTCTCACTTCCAGTCTCTTGTCTTTCTGGAGAGTACCCGCACCCTATAGCAAAAATCTCTCTTAAAAAAAAAAAAAAAAATAAAGGGGGACCCACAATAAATTAAATTGGCTATGTCGCTGGACTCCCATGTAGTCAACGGTGGTTTGAGTGCCAGACCCGGCGGCTTAAACTCACACCAGGAGAGTGTGCATGCGTGCCCAAGATCCAGAGAGGAGAATGGAGAAGGGATTATGGTGTGGCCGTTCTCCTGGGGGGTGATTTCTTGCTCTCTCTCTCTCTCTCTCTCTCTGGTGAGCGCACGCATCACACACTATAGCAAAAAATCCTCTCAAAAAAAAAAAAAAGTTACTTTCCTAGTCTGTTTCCTCATCCCTCTCCCAATTTGAAGTTATTCATTTATTTTTTCTAACTGAATTAGACAGATTACCTGCATTTCAGAGCTTAGGAAAGACTGACATTTCAGCAATAAACTAATTAAAATCCTATCGCAATAGGCAGTATCCTGTTTTGCCCCAATCAACAGCTATGTCCCCATTATTCTCCTACGACTTCCCCATACAGAAAAAGACAGATATGTACAATAGTATACACATACACATGCACATGCACACGCACACTCTGACAGAACACACAGAAAGGGGTTTTAAGTCAAGAAACCCTGGGTTAGAATGTCCTCTGCATCTCCCCTAACCAAAGCAGTTTTCCACAAGAAAATGTTTTACCCTGAGTGTTTGGAATTTGTACCTAGGAATTCCCTGACTCTTTCAACTGTTACCAAAACAAGAAAATCTCTAGTGCGTGCACCACTGGGAGAGGTTTCTTTTCAAAGCTAACAATTCACTTATAAATTACTCTCAAAAATGTAAAACAGGACTGACCTAGAGGTTACGAAAGTGTTCCCATATGGCCAACAGAGGGTTCAAATCCCAAGCAAGGCCCCTGTGCATGTGTGCCAAAAATCCCAATAAGATGGGGAAGTGGAGAAGGGATTGTGACATGACCACACCCCACTGAAGGGGATGCTTTCTACCTCTCCCTCTCTGACAAGCGCACATACCCTCTGACAACTAAATAAATAGATAGTGACGCAATAATGTGTACACTAAAAAAAGCCTAGAGTTCAAATTCATAGGTAGAAGTTAACAGCCTATTATTTTAAAGACTTCTAATTGTGAGAAAGTCTTGGAGATGTGGAAAAAGAACAGCAATTCAGGAATTAAACTCACAACCTCCTTCACATATTAATCAATTAACCATTAATACAAATAAAAGACTTCTGAAATCTCTTCTAGCATCTCAGCCCCAGGAAAAGGCAATGAAAAAAACACTGAGCCAAAGACAAACTCTAGGCAAAAAAAAACAATGTTTGAGTCAGGTCCAGACAAACAGGTTTTAGGTTTGACTAAAACTCAGGATATGAAAAAAATCAACTAACCTTTCCACAGCTCGGAATCTGACAAAGTACTGAACAAAAAAGTAAGGAGGCCAAAAGAATAGAAACTGAAATTTCTCTTTTGAAATCTGTATACATGCAGGGCTTGTCTGTCTCATGGTTGCCAGATAAGGCATTAACCCAAAACCCAATAATTACTATTTCTTAAAATCAATGCCCAACTCTTAAAAAGTTTCAAGGGTGGCGTAGTGGTAATGGCACCTGGATCTCACATGGCTGATTGTACAGTTCGAGTCCTGGACCCAGTGGCTTGAAAAACATAGCAGGCACCTGTACAGGTGCCCAAAATCCAGAAAGAAAAATGGAGGAGAATGGAGAGTGGCACAGCATCCTTCCTAGGAGGGTGCTCTCTCACTCTCTCCCATCTGTCTCCAGAGAACTGCACACCCTACAGTAAATTGTAAAAAGAAAAAGAAACAACAAACACACAAAAAACACAAGTTTCCCCATCTGAAAATGGCATCAACTTTCATCACCTACATGCCACACAGATTGAGGAAGAAAGCGTGAGGTTAGGGTGAAAAGGGGAGGAGGGTAAAGACTTAAAATAATAGTCCAGATTATGTGTCAAGAAAAAGCAAATCAATTGCAAATTTTGTTTTGGAGGAACATAAAGATACAGAAGTAATAAAGACTGAATACCCCTCATCTGAAAGACTTGGGGACCAGAGTGTTTCAGCTATCAGGGTTGGTTTGTCCATTTTCAGACCTGAAATAATTGCATATATTCATGAGCTATTTGGGAGCAGGACCCATGTCCAAAGACAAAGTTATTTATGTTTCATACATGAAACATGTATTTTCAATGCACACCCTGATGTTAATATTACACACTATTGTGGAATTTTCCACTTGTAGCATCATACCAGCGCGCAAAAAGTTTCAGTTTTTTGGATTAGGGATGTTCAACATCTAACAGCAAATAAAAGTGGTAAAAATGACTACTCTGATAGTAATGTGCTGAATGATTTGCATGCTATTACTGCATGCTAAACCCTAAAGATGCTATTATTCTTATTCTCTCTTTTCATATGGGGAAATTAAGGCTTAAGGAATCTAAGAAACTTCACCAAAGACACACATTCTTAAATGAGTAAGAATTAATCCTAGAATTTCAAAAGTACAGAGATTTGTTCAACAAAGCCCAACATTTTACAGAGAACTTGAAGCCTTGATGAAAATAAGGGCAAATAAGAGACCACCCAGAATCACCTGGGTAGAGATCTAGACCCCAGATATCCAACTATCCCTGCCTTCCACTCTGTACAATGTAAAAATAATTTCCTAACTACAGTTTACTTATCAGAAATAATTACCTTATTATTTAGGTGTTCTATTTACCAACAGAACGTAATGTTTTCAAGAAACAAGGAGGTCATATACACACAAATACTATTAGTAACATTTTACATTTTTATCAGGTTATTTTGTGAAATGTTATATTCATTTTGAAGGAGTGAAAGGTTTTGCTATAGCCTACACTTGCTAGTTCTGAAGCACCTCATATGCAAAGGAGATAAGAACTAAATCTAAAGTCAAAGAAGATCAGAGCTAAAGGCACAGTTGTTTTTAAACTCTGCATTCCCAAGTTTATTGATGATACTTTTTCCTCCTCAACTTTAACAAAGTAGAAAACCATACACTGGAAAATACATACTAAAGCTGTAAAAAACAGTATGGTATATCAGGAGTCTAAAAAAATACATGAGACCAATCTGTGCCATCCTCCTCACCTACAAAAAGAAATGACTCCTGCCTGTTAAAATGATTACTGTCCCCTCTCCCCCGAGTTTCTACTGCTAGACAACCACAGAAGAATAATTTTCAACTTCCCAGGAACCAGACAATAAAAACTGGCTCTATTTAAAGTATTAGTTGATAAATAGTCACGTTAGCTCCATTATCTAAAATTAAAATAATAATACTGTATATAGCCTTACAATGTCTTGGACATATTGGACCATCGACATGTGCTAGCTCAGGTTCATCACTGTATGTGCTATCTGTATTTCCCTAGTTTCAGATGGGGGAAACTGAGATACAGAAAAGTAACTTGCCTCAGGTTACACACACAGCAAGGGAGAAAGCTGGGATTCCACCCAGGAGGTCTGACTCTGTCCTCTCGAGAAAGTCCCCTCTATCGAAGCGAGTCCCCATACTCCTATTATATGGCATCTCCAATCACCCCACCACCAAACCCACAGTGTTCTCCCTAAGTCTGCTTTCCCTGCATTTAAACAGGTTACAGGACCGCACACTTACAGGAACTACCATCGACTCAGCGCACACTAATAGGTACTAGACACAATGCTAAGGTCCTTCTTATCATTTAAAAGTTGTAAGGACCGTGTAACGAGACTCATCTTACTGATGGGAAAATTGAGGGCCAGAGCAACTGAAGCACGCCGGTGTGCTCACGGCCAATAAACGACAGAACAAGACCCATGATCAAGTCCGTATGACTCAAAGTTCACACTCCCAGGTATATATACACGTCCTCATAGATCCCGGCTGCCTTTACTCCCCGGAGCTCATCTGGAGCACCGAGGTATACTATTCCAAGGAGTAAAAGAGTACTTCCTTGAGAGATGGAATATTAGAAAATCGTTAGGAAGATATTACCTTTATCTTAACGGATTCCAGTACTGTTCCCGGATTCTAATACTATTTCCCAAAAGTGAAATGTTCCAATACCTTAACTAAATAATTAACTTACAGATTCAGGTGGCCCTTCCCTCCAAAACACTTAAGTATTTGTGGTTTAAATCTTTCAGTTAAAAGTGTCAGTCCGGAACCCGGGTTATTCTTCCACTCACCACTCCTCCCACACTCCCCACCCCAGACACTCACCGCGCAGCCATCCTAACCTAGTACCCAAAGAGTTAGCTATAAATTATTTTGCTTTACCATCAGTTGAAGTCTCCCCCACCCTACCCCCAGGGAACCAACCAACAGCATCCGGGATTCTGCAGCCTGCTAAGCCTGAACCACTCTCACCTCTTATCAGTGTGATTTTTTTTTAACCTAATGAGCATACTGTAAAAGTTCCTTATATAAACATCCTCTCTTCCTGGATATAAAGGTTTCAGAAGCAGTTTTTTAAATCCCAAGGAAAATTAGAGCAGCAGTTATTGCTCATTTGCTCAATGTGAAAGACGACAATCACGTCGATGTTACAGTACTCTGTATTTTAATGTCGCTATAAACATTAAGGGAAATGAAATCAGCTATTCCAATAGCCCAATTAATGACAACTGGGTGAAACGGAAACCGGAAAATTTTCACCATCGGCACACTTTCATACAGTTAAAAATATCTTTGTTACCTGTGCTAACGGAGTACCTTCTCTACCCGTACGTGCCACACCTTCTAGGCTGACAAAAGCAGAAAGCTCTCGGGGTTTTCTCCTAATCAAAAAAAATTTTTGAAATCACTCAAACCTCTCATCAAGCACAAATACTAAGAACGAAGAATCCCAGCTCCTTTGGCTGTACGGTAACCCTGACTTTCCACCTTTAGCGACCAGGGAGGGCTGGGGGTGGAGGGGAGGGTGGCTAGAACACAGAACGCTCGGCTGGGTCACCTCCCAGCCTGGCCCATCCCAAACTTCACCTTGGCGCCGCGAGAAGCAGGAAGGCACCAGGAATTCCTAGGAAATGGTCTCGCCCCTATCAAAGAACATTTTTAACTTCCTCGAAGCCACCATTTCCCTGGGGCATTATCGCACACTCCCACCCGGACATATTACCTAAGAGATTACTTGGAAGGAAAAGCTCAAACACACACAAAGAAAAACGCACCGCTTGAAGCGGGCAGATCCTGCCCAGGCGGCGCGGAGAAGCCGGGAGACCACGCGGAGCCGCGGCCAAGTTGCCACCCGGATCACACCGACGGTGCCAGGGGCGGCTGGAAACGCAGCGCGCGGGGATCGACATCCAGATCGAGCCCCAGTCCCAGCCCCACGCCCCACGCCCCACGCCCCACGCCGGGGCAGGAAGCCCCGCTCCACGGCGCAGCCTCTGCCCCAGGGCTCCGGCCGACG
>NW_006159538.1:4122925-4144972 GCF_000334495.1 Tupaia belangeri chinensis | reverse complement strand
CGCTCCGATCCCTTGCCGGTGAAAGTGCGTGACCCTCAGTGTGTATGCCAGGGGTTGTGTGAACAATCCGGTATGTGACGGCGCGTGTGAAAACGAGCCGCTGTCATATTAACCCAGTTTGTAGGAGAGTAAATATCCTGTTTTAAGAGTACAGATGGTGACGGGACTTGTGTGAAAAAACGGTATGTGACAGCGATTTCAGATTAGAGCTGTGTTGCAGGAACTGAGTGTGTCGCGGGCTAGCGTGGTGACTGTGTGAGGGATGTAACAATGACTGACCTGAGAACTCAGTTGCAGAGAAACACTGATTGAGCTTGCATGGACGACAGTGGCGGTGACAGGTTTTGTATGAGACGGGCTGTTTATGTGTGAGAAACGTATGGTAATTGCATATGAGCAGAGAGCGTGAGAGACGATTTGTACTTACTGACAAACTACGTACCCGGACCTGGACTCAAGGCTGGAGATGTTTTCATGCACAAAATTGTATCCCTGCCCTCAGGGAACTTAGAGTCCAACGGGGGAGACGAGCCGGCCAGGACTGCAGGTAAATAGTAAGGCTTAGTGATAAGGGCAATAACTATTACACAAATGCTGTTCTGGGCGGGCCTGCTGCTGATAACAGAAAACACCCAAGTCTGGGTGGTTTAAAAGAAAGAGGTTTATTTAGCTCACAGTTTGGAGGCCCAAGGTCTAAGAGCCACATCTGGTGAGAGTCTTCCTGCTGGTGGGGTCACATGGCAAAGCAGAGCAAAGCAGGAGTGTACCTGTCTGTGTCCATGTGTCTGTCTGACTCTCTGTCCTTATAAAACTACAGGCTTTAATCATGGGAGTCTTGCCCGACTGCCCTGAAGCCTCATCTGTCGAAGGCAGTATCTTTCAACACCATAGTTAGGTTGTTTTCGCTCTTAATCCCATCACAACCAAATCTCAACACATGAGTTTTGGGGAAACACACCCAAATGAAATCCAGCACCATATGGCATGTCCAATTAAAGTTTGGATGGTCACAGAAGGCTTCTAAGATGGAAAAATAAAAAGCATAGATGGATGAGACCAGCAGGTGGCGTGGTGGTTAAGGTGCTTGACACCCCCACATGGCTGACCAGGGTTCAAGTCCTGAATCTGGTGGCTTGCTTTCTCACCTTCCTCTCTCTCTCACTCTCACCCTCTGTCTCTCTCTGGTCAAATTAAGAAATAAATAAATGAATAAATAAAATAAAATAAATATTTTTTAAAAAGCATAGATGGATGAATAATTGGAAGAAAGATATTCCACAGAAAAACTGCATATGCAAAACTCAGCTGAGAGGAAAGAATTGGGTCGCATGATTTTGAACGTGTTGAGTTTACCTGCCAGTGACTCTGAATAAAACATAGTTATCTGTGTGTAGCAGTGTAACCAGATGTCGCAGGAATCATAGCTATGTAGAAGCAGGATAGGGTAGTAAAAGTCAGGCTCTGGATCAAAATCTTCCTCTCCCACTAATAATATGATGTTAGAAACTCACTTAACTTCTGTGCCTCAGTTTCCTCTTCTCTAGTAAGACAGTAAAACCACCTACCTTGTGGAGTTCTTAGTGAGAATCAAGTTAATTAATACAGATGAAGCACATTAAACAGTGCTGGCACGTTGTAAGCAATTATGATGACTTTGGAACATGTCTGTAAGATTTTTTTAAAGAATTATTTAATTTTATTTATTATTATTTTTTAGTTTGCTACACGGCTTATGCACCAGAGAGAGACAGAGACAGAAAGAGGAAAAGTGAGAAAGCAAGCCACCAGGTCTGGGACTCAAACCATGGTGAGCCATTTGGGAGTCCAACACCTCAGCAACCATGCCACCTGCCTGCCCCAATTTTTTTTTTTTTTAATTTGCTCTGGAGCACATGTGTTCAACAGAGAGAATACTCCCTGCATTGGCGGGGTGGCGGTGGGGGGGAGGCAATCTCTTCTCCTTCATTCTCCTCTTGAGATTTTCAGTATACATACATATGCCTGGTCTATTTTTCAAGTCACCAGGTCTGGGATTTGAACCACACAGTCAGCCACAGGAGACCCAGCCACCTTAACCACACTACACTAACCCCATGGCTATAAATTATTTAAAGCACTGAGAGATTTGCAGGGCTGGCAGGTGGTATGGTGGTTAAGGGCCCTGTACTCCCACGTGACCGACAGTGGTTCAAGTTCTAGACCTGGCTGCTTGTTTTCTCACTTTCCCTCTTGCTCTCACTCTCTCTCACTCTGTCCCTCTCTGGTCAAATTAAAATAAATAAATAAAGTTAAATAAAATAATTATTTATAAAAAAAAAACCTGCTTAGTGATTTGCTTAGAACCAGTAGAATGGAAGAGATTCCTAAAGCTATGTCAGAAAAGCCATGCAGCAACCACCTATTGTCTTAGGATTCTTGCTCTGGGAGAAACAAAATAAGACATTTGTCTACAGTAAGACTGTCACGTCAGAGAGGCCACATGAAGACATGCCAGGTAGTCTCCCGCTGAGCTCTCAGTAGATCACTGGAATCCACTGCCTGCCATCTGAGTGAGACACCTTAGCCATGCAGCCCCATTGAGCCTTCAGATAACCACAGCCCCTACTGGTGTCTACGTGGAATTACATGAGCCCCCAAACAAGAACTGCCCAGCCCCATCTTTCCTGAATTCCTGATCCACAGAATATGAGCAAAATAAAACTGTGATGGATTGTCCTTTAAAAATATTCATTTGGAAACAATTTCAATATAATGTATAAAGAATGCCCTTTGTTCAAATTCAGCTATTAGCATTTTACTTCACTTGCTTTACCTTTCTTTCCTCTCCCTCTCTGGCCACTTCAGTAAATTTAACATTGATATGAAAACTTTTATTAATTTGTTAATTTTATTCATTTTGTTAGTTGATTGAATAATGTCTTTTCCAGCATCTTTCCCCTCCAATTCAAGATGCAGTTGAGGGTTAGCATTGTACTTAGTTGTCAAACCTTTTTAGTTTCCTGAATTTATTTATTTAAATTCACCAGAGGGTGTGTACTTTTGCCAGAGAGAGACAGAGTGAGAAAAAGCGAGAGAGATGGGGAAAGGGAGAAAGCACCCCCTATGGGGAATGTCATGCCACAATCCCTTCTCCTCCATTTCTCCCTCCTTTCAGGATTTTGCCCATGAAGGCAAATATGTTCAAGGTGTTTTTCAAGCTGCTAGGTCTGGGATTTGAACCACAATATCAGTCATGTTGGCTTTGTCTTAACCACCAGGCCATGGAGCCAGACCCTCTTTACTTTCTTTTAGTATGGTACAAAATGGTCATTTTAAGCAGCACTTTTTTTCATTTTTGTTACACGATGGTAGCAGCCAGAAAAGCCACAACAGCAAATTTAATACCAATGTGAGAAGAGGAAGGAGAAAAAGGCGAGATAAAAGAAAGAGGAATCCACACGTTATGATTTAGATCATGGTTTATCTCCCAAAGTTTCATGTTTTAGAATTTGGTCTTAGTAAGCAATGACTAAATGTCCTCCAGAAATTTATGCCTTGGGAATTAAGCATATTGTTATTGTATTGTAAAGGTATTAAGGGAAAACTTAATTCCTTCATGATGTCCCAGGGTGAGACCTTTGCAGGTGATAATGTCACTAGAGCAGGGCCTCAATAATAGAGTTTTGGTATGTATGTAAGTGGTAGGAATCAGACCAGAAGGGCAGAGAGAGTGCCACAGACCATATTCTGTTAAGAGTTCTGCCCTCTGGGACCAACAGGTGAAATGATGGTTGTGTCATTGGACTCCCACATGTTGACCATGGTTTGAGTCCAGGACCCAGCAGCTTGAAAATCACACTGGGGGGGTCGGGAGGACTGGCAGGTAGCCCGGTGGTTAAGGGGGCTGGACTCCCACATGTTCTACCGTGGTTTGGGTCCCAGACCTGGTGACTTACTTTCTCACTTTCCGTCTCTCTCTCTCTCTCGTTTGCTCTGTCTCCCTTTGGGCAAATTAAATAAGTAAATACATAGATAAAGAAATAAAGTTAGATTTTTAAAAATAATAATTCTTTAAGAAAAAGAAAGAAAAAAACAAACAAACAAACAAAAAATCACACTGGGCACATGTGCATGTGTGCCCAAAGTCCCAAGAGGAGAATGGAGGAGCAGGGATTGCAGCGTGGCTATCCCCCTGACGTATGATTTCTCACTTTCTGTCTCTCTCTCTCTCTGCGACTGCACATGCCCTCTATCTCTATTAAAAAAAAAAAAAAAAAAAGAGTTCTGCCTTTTGGGGCCGGCAGATGGTGTGATGGTTGTGGCACCAGACTCCCACATATTGACCACAATTCAAGTCCCGGACCTGGCAGCTTGCTTTCTCACTTTCTCTCTCTCTCTCACTCTGTCTCTCTCTGGTGAGCACACATGCCCTATAGCAAAAATCTCTCTGAAAAAGAAACGAATTAATTAAATAAAACAAATAATTTTTTAAAAAATGAGTTCCGCCTTCAGCCATTTTGTGATGCCCTTGGACATTCCAGCCACCAGAATTGTGAGTTATTAACCTTATTTCTTTATAATTCACCACCCGAAGTATTTCTGTTGGCGACACAGTAACAGAGACATACTATGTCAAGGAGTTTCTGCATAAGACCCAGCTATGCTTCCCATTGGTTCTTGGTGATTAGCCCTGAAATTTCCCATAATCCTTGGGACTAAGAAGATGACTAAAGTCCTCTTATGCCATCCAAAGTCTTAGTCTCTTTTTAAGAAAACATAGAAATGGTTATCAAATCTCAAGAATAACCAAATGAAAGAAAGTTATTCTCTGAGCAAAAAAAGATAGTTATACCAGCTACAGCCATTTAGGCTGAATACATAAATTTAGGCTGAGAGAAATCAGGTATTGGTTCTAAAAGAATTGCATTGAATTTCTTAGTATTCCGTGACTTTGCATCTTAGAATACTAAGGTTCTAAGTCTCAGGCTAGTTTGACCAGTAACAGGAAAGAAGAGGAAGCAATAAAAAATCTACCCTGGTGAGCACGATGTGTCCAGTACTAGAGTTTTCAGGGACAAAACATGTTTTTAGAAGATTCTATTTCAAGAACCTATTTGAAGACCAGCAGATCGTGTAATGGTTACGTCACTGGACTCTCATGTAGTCAGCCCTGGTTCGAGTCCTGGACCTGGCAGCTTAAACTCAGGCTGGATGTGTGTGTGTGTATGTGCTCAAAATCCCCAGAGGAGAATGGAGAAGAAGGGATTGCAGTATGGCCATCCCCTGTGGTTGGTGATTTCTCGCTTTCTGTCTATCTCTCTGGCAAGCACACACACCCTATAGCAAAAGTCACTCTCAAAATAAATAAATAAATAAGAGAATTTAGCTGTACTGACCCTCTTCTCTGCCTTGGTCCTGACCAAGATTTTCTTTCTTTCCTCTATACAACTACAATTGCTGCATGTAGGACAAACCTAACACTCCAAGACTAAGCAAGCAAGCCCATCCTATAGGAAGCAAGCACTGATGGCCTCCCAGGCATTCATTTCTCTTTTCTTTTTCATATTGCCAGAGTATGTGTGTGCTTGCCAGGGAGAGAGAGAGAGAGAGAGAGAGAAGAGAGAAAGCACCCCTAACAGGGCATGGTCATGCCACAATCCTTTTTTCTCCATTTCTCCATCCGAATAAGATTCTGGGTGAACACACACACATATACACTGAAAGTGTTTTTTAAACTGCTGGAATTGGGATTTGAACTGCTGTCAGCCATGTGGGATCCAAGTCCCAATGCACTGCACTTACCCACTATGTTACAGGGCCAGCCCTCTTCCTCTTTCAAAAATATCTCCAAAATTTCCCTCTATAGTTTAGAAATGACTGACTCTTGCTTGCAGCTTTAGGCATTGACCCTAATTCACTTAAGATTATCAATCCTCATTGGCCATGTAATTAGTTGAAGAATAGTCATATGATGTAAGTCAAACCAATCAGTAACTGCAGAATCAAAATTACGAAAATACCAGTTTTCAGTGAGATACCACTTAATATCCAGTAACGTAACTATAATCAAAAAGGCAGAAAATAACAAATGTTGACAAGGATATAGAGAAACTAGAACCCTTATACACTGCTGGTAGGAAAGTACAACAATGCCATTGCTTTGGAAAATAGTCTCGAAGTTCTTTAAATACTTAAACATAGAGTTACAATACAAGCCAGCAATTCTATCCCTAGCTATATAACCCTAAGAGAAATAAAAACATAGGTCCACACAAAAACTTATACACAAATGTTCATGGCAGCAATATTTATAATAGCAAAAAGTGTAAACATCAACTGATGAATGGGTAAACAAATGTGGTATATCCATACAATGGAATATTGTTTGGTAATAAAAAGGAATGAAATCCTGGACCAAACTACAACATGGATGAACCTTGGAAATTATGCTAAGAAGACAGATGCAAGAGACCACACATTATGTGTTTTCATTTATGTAAGAGGCCCAAAATAGGCAAGTCTGTAGAGACAGAAAATAGAGTCATGGTTCCCAGGACTGTAACTACTGATGACAAGTGTGAGGTTTCTTTGGGAAGAGATGAAAATGCTCTGAAATTGAATAGTGGGTGCAATGATTTTTGACTCCTCCCAAGTTCATGTGTTGAAATTTGGTTGTGAATGTATTAAAATGACTCTTAATACCCTCTTGCTGTCAAAATGTGAGGCCTTTGGAAATGACTGATTAGAGTAGAGTCCCTATGATCAATTTTTGGAGGTATATTAAGAGAAAATGAGACCAGGAGATACACATACACACAGACTACTCTCCTGCCCTCTGCCATGCTCTGGGTCAGCCAAAAGATTTCCACCTGGACCTTGGATCGCCGAACCTTGATATGAATAAACCTCTAGCTCTTAAATTACTCAGACTCAAGTGTTTTCTGTTATTAGCAATAGAACAGATTAGAACAATCACATTAATTGCACAACTCTATAAATACAGTAAAAACCATTGAATTGCCTATTTATTCATTCATTTATTTTAATTTGACCAGAGAAAGACACAGAGAGAGAAAGCCACCAGGTCTGAAACTTGAACCGTGGTCAGTCATGTGGGAGTGTCCAGTGCCTTAACCACTATGCCACCTGCTGGTCCCCTGAATTGTCTACTTTAAATGTGTGAGTTTTATTATATGTGAATTATAGCTCAATAAAGTGGCAAGGAAAAAAGATTCAATTGGCAAGTTTTATTTCAACTGTCAAGGAAGTAGATTTTTACTGCATGGTCCCTCCTATCAACTCTACTCTTTCATTTTTTGATTTGACTCAAAACCAAGTGTTCAGCAGACAAAAAGCTCATGCTCAACTCCACCTAGATATTCTGAAATGCTTTGATTCCCTTGTAAAATACCCCAAAAGACTACAGAAAAAAAAAATGACTATGCCAAAAAGAATCTCCGCAGTAAACACAAATCCCTGAAGATACAGATTATGAGAAAGAAAAATCTAGGTGTCCTCAAGCCAATTACAGGTGAGTTTTAAAATTAACTTAAAAAGTTTTCTTCTCAAGAAGCTGGGAGATTAATAGATAACTACATAAATCTTCATGAGAAGAATGACCTTGGGGAGACCAACAGAGATCATCGCCTTCACTACGTAGAAAGAAATCCTGTGACCAGGGAGAGAATTTCTTTCCCAATGTCTCCTAGCAAGCAGTTAGAGATTAGGACACAGATTCCCTGACTTCTCTGCTCAGTGCACTTTGCCCCCTGTCAACTTGGATATTATCCAGAACCCCAAAGAGCTTGACATCACAGTGTGATGCTGTCCGTCAGGAGGGTTGTTAGCTAACTACATCACTTGAACTTAAATGGAGGAACTGTCTGGCCAAAGCGTTATGGGGAGATTTCAACTGGTAGGTTCAGAGCCAGATTTAGCCAACAGATGTGTTTTGACCTACAATTCATTTATTTTGTTTAGACTTTGAATTTGTTGCTAATTTTTAAATGGAATATTTCATAATCAAATCTGGATTTCTAACTTCTTGAAAAATGTAATTAAGCAACACTGAGATGAAATTACATGGTAACAACTAGTTGAGTACTGGCTGCTCTTTAGAAACAAAATGGGCCAGGGACCAGCAGATGGTGTAAAGGCTATGTCACTGGACTCCCATGTAGTCGATCGTGGTTCGAGTCTTGTACCCAGTGACTTAAATTCATGCTGGGTGCATGTGCATGTGTGCTCAAAATCCCGAGAGGAGAATGGAGGAAAAGGGATTGCGGCGTGCCCCCCCCAGGGGGCGATTTCTTGTTTTCTGTCTCTCTGTCTCTCTCTGTCTTTTTGGGGAGTGCATGTGCCCTATAGCAAAAACCTCTCTTAAAAGAAGAAAAAAAAAAAAAAAAAAAAAAAGAAAAAAAAAAAGAAAAAAAAAAAAAAAAAAAGAACGAAAGAGAAAGGAAATGGACCAAGCCAGCCCGGCCCGTGGCTTGGTGGTTAAGGGAGCTGAATCCCACATAGCCAACTAAGTGGTTTGAATCTCCAACCAGGTAGCTTGAAAAACATGCTGTGTGTGTCTGCATGCACACTCAAAATCCCTAAAGGGGGCAGAAATGGAGGACCAGGGATTGTAGTGTGACCTTTTCCCATGAGAGGGTACTCTTCCTCTCTCTCTGTCTCTCTCTAACAAGCACATGAGCCCGCTGGCAAAATTAAAAAAAAAAAAAAAAAAAGCAGGGGACAACAGGTGGCATGGAAATTAAGACAGTTGGATACCACATGGCTGACTCTGTGGTTTCAGTCTGGGACTCAGAGGCTTGAAATCATGCCAGGCATGTGTGTGTGCATGCCCAAAATCCCATGAGGAGAATGGAAGGGAAAGGACTGCAGCATGACTATCCCCCTGGGGAGGTATTTCTCACTTTCCCTCTCTCTCTGTCCCTCTCTTTCTCTGGTGAGCACACACTATAACCGAACAAAAGAAAAGAGCCCAAGAGCCCAGAATGTTAGGCAGGGCCAGTCATCCCATCCTTCTTGGCATAGTTGCCAGAAAGGATTATTAATAAATAAAGGTATGCACCATAGCTTTTTCTTTTTTTAAATAATTATTTTTTAATTTTATTTATTCATTCATTTAAATTTGACCAGAGACAGAGAGAGAAAGAGAGAAAGCAAACCACCAATTCCGGAACTCAAACTGTGGTCGGCCATGTGGGAGTGTCCAGAGCCTTAACCACCGCACCACCTGCTGGCTCCCATCATAGCTTTTTTTAAGGGATTTTGGCATTGGGCACATGCACTTGTCCAAGAGAAAGACAAAGAGGAAGAAAATGAGAAATCATCCCGGGGGTGGGGCAGGGAAGGAGGGCGATGGCCACACTGCAGTCCCTTATCCTCCATCTTCCTCTATGGATTTTGGGCACGTGCACTCACCTGGACATGATTTTCAAGCCACCAAGTCTGGGACTCTAGGCATGGTCGACCATATGGGAGTCCAGTGCCTTAACCACTGTGTCGCCTACTAGCCCTGCAGCATTTTAAAATATTGAAAACTACCTAAATATTCAACAACAGGGACTTGGTTAAATAAACCAAGTTTATGCTACAGCCACGGTGTGAAACATTGTGCAGGAAAGCATTGCAAGGGTCCAGCCACAGGGGTGCGCGCTGCCAGGATGCTGAGCTCTGCAGGTTGCAACCACAGGGGAGGCCTGCTTTTGATTCCTAGACCAAGGCTGGTGGCTATGGTGTGTGCCTGTGACCCCGGCAACTCAGGGAGGTCTAAGCAGGAGGATGAGGACAGTGAAGTGATTTTTCTACCCCAGCTTGCTATGGAGCATGTGCACTCACCAGAGAGAGAGAGAGAGAAAGAGAGGAAGCGACAAAGCACCCACCAAGGAGGATGGCCATGCCGCAACATCCCCTCCTTTATTCTCTTCTTGGGATTTCAAGCACGCATGCCATGTTTCTCAAGGGGTGTGTCTGGACCTAAACTGTGCAGTCAGCCATGTGGGATACAGTTGCCTTAACCTCCATGCCACCTGCTGGCCCAGTGAAACAACCTGTTGTATTAAAAAAAGAAAGAAAGAAAAAGAAAGAAAGAAAGAAAGAAAGAAAGAAAGAAAGAAAGAAAGAAAGAAAAGAAAAGAAAAGAAAAGAAAAGAAAAGAAAAGAAAAGAAAAGAAAAGAAAAGAAAAGAAAAGAAAAGAAAAAAGAAAAGAAAAGAAAAGAAAGAAAGAAAGAAAGGAAGGAAGGAAGGAAGGAAGGAAGAAAGGAAGGAAGAGAGAGAAAGGAAGGAAGAAAAAAAAAGAAAGAAGGAAAATGGATTTTTCCTTTGGCTTGTTTTACCATAACTCTTCTGTCACATACTACCCATTTGATGGTACCTGGCTAGTCTTCATGGGCTTTAAGAGTCTGCAAGTCCTGGGGCCAGCAGGTGGCATGGTGATTAAGGCGCTGGACTCCAACAGGGTTGATTACAGTTAGAGTCCTGGACCTGGTGCCTTGCTTTCTCACTTTTCCTCGCTCTCTCTCTCTGGTGAGTGCACATGCCCTATGGCAAATTTTAAAAAGATAATAAGGAGCAGGACCAGCAGTTAGCGTAATGGCTATATTGCTGGACAACCGCAGCTTAAGTCCCGGACCCGGTGGCTTAAACTCACACCAGGCGCGTGTGCGTGCGTGCCCAAGATCCCAAGAGGAGAATAGAGAAGAAGGGATTGTGGCATGGTCATTCCCCCTGGGGGGCGATTTCTCGCTTTCTGTCTCTCTGTCTCTCTCTGTCTTTCTGACGAGAGCACGCGCCCTATAGCAAAAAGAAATAATAATAATAACACAAAATAAGGAGCCAGCAGGTGATGTGGTGGTTAAGGCACTGGATTCCCACATGGCTGACTGCATTTCAAGTTCTGAACCTGGCAGCTTGCTTTTGCACTCTCTCTCTCTCTCTATGTGTGTGTGTGTGTGTGTGTGTGTGGCTCTCTGGTCAAATTTTTAAATAATAATAATAAATTAAACAAAATAATCCTAAAATTTTAATTAATTTTTTTGACAGGTTTTCGCTATAGGGCACGTGCACTCGCCAGACAGACAGAGAGAGACAGAGAGACAGAAAGTGGGAAATCACCCCTGGGGGCTGGTCACGCCGCAATCCCTTCTCCTCCATTCTCCTCTCAGGATCTTGGGCACGCACGCACACGCGCCCTGGCATGAGTTTTAAGCCACCGGGTCTGGGATGCGAACCGCGGTCGACTACATGGGAGTCCAGCGACATAGCCATTACGCTAACTGCTGGTTCCCAATTAAATATTTTTTATAAAAGTTTGCAAGTCCTACTACTATGCCATGTGCTAGTGTCCTCTACCTATGACATACGGCTGAATCCTTCATAGTGTCCTTTTTTATTTTTTTCCACATCCCAGAAAGTTGCGCACTCACCCGAGAGAGACAGAAACAGAGGGAGAGGGAGAGGGAACACCCCCTAATAAGATGTGGTCACACCACAGTCCCTTCTTCTCCATTTTCCGAATCCTGTCAGGATTTTGGACACAAATGCACTCATGCCCAGCATGTTTTCCAAAATGCAAGGCTGGGATGTGAACTATGCAGTCAGCCATGTAGGATCTGGCTCACTTAACCACTAGGCCACAGGAACAGGCCTGTAGTTTCTTTTTATAATTTTTTTTGGAGAGGTTTTCTCTATAGGGCACGTGCGCTCGCCAGACAGAGAGAGACATAGAGACAGAAAGCAAGAAATCACCCCCCAGGGGTGATGGCCACGCCGCAATCCCTTCTCCTCCATTCTCCTCTCGGGATCTTGAGCACGCACGCACGCACATGCGCCCGACGTGAGTTCTAAGCCACCGGGTCCGGGACGTGAACTGCAGTTGACTACCAGCGACATAGCCATTACGCTAACTGCTGGTTCCCGTGGGCCTGTAGTTTCTTTTAAAATTAAGAAACTTTCAGCTCCATCCCAGAGCTGTTAAATGAGAACTTCAGAGGCTGCAGACCCAGAATCTGAATTCGTATATTTAAATATCCAAAGTGACTCTGAGATGCTGCCAGGGTTGAGACTTCTTGGAGGAAGGTAGACCATCCATGTCCACTGTTTATTTCAGGACAATGACCTTCCTATCTGGAATGCTGGTTACTCATCATCATTAAAACCACTGTTGACCAAATAGCATCCCTGGCCCATCCCGGAGAAAGGATCCTAGGGTGGAGGGGGAAGGGTGTTCAGTTCAAGATTCTCCTGACCTTGGGAACCAGCAGTTAGTGTAATGGCTATGTCGCTGGACTCCCACATAGTCGACCGTGGTTCGTGTCCCGGACCCGGTGGCTTAAATCTCACGCCGGGCGCGTGTGCGTGCGTGCCCAATATCCCGAGAGGAGAATGGAGAAGAAGGGATTGCGGCGTGACCATCCCCCCTGGGAGGTGATTTCTCGCTTTCTGTCTCTATGTCTCTCTCTGTCTGTCTGGCGAGCGCACGCACCCTATAGCTAAAACCTCTCAAAAAAAAAAAAAAAAAAGAAGATTCCCCTGACCTCATCTGTAACTGACTCACACAGAGCCAAGGCCTACTGACCAAAGAGGGCCATGCCCCCGGAAAGCAATCCAGTGTGCAATCCTTATCAGGGTTAATGGAGGAGCATCAGTCGCTCATTTCCTTAATGGGTCGTTGCTTTTCATGTGAATGAGTGGCTGGTGGAGAATGAAGCAGCCCAGAAGGAGCTGCGTGCATCTGAGATGAGGCAGAAGCACAAATCTATTCCTTGTTTAAAGATCATGCTACTAAGAATAGAAACTGAAACACGCTCGAGCGTGTGCACACACAGCCCCGAGGAAGGCCACGATGTAGCCGGAGGAATCTGCAGCTTAGGGAAGGATGATCCAAGAATCCTACAGTCATAGAGCATAAAAGGCATCCTGAGAGCCTTCCTTCTGAAGCTCTCCTCTACTGATGGGGAAGCAAACGCCTGGAGAGAGAAAGGCAGCCCCCAACATCATGTAGAGATCAGACGAAGCATGACTGGAACACGCATTTCTGTCTCCCAGCCTGGGGTCTCTGTCAATGGAGCACACTGCCTTGGAAGCCCAAGAGCCCAGAAGGTTGAGCAGGGCCAGCTTCACACTGCCCTGCCAGGAAGAATTAAACCATGATAACCACAATAGCTTTTTTTTTTTTTTCTATAGGGCACGTGTGCTTGCCAGAGAGAGAGAGAAAGTGAGAAATCAAGAAATCACCTTTGGGGAGATAGCCATACCGCAATCCCTTCTCCTCCAGTGTCCTCTCGGGATTACACAAGCCCAACTTCAGGCTGGGGACTCAGACGACAAAGTCAGCTGTTGGGATCCAGCTGCCTTAACCTCCATACCACCTGCTGGCTCACTATTTTTTCATAAGTGCTTTTTGCCTTAGGGCACTGCTCACTGGGGAGAGAGAGAGAGTGACAAAGACAGTGAAGGGGAAAGTGAGATATCACCTCCCCCCCTCCCCCTCCATGCCACAATCCCTTCTCCTCCATCCTGCTCCCAAAATTTTGGGCAACCATGCACACACAACTGGCATAATTTTTAAGCCACCGGGTCCAGGACTCAAATCACAGTCAGCCATGTGGGAGTCCAGCAGTGTAACCGCTTTTCCATCCGCTGGCCCTGGCTCAGCATTTTTAAAATATTGAAAACAACCTAGCGACCAGCAGGTGGTGTAATGGTTATGTCAATGGACTCCCACGTAGTCGACTGCAGTTTGAGTTCTGACCTGGCGGCTTAAAACACACTCCAGGCGTGTATACGTGCACATGCATGCGTGCCCGTGCAAGCGTGTGGGCCCCAAATCTCTGGAGGAGAATGGAGGAGAAGGGATTACGGGTGCTCCTGGGCAGAGATTTCTTGTTTTCTGTCTCTCTGGTGAGCGCACACACCCTATAGCAAAAATATCTCTCTAAGAAAAAGAAAAAAACCCAAAAACCTAAATAGTCTACAACAGGGACTTGGTTAAATAAATGACGCTACAGCCACAGTGTGGAACACTACGTGAGCATCAAAAATAGTTTTTACTTACATAGGAGAATAAGAAGGTGCTACAGTCTGCAGTTTGTGATGCCCCAGCGTTCATAAGTTGAAATATAATTCCCAATATGAAAGTACTAGGAAAGGAGACCTTATCAAGGGATTATGTTTAAGCTGACCAGGCTGGGGATTTGAACCACTGATGCCACATGGGCCTCAGCTTACCTTGAGCAGCACATTGTGTCTGTGCCATGGAGCTGGCCCTATCTTACATTTCCCTGATGACTAACAACATTGAACATCTTTTCACATGCTTATTTGCAACTTGTGTATCTTCTGTGGAGACATGTCTTCAAGTCTTTTGCCTGTTTTTAAAATCTATTACAGTTGTTTGTCTTTTTGTTGTTGAGTTATAGAAGTCCTTTATATATGCTGGATTTTAAACTTTTTTAAAAGAATTATTACTTTTTGGGACCAGCAGGTGGTGTGGTGGTTAAGGGGCTGGACACTCCCCCATGGCTGACCACGGTTCAAGTCCCCAGACCTGGTGGCTTGCTTTCTCACTTTCCTTCTCTCTCTCTCCCTCTTTCTCTGTGTGTCTCTCTCTGGTCAAATTTAAAAAATAAATAAATAAATTGGGACCAGCAGTTAATATAATGGCTATGTTGCTGAACTCCCATGTAGTCGACCACAGGTCAAGTCCTGGACCCGGTGGCTTAAACTCACACCGGGTGTGTGTGTGCATGCGTGCCTAAGATCCTGAGAAGAGAATGAAGGAGAAGTGATTGTGGTGTGGCCATCTCCCCTGGAGTTGATTTCTCGCTTTCTATCTTTCTATCTCTCTCTGTCTTTCTGGTGAGTACACGCACCCTATAGAAAAAAACCTCTCCAAAATTTAAATAAATAAATAAACAAATTAGTAAATAAAATTAAATAATTTTTTTAAAAAAGAATTATTACTTTTAAATTAGTTTTTAGTTGGCTACAGGGCACATGCACTCACCAGAGAGACAGAGGGAAAGAAAAAGTGAGAAAGCAAGCCACCAGGTCTGATACTTGAACTGCGGTCTGCCACATGGGAGTCTACCTCCTAGAACACCATGCCACCTGCTGGCCCAGATTTTAAACTCTTATCAGATATGTTACAAACCTATCTTCCCATGACGTGATTTGTTGTTTCACTCACTTGCTAGTATTCGTCGATATACATATGTTTTTAGTTTTAACGAAGCCCAACCTCTACTTCTTTTTTAATGATAAAAAAGTACAAAATTGTGTTTATGAACCATTTTTACTAATATGGGCAAAGCAGAAGTCAAAGTTGTACATGTGATCTAACTTTAAGAATAAGTGGCAGTTGGATAACCTGGAAGGGAGAATGAACCACAGGGAGACTGAGAATGAGGGTTAATCCAATACAGACAGAATAGTTCCGTCAGCTTCCATCACTCGGGTTGTTCTACGATGACTTCTCTGTCGCTTTCTTCCCTGCAGCAGCTTTCCAAAGCAAGTGTGTCCCCTATTGCTCTACGGAACTAAGCCTTGAAAACTGAGCTCCCTGTAACACCCAGGCCTGGTTTTGAGAACTCCAAACAAGTCCTTCTTTTATCCACACCCCTTACCAGAAATGAGACTAGCTGTTTAAAAAACGTGTGAAGAGCTCAGAAAAACCCAAACAAGTGGAAGGAGAAAAGGAAAGTCCTTTCTTCTCTCAAATGACAAGCTAAACACATTTCTGGTTTTCAGAACAGGAGGGCACAGCTTCAGGAGTAGCCATTTAGATTTAGGTTAGACAGCTGGCAGGGTGTGATGATAAGAGGGGAGACAGCTCCTGGGAAGCTTTTTAACATGCAGCGGTTTCTAGGTCCAGTTCCCGCCCACAGAATTGCACTGTTTCAGGAGAGAGCTGAAAGGAAATGCTTCGTGATCGCAATCTTCCCTCCTGTGCCCCATGGGGCAAGGGATACTTCTGTCTCTCATCAGTGGTCTGATGAGAACAAATAAGGTTTTTTCTTCACCACAGCCCTAGGGATCCCTGGAGAGCCAAGGTGAGAATGTCGTCCTAGAATATTAGAAGGGGAAGGGACCTGAGAGAGCTTCTACTCCACCCCTCCAATATTACTCAGTGTTAGGTCATCAGGGGACCCACCGTGTAACAGCTCCCTTCGCACCCAAGTTCTGAGCCAGCTGAGAAGTAAGAGCTAGAAAACCAACAGATGGTGATCAAAATGTCAGCCGTATTACTGGTAAGAGCTAGATTGAAGGCTGTGGTTTAGATGAGAGGTCAAATGGACTTGCTTACACCGTTCCTTAAACTAACCACCTAGTTAGAGGCAGGGCTGGACAAATTGCAGACCTCATCTTATGGGGATCTGCCTCTGTGAAATGAAGGTGCATAAAAGAACAGAATAACCGTCCCCTTCGGTCAGGCCGACTCCCACAGAGAACAAAGGGGAGAGTTAACCTGAGTATGCCCAGATCATTCTTTCAAACTCAGTGGTCAGATAAGCCATACCTTCTTTAAGGGGAAGAATGAATAACAGGGAGGGGGAGGCCAGAAAGCCTACTCTGGTGATATTCAAATTGTAGTGGCCATCAGAATCACCCAGTGAGCGTGTTGGACCACAGACTGCTGGCTCCACTCCCAGAACCCTGGGTGGGTGGGTTTAGAGAATGGCCTTGTCAAACGTGTGTGCTTTTTTGGTTTTGGTTTATTCTTTAGGTTTTTGCTATAGGGTGCATATGCTCACTGGGGAGACAGAGAGACAGACAGAGGGAAAGTGAGAAATCAACCCCCAGGGGGGGATGGCAGCTATGTGGCAATCCCTTCTCCATTCTCCTTTTGGGATTTTGGGTATGCACACACACACACACACACACACACACACACCTGATGAGAAATTTTTTTCCTAAGATTTTATCTTTATCATCATTATTGTTAGTTTTAATTTAACTAGAGAGAGACAGAGAAAGAGAGAGAGACAGAAAGTGAGAAAGCAAGTTGCCAGGTCCAGGACTTGAACTGTGGTCACCCATGCAGTAGTCCAGTGCCATAACCACCTTGCCACCTGCTGCTCCTCCCCATTTGATTTTCAAGCTGCCAGGTCCAAGACTCAAACCTCGGTGAATAAGGTGAGAGTCCAGCACCTTAACCACCACACCTTCTGTTGTCCCAGCTATTGCTTATTTCTTTGTTTTAGGTTTTCGTGTTTTTAACAAGTTCCCTGGCAATGCTGCTTACAGGGACAGTACCACTGTCCAGAGGGAACCTTTTCACTTGGAAACATAAGGAAGAAATAGTGTTCCCCTTGACAGCCAGGACTTGTTACTTGCCAGTGACAAACAAATTCAAACTGAAATAAAAAAGAATTTATTGGTTCACAAACTAAACAATATACTAGTCAATGTAAGTTCAAGCCTGACCGGAGTCAGAAACTCAGATGGTGTCTTCAGGACTCTATCACTCTGTATCTCTCAGCTCTGTTCTCCAATACATGGCTCTGGTCTTAGGCAGACTTTCCCTGGTACTACAGAGATGGTGCCACTTACATTCTTTCCCCTACACCTAAATTTCAGCATGAATCATAATCACCTGGAGGGCTTGTTAAACCACAGGTTGCTGGGTTCCACCCTAGGAGTTTCTGACTTAGTAGGTCAGGATACCTTCAAATGGCATTGCTAACAAATTCCCAGGTCATAATGTTGATGCTGCTGGAACCACATTTTGAGACCCACTGCTCTAAACAGTTTCTGAAGAAAAGGAAGATTCTTTCTCCCACCTGTTCCCTCCCACACCAGTCAAAAACGAAACCAAACCAAGACTTAGATTGACTCTCTCTGGCAGAATTGAACAGATTTGAGATGCATACTTATGCTCGTGCTTGATGCATAAGCTTGAACCAAAAACCATAGTGATGACCCTATTCTTTTTATTTTTTTAAAGAATTTTGCACACACTTTCTAGAGTGTGTGCGCTCACCGGAAAGACAGAGAGAGAGAGAGACAGACAGAGAGAAATCATCCCCTAGGCAGATGGCCATACCACAATCTTTTCTCTTTCATTCTCCTCTTGGAATCTTGGGCACGCACGCACATGCATCCAGTGTGAGTTTTAAGCCACCAGGCCCGGGACTTGAACTGTAGTCAACCGTGTGGGAGTCCAGCAATGTAACCATTACACCATCTGCTGGTCCCGTGGTGACCATACTGGCCATGCTTGAGTCATAAATTTCCAATAAGTACTCCAGAGATACTCCACAGGAGCTACGGAAGCTCAAAACAGCCAAAAGATAGATAGGAGCAAGAGGCAAGAACGTGATAGGCAAATAGATCTGGGAAGGCATCAACAATAAATGTTCTCTCCCTTTGTTTCATGGACTAAGTGTGGGCCCAGTAGGTGGTGTGGTGGTTAAGGCACTGGCCCCCCCATGGCTGACTGTGGTTTGAGTCCCAGACGAGGCAGCTTGCTTTCTCATTCTCCCTCCCTCTCTCTCTGTCTCTCTCAGGTGAGCCCACATACCCTATAACAAATTAAATAATAATAATAAATAGAATTAAATAAGTAATTCTTGGGAAAAAAAGAGAAACAGTAGTTAAGTGGCTGTTCTGTTTTATATATTTTTTCCAAAGGGCAATGTGAAGGTTCTTTCTCCATTTTACTCATATTTCTTTCAATAACAAGCACATATTCCCTGCAAACATCTTTGCATTACTAAAACCCAAAATGAAGCAAAAGAAAAGACCAAAAAGCACCCAGAGGCCTGGCTTATTCACAAAAGCATATGAACCTAAAAGCCAGTATAATAAAAGAGGATATATGAGTTTTAAAAGTAAGAACAGAACACTTGGGCCAGCCTCAAGACCTGGTGGTTAAGGGAGCTGGATCCCACAGGGCAGAATCCTGACCTGGAGGCTTGAAAAATATACCAGGTGTGTGTGTCAGTGCCCCAAATCCCAACAGGATGGAGAAATGGAGAAGGATTATGGTGTGACCATGCCCCATTGAGGGGTGTTTTTTTTTTTCCTCTTTCTTTCTCTCTCTGGAGTGTACATGTTCTCTGGTAATTTAAACACACACACACACAAAAGAAGTAACAGGACAATAGGCTGTAAGTACGGCCTTGGTCCCAAAAGAAGCCTGAGCTACAGAAGGTCAGAGGTGGGAAATAGCACTGTGGGCTGTGGAGATAAAGAGGAGGGTATTCAAAGGGAGGCAATTTTGATCGGAGATGTAAGACAAACTCAGTATCTTGATATAGGGGAAAGATACCCAAGATTTGAAATTGGTCAGGTCCAGGTTTTGAGTCCCAGATCTACCCTTTATTGATGGGCACAGTAACTTAATCCCTCTGCTAAGGATAAGACTTAAGTGGCCATTGTGAGAATTAAGTAAATTCATTACTGGACCAGTCCAGTGCTATACTCTCAGTCAGTGTGCAAAAACCATTTCTCTATTCCTCATACGCCGTGGATCACAGAATTCCTTAGCCCAACAAGGGGACAGGCGAGAGTGAAGAAAAGGCGCTGGCTGGAGTCCTGGGAGAGACCTGCGGGGCTCTGCTCCGAGAAGCAGACTGGAATGAAGGTAATATGGGATGGAGGAACGGGGCCTCCAAGCCAGGCGAGCTCTTTGGACTACACAGCCCGTACTGGTGGCCATGTCAGACGATCCTCACTATCTCGTCCTTCCTGGAATGCCCACCAGAAGTCAGATTGGAGAGAAGGAATACTCTGCGTAGGAGAGAGGAAAGATATTTTCTTCCATGCCTCTGAGATCCCCAAGATCTGGAGCCAAGTGGAGAATGATGGGGAAAATGGAGTCCCCACATGGCACGCTCGTCAGGCTAAACCTGGATGAGGACGGTGGGGCAGATGGAGGTCTTCCGTTGCTGCCCTAATGTCGCCTCAGCCTTGTCAGAGTCCCACAGCCTCAGCTGTCAACGGTCCCCGCTCCAGACTAGGCCACGTTAAGCTTTCTACTCTCAACTTTGGCCTCCCACCCCTGGCTACTGCTTTGATTCTTCTCTCTGTTTCTGTTTCAACCTCTGGGCTTTTCTGTCTCCTTTTCAGTCTTTCTTCCTCTCTTTGCTTCTATCTCAGTTGTCTAAGGTTCTTTCTCCATTTTACTCACATTTATTTCAATAACAAGCCCAGACTCCCTGGAAAATCTTTGCATTACTAAAACCCAAAACAAAGCAAAACGAAAAAAGCACCCCAAGGCTTGGCTTATTCACAAAAGCATATGAATCTAAAAGCCAGTGTAATAATTTCAATTCATCCCTTTACACCACACACAAAACCATATCTCAGATGGATTAAAGAGCTAATATGTAAAAGCCAAATCACAGAAAAACTGGCAGGAAATTGAATTTACTGTTTATCAGATCTTTGGAAGAATGGTAACTTTTAAATTACTGGAGCGAAAGAAGAACTCACAAAGGAAAAGATGAACAGATTTTATTATAGAAAAATGTGAAGCTTCAGTACAAAGAAAAGTAGCAAGATAGGAAAACAGTCTAGGAGAAATGTTTGTCATAAGCATTCAGAGAATGAATTATCTAAACTATATAAAATTCATATCATAAAAAATTAAAGCTTTAATAAATGATGTGTTTATTCCACAAATTGAAATAGAACTATAAACCAACCTAACAAAATGGGGTTAATTTCTTAGTTTCAAGCATGTGAAAATTAAAACATTAATAGGAATCACTCCCTGCGATTACACTAGCAAAAGTTAATAACATCCAGTGATTGTGGTTAGGTAAATTTAAACAGCACTTTGGAATGCTATTTGGCAATAATTATCAAAAAAAAACCACTTTAAACTATTTGTACCTTTGTCCCCTAATTCCATTCCAAAGGATTTATCCTAAGGCAGCAGATTTTAAACTTCGCTCCTGGCAGTCCCAGCAGTCGGTGAAACTGCTAGGGAGGGTATGTAAGGAGGGCTTGCAGCTAGAAGCAGGAGAAAAAAACACTGACTCTATTAAGCAAGAAGACAACGCACTGGGAAAACTCAGAGTTGTATAGGATCAACAGGAAGCCAGAGAGCCAGGTCTGAAAAGAGGGAGAAACAGAATTTCACAGGACTAGGCATCTGGAACCATGCCTCAGGTCACAGAGTCAGAATAGTCAGGAGCGGGACAACACTGCTGCTGAGAGGAAAATGACCTCTAATCACCTCCCAACACTGCCATATGATTGGGATTCAAAGACACAGGAAAGAACATCTGATTGAACCCAAATCACGTGCTCAGGTTTTGTAAGGAAGCAGGAGGTAAGGGTGAAGAATCTGGGTCTTTGGCTTCCTAATGGTAGAAGGCAACTACCTCTTAATCCTTCACATGTACAGAATCTCCAAATGGATGACGGCTACAAATTCCAGACGTTAAGGATGCTGGACAGCTGAAGGCAGTAGCTATCGACTAGTGGGGGAGACTTAGAGGGAACCACATGAGGCTCTGGGTCCTCTGTCTTCACTTTAAGCATAGCATGTCCACTTTTATCAGCTTTTCCAAACAGGCTTCCTGGCAAGATGTTATTTGAAAGGTTTCTGCAGTTTCAGCCCATTCGAGAAGCCCTTGTGACAACACCAGGAAGGTTGATTTAATGCATGTTACCAATTCTTTTCTTCCTTACTGCTTCCAAGTAAAGAGGTGGGAATGATATTTGTTTTTCTAGTCCCTCTTATGGGTAAGGAGTCCTTGCAACACAATTCCAGTCAAATGAGACAAAAGTCTATGTCTACTGGAGGTGATTCAAGGACGGTAACAAGAAAAGGCAGGCTCGAGTAGCACGATCTCGTCCTCCTTTCTGCCTTCAAGGCTGATGGAAGCCTGGAGCATCAGCAGCCATTTGAGACCAGAAACATGAATAAAAGGTCAAGAAAACCAAAGCCAACAGCTACCTACCTCTGAATGTCACATTTCTCTTTTTTTAGAAAAATTTAGAGACATTTTCTTTTTCTTGCAGCTAAAAACATTACTTGTACATACCTAAGAAAAATTCAGTAAAATATATATATTATAGACATATTTTATATATATATATAT
>NW_006159538.1:4122334-4122834 GCF_000334495.1 Tupaia belangeri chinensis | reverse complement strand
GGGTGGCCATCCCCCCTGGGGGGTGATTTCTCGCTTTCTGTCTCTCTGTCTCTTTCTGTCTTTCTGGTGGGCATACGCACCCTATAGCAAAAAAGCCTCTCCAAAGAAAAAAATAAAAAAGAAGAAGAAAGAAAGTGAGCGAGAGAAAAGCACCCTTGACAAGGTCTCATCATGCCATGACCCCCATTCCCCAGCCCTCCAGTCCCTCAGGAACCTGGCTCTGCATGTTCTACCTGGCATATCCTCAGGCTGACCTGGAGATCCAAACCCACGGGTGGTTATATGGCTTCCAGCTTTGCAGAGCACTGTGTTACTGTTATGCCACAGCAGTTGGGCCAGTAACTACATAGTGATAAATTATTATGACAGGATTTAAAAAACTGGTAAAAAAAGAAAGAGAAAAGAAAAAAAATTAAATCTAAGTATGTAGCTATAGGAGATTGCTTATAAGAGTTTCTATTGGGGGAACCAGCAGTTAGCGTAATGGCTATGTTGCTGGA
>NW_006159538.1:4090147-4121722 GCF_000334495.1 Tupaia belangeri chinensis | reverse complement strand
GAGGAGCGCCCGCGCCCTATAGGGAAAACTTCTCCAAAAAAAAAAAAAAAAGAGAGTTTCTATTGGATGAGCTATTATGCCAATTATGAAGTCTTCCTATGCTTATGACAAAAATAATTAAAACAGCAGGATACATCATTGTATCTGTTATCATACTATCCATAAAAAAGCTATCCACCATAATCCCTATCACCTTTTCTTTTAATTTAACTTTATTTATTTTTGTTATTATTTTAATTTAATCAGAGAGAGATAGAAAGAAAGAGAGAGGGAGAGCGAGAAAGCAAGACACCAGGTTTGGAACTTGAACTATGGTCAGCCATGTGGGAGTCCAGCGCCCTTAACCACCACGCCACCTGCCAGCCCCACCCCTATCACCTTTTTTTTTTTGAGAGATTTTCACTGTAGGGTGCGTGCGCTCGCCAGACCGACAGAGACATAGAGACAGAAAGCGAGAAATCACGCTGCAATCCCTTCTCCTCCATTCTCCTCTCAGGATCTTGGGCACGCACGCACTCGCGCCCGGCGTGAGTTTTAAGCCACCGGGTCCGGGACACGAACCGCGGTCGACTACGTGGGAGTCCAGTGACATAGCCATTACACTAACTGCTGGTTCCCCCCTATCACCTTTTTAGGGACCTGAATCACCCATAGCACCTGCCGAGCAGAATGGTCTTGAATGGTCTTGAACAACCACATACCATCTGGCTCTATGACATACCCCTACACACACACTCATAGCTGAATGGCTCGGGGTGGGGGGGAGATCAACTTCTCCAGAGTAGTCAACATTCTCTGAGATGCTTTGCTGCAAAACTCTGAACAGGGATGAATCAAACCAGCAGGCCTTCCGTCCTTTGGAATCATAATAGGGGAATACCAAGAGAATCAGGGACATCTCAAGCACTGAAGCTTAAGGAATATATAGATCATGTGGTCGAGCAAAGGCCACAAGGGGCTGTCAACATATGTGATCTAAGAAACCAGAAAATATTAGGCTGAGAAAACAAACAGAGAAAAGCCTGAGGGAGTCAGCCAGCTGAGGGGAGGGCAAGAGTAAGACACAGAGAAAAGCGACAGCAGGAAGAGGAGCTAAGTGGGTAAATAGCAGAGTGTTAGAGCAAAGGTCAAGAGCTCTGCTACTGGCTCAGCCACTGTGGCACAGCAGTAATGCAAGTGCCCTGCCAGGCTGGAAGCCATATGGTCTACAGTGGGTTTGGATCCCCCAGGTCAGCCTGGAAACATGGTGCCTAGGATCCTGAGGAGCTGAAGGGCTGGGGAAAGGAGATTGCAGCATGACGAGACCTTGTAGAGGAGACTACTTCTCTCTCTCTCCTTTGTGGGCACACATAAAATTTTCATCTTTAAAAAAAAAAAAAGAAGTGGGTTCTGCTACTGACTTCTGAGAGCTGCGTTAGATCCAGGACAGCTTCCTCAGGACAGTTCTACAGGCCCACCTGAATTTCAGCACACTCTTCTCTTTGGGCTGACTGGTTTCTTCAATTTGCTCCTTTAGCCACTGTGAGTACCCATTCCTAGGAATCGTAACAGCCTGACATAGCTGTAAACAGAACCATGGAAAAATTTTCCTGGCTTATTATGGACAGGGAAGGAATAGGGACAAATAAAACAATTTGTTAGAGAAAGGAGTTTGTGAATATTTATTTGGCACAATTCATTATTCTTGCTCTAATGTTTTTACGTTAGATTACGGTTGTGTTCGAAAACCCCCATGGAACTCCTGGGATAAATTCTTAAGCATGTGCATTTTGTTTTATCCTATAAAACTAAGTCTAATAATTAATTTTAAGAATGTAATTGGAGATGATGCATGAAAATGTAAGTTCTTGACTATGCAGCACAGTTTCATTATAGAAAAAAGAAAAGAGAAAAACCACTTCAGAGCGAAACAGCAGAGTATTGGTTAAATAAATGATGATATATCCATTTAATGGGATGCTGCACAAGCATTAAAAGTCATTGTGGAGTATTGGGTGTCACAGAAAATGTCCATGGTTTACTGCTAAGCGAAAGAAAGAAAAACAAAAGAAAGAAAAACCTGTAAAATAGAAACTACAATGCTTTTTTTTTTTTTTAAACAGAGAACACATATGCTATTATAGGCCTTAAAAAAAAAATCCTGGAAGATAGACCAACACATTACCAGTGGTCATTCTTAGGTAGGGGTGATTACAAATAATTTTTTTAACAAATAATTTTTGCATTTTTCCTTTGTGCTATTCTGCTTTTCCTCCTGTTTTTCTGTCTTAAATATTTGGCTTGTATAATTATAGAGATGAGGAGAGGAAGGGTTTTACTCCCTATGCCCCCCGCCCCCCAGCCGCCTGCGAAACCACGGCCACATAGATCCGGAGCTTGGGGCAGCAGAACCAAGTCAAAGACTTTGGCTCTGAGCAAAGTGCGCAGGAATATTAAGGGCGGTGTGTGTGTGTGTGTGTGTGTGTGTGTGTGTGTGTGTGTGAGGGAGGGGGACAGAAGACAGAGACCCGGCTGGGCAGAAGTGAAGGGCAGGTGGCGGGCAGGAGGGCTCGAAGACAGCCTACTCTTGCTGAGTTCTCTCTCCAGGCGCTGCCCTGGCCGCCCTCAGGCGACGCACTTGCATGCGTGACCCTGGATGGGCACAGAGCCGGAAGGTGCTGGAGCAGGGAGCCGGCACCCGGGTGCTGGTGCGGCCGCGCTGCGGACAGGGGTACTAACAACCCAGCTCACAGGCTTTAGCCGGAAAGTCAAGCCAAGCAGGCGGAAGCGGCTCTGCAAGAGCCTGAACTCCGCGGGGCCTGCTGAGCGCGGCGGTGTGGGCTCAGAGCAGGAGTGGAGCCTGTGCCGCTGCAGGGGAGCAGTAAACCAGCGGATCCGAGGCCGCCTGGGCAGCCAGCCCGAGAGGCCGGCGGCCAGTGAGTAATGCCAGGGTAATCAGGGCAGGCCGAGGTCATGTGCTTGGCGCTCAGGAGCCCTTGGCACTCGTCACGGGCTGTCGTGAGCTCTCTCCTGGTATCCACCCAGGGGACTGTCGGTGCTTTAGAGAGACAAGAACAGATAGATAGGATATGGGAGTCAGGGGACCTAGATTTGATCCTCACCTCCGTAAGCGTGAGGAGGTCAGTTTGCTCTCTCATGCCTCAGTTTCCCCATCTGATATGGAGATAACGATATTTACCCCAATAGGTAGCTATGAATCTTATTAACGAAGGCTAAAATGATGTAAGGAAGGATGTATGAAAATTGCTCTGTACAGCATGATGGTCTAAGCTGATGTCAGTCCCTGCTCATTAAAGGTATACGTCTTAGGACTTAAATAATTCTCTTTGTTTCACCAGAGGGCATGTGTAGTCTCTGGAGAGAGAGAGAAAGCGAGAAAGTACCCCTCCATGGAGGCGGTCATGCCACAATCCCTTCTCTATCATTTCTCCCTCCTTTCGGGATTTTGGGGACCGACACCGCCTTTCTCAAGCCTCGGGTCTGGGACTCAGACTGTACCGTCCCCATATGGGAGCCAGCCACTTTAACCACCAGGCTACCGGCTCTCTCTGTGTCTCTCTGTCTCTCTCTCTCTTTCTTGTCAGGGGGGCAGGTGTACTGGCCAAAAAGTGACAGAGAGACAGAGAGGGAGAACGTAACTCCCACCCTCTAATGGGGTGTGGGTCAGATGCTACCCCCTCTCCATCTCTCCATCCTGTTGGTATTTTCCCATATTCAGGTGCAATCCTACTTGTGTTTTTCAAGTCACTGGAGTCTGGGTTTCAAACTACCATAAGCCATGTGGGATCCCACCCCCTTAACCATTAGGCTCCCTGCCCACTGCGAACTTACCGGCCCTCTCATTTTGAACGTTAACTGTGTGTACTGCTAGCTCACCACATTCCCCTTTCCGTGGCTTACAGTGGAAGACTATCGAGAATTGATAATCACCTAACAGAAATAGGAAGGGAAGTGGGATCTAAACAGAGAGAGGGCATGCCTGCCTGCCCCAGAAAGATCAGCTTTCTGATGGTGAGTGTTGGATTTAGCTCTGAGTTTCACACAGATGAGGTGTCAAGCACCGCGATCAGATGTATTGTGCTCATTATTGGAAAAGATTAGTACGTTGGAGAAAGTTAAGCAGGTTAAGTGTCCCCAGAGAAAATGGAATAGTCTCTAAATCCAAGTTGCCCAAGTTATCAGGCAAGTTATTGTCACGTTCACGAGTTCTGCTGTATTTATATACTACATGTACTCTTGGGTTATGAATTCTTAGTGATTGAAAGTCTAACAAAGATGATTTCCTAAGAAAAAATATATATCACTCTTTATTTAGTTAGTTAGTTTTTAGGGCATGTGTACTCACTGGAGAGAGACAGGAATAGAGAGGAAATGTGAGGAAGCACTCCCCAGAGGGGATGGCCACACCACAATCTCTCTCCTCCACTTTCCTCTTGGGATTTTGAACATGTACATGTGCCCAGTGTGTTTTGCAAGCTGCCAGGTCTGGGATGTGAACTATACAGTCTCCCATGTGGGATCCAGCTGTCTTAACCTCCACACCACCTGCTGGCCCATATATCACTCCTTTAAGTGTTCATTATTTATTTTTCCCTATTTAAAAAACAAACAAACAAACAAAACAGGGCTGGCTCCATGGCCTACGGTGGTTAAGGCAGAGGAATCCCACGTGGCTGATTGCACTATTCAAGTCCTGCAACTACAGTTTGAGAAACATGCCGGGTGTATGCGCGTGCTTGCCCAAAATCCCAGCAGGGAGGAGAGATGGAGGCTAGGGATTGTGGCATGACCATGGCCCATGTGGGGCAGGGGTGCTTTCTCCTCTCTCGCTCTCTGTCTCTCTGTTTCTTTATCTCTCTCTAGTAAATGCACATGCTCTCTAGCAAGGAAAAAAAGAAAGAAAATAAAAGACCATTAAAGTATAAAACGTTCATCGTAAGGAAATATCACCTAAGATCATCTTCTATGCCACATAGGATGTGTGAGTGCATAGTAAGTGCGAGCTATGCATGGCACACCTTGGAAAACCCTGCCGTCCCTGTCAGATGAAAGCCTCACAGAGCCCATCATGGTATACCCACACTGACGGAGATCCTAGATATTACGGGGCCAACTCCCTTTACAGACTCCACTTGCAGACAGGGAGACCCAGCAAAGGGGCCAAACCTCCTGAACATTATACACCATGGAAGGACAAGCTGATGCCTGCCGACCTCCAGGAAATGCCTTTGGTGACCCTTTATCAGCTGCCTCCCCCTCGGTGCCTCCCCCCACCATCCTGACTGACCCCTCAGTCACCACCCCTGCCCAGGTTTGATTCTGAGAGGAGCTTGGCTGATACAATTATGGGCGGCTCCCAGAAGCACCTTGGATTGCCTGTTGGTCTCTTTCCTTAGAGTGTGAACTCTAGAGGGGAAGAGTCATAATTTAGGAGGTTGGTCTGGACGGGAACAATGACGTGGAGGTGGTTCTATAGACCTCACATTTAAAAAAAAATTATTTATGTCTGTCAAAAGCAAGAGAGACAGACAGACACAGAGAGAGAGAGAGAGAGAGACAGACAGACAGACAGACAGACGGACAGAACCCCCAACAGGGTCCTGACACCATGATCCACACCTCGCTTCAGGTAACGTCAGATCATGGGCACACGTGTGCTCAGTGTACTCAGGGAGGTCTCTGAGTGTGAGCTCAGAACCTGCCCAGATGGGTTGGCCTCCCAGAGAGACTTCCTTCCTTTCTCTCTTTCTTTTTTCCCCCTTTTGGCCAGAGGGCATGTGCAATTGCCAGAGAGAGAGGGAGACAGAGAGAGAGAAAGCGAGAAAGCACCCCCACCACCACCATGGGCACAGTCATGCTGCTATCCCCTCTCCTCATTTCTCCCTTCTTTCAGGATTTTGGGCATGTGCACACACATGCCTGGTATGTTTTTCAGACCTCCAGGTCCAGGACCCTCATCGCGCAGTTGGCCATGTGGGATCCAGCCATCTTAACCACTATGCCACTGTCTGGCCAGAGAAATTGCATTTCATCACCGTGCCACTGTGCCCGGTTCTCATCTTAGAAAGTAGGTGACAGTTAAGTTTTGGATAAAATACCCAGGATAAAGAGAAGTAGCCAGAGAAGTCAAAGAATTCCCAGGGCTTACAACTCCCGGCAGGCTGCAGTTTCTGATGGGCAGTGTGTACCCGAAAAAAGGCACCCTGCAGAAGAGGCAGTCCAGGGCCCCCCTCCCCGCAGCCAGAGGAAGGGAAGCTATTTTCACTCAGTTCCCAGAGTGCCGCTTTCCACTATTTGTGTAACATGCCCCAAAGTGCTCTGTGAGTTAGCAGGGCCCATGTGGGTCTCGAGGACTGCAAAGTGATAACCTGAAGCCCGTGGGTCCCTGGGCCAGACAGGGACATTTCTCCCTTAGCCAGAGGCTCGCCTAGTACCCCCAGAGCCGATGCGCAGTGCTGTGTTAGACCAGGGAGGATGACTATGCAGATTTGTGTTGGATGGGAAAATGCAGAGACCCCACAAAATATGGTAGACACTCTGCCAACACTCAGGTGGCCACGGGAAGAGCCTGTTAGGCTCCCCTCATCCTCCACCAGGCGTGCTGCTTGAGAGGCTGTGAGCTGAAACAACAAATGCTGAGTTAGCACCCAGGAGGCTAGAGTTCTTGCTCTGGCTTTGTGTGACGTTGGATAAGTCACTTTGCTACTTCAGTTTCCTCATCTACCCAATTGTTTTCCTTGTCCTGCTGTAAGAATTAGGAAATTTAGGTTCTGAGGTCAGACAGAGTTGGTTTCTAGCCCAATTCTTCCCAAAGGAGTACAAAGTTTAGCAGAGGATATGGATGCATAACGAAGATTTTCAATCCTTACCAGCACCAAAGCAATGATCCTGCTTCTTGCCCAAGGCAGCACAATGAATGGCAGAGTGAGGGGATGAAGGAAGCCCAGACGCTAACGTAGAGACATCAACCAGAGCACCCTGCGGCTAGCAGGTGGTGTGCTGGTTGGGGTGCCGGATTCCCACATGGCTAACCATGGTTCAAGTCCCAGACTAGGCAGCTTGCTTTCTTACTTTTCCTGTCTCTCTCTGGTCAAATTAAAATAATAATTAATTAATTAAATTTAATAATTCATTTTTTGTTTTTAGAGAGGTTTTCGCTATAGGGCGCGTGCGCTCGCCAGACAGACAGAGAGAGACAGAGACAGAAAGCGAGAAATCACCCCCCAGGGGGGATGGTCACGCTGCAATCCCTTCTCCTCCATTCTCCTCTCGGGATCTTGGGCACACACACACATGTGCCTGGCGTGAGTTTTAAGCCACTATGTCCGGGACGCGAACCACGGTCAACTATGTGGGAGTCCAGCGACATAGTCATTATGCTAACTGCTGGTTCCCAATAATTCTTTTTAAAAAGAGGCCAGCAGATAACATAATGACTATGTTGCTAGACTCACATGTAGTTGACCACAGTTCAAGTCCCAGACCCAGCAGATTGAAACTCATACCGGGCACGTGTGCATATGTGCTCAAAATCCCAAGAGGAGAATGGAGGAGAAGGGATTGCAGTGTGGCCATCTCCCATGAGGGATGATTTCTCGCTTTCTGTCTTTCTGTGTCTCTCTGTTTCTCCAGTGAGTGTATGTGCCTATGGCAAAAACTTCTCTTAAAGGAACAAAGGGGTAGAGAACCCTAAAAATAATTAATTAAATGGCTAATCACGAAGGGGATAGGTGCTTCAAAAGAAGAGGATGCTATACAAATACACAAAAGATCATAACATGAGGCGTAAGCAGTGGTAAAAATCTCGTTCTCTGAAGAGTAATGGAAAATTATGTAAGTAAAACTGATAGTAAGAAGTCTTCTGCAGTGAAGACTGGATTGGAAGGAACCTGGAGTGGAGGCCTGGGAGGTAGCTCTTGTGATCATTCAGGGGAGAGATGTACTGACTGACATGTACTGGAGTCAGGATATGAGAAGAGGAAAAGCCTTTGGTGAGGAGGTCCTTAGTTCAACCTTGAACAGATCGGCTTTTCAAGGTCCTGGCGGTTGTGTTTTAGTTTGGCTCAGTCTGGGCAGACTGAATTTTTCTGTGAAATCGAGAAAGCGGTTGGGTATAGGGCTCTCTTGGTCAAAGATTTGGCTTTGGATTTAACCCCTTAGGGCAACTGAAGCCACAGTGGATGGGGAGAGGCAGCTTGCCTGACCCTAAAGCCTTGAAGGAACAGGTAGAACACAGGCTTTGGAATGGCACCCACTGGTTTGGGCTCCTTCTTAACCACCAGCCGAGTGAACACGGGTGAGCTGTTTAGTTGCTTTGAACAGAAGATTCCTCATTTGTAAAATGGAAATAATGATTCCTACCTCTCTGAATCATGAGAATTATACTGTGTTACAATGAACAGTTCTAAAGACTCTCCTCTACCCTATATAATGATACTTCAGACAAGCACTTTGTGTTACATCTTGTAAATGTGGTGTAAAACTGCTATGGTCTGAAAGTATGTCTCCATCAATTCATATGTTGACATCCTAATCCCTAAGGTGATAGTATTGGGAGGTGGGATCTTTAGGAGATTATCAGGTCATGAGAGCAGATCCTTTATAAAAGGGATTAGTGCTCTTACAAAAAGAGACTCTGGAGAGATCCCTGGTCCTTTCACCATGTGAGGTTACAGTGAGAAGACAGCCATTCATGAGGAAGCCAGCCCTCTCCAGAACCCAACCATGCTGGCACCTTGACCCTCCCAGCCTCCAGAACCGTGAGCAATAAAACTCTATTGTTTATACCCAGACCATGATATTTCATTATCGCAGCCTGAATGGATAAGAAAGAGGCCTAATATCAATACGATTTATTTGGACAGAATAACGAATCGAAGCACTCATCATTGTAGAGGGAACATATGGCATAGGTTTACACAGATATTTTAGTGATACACAACTCCGGGTGCAAACCTGGGTTTACCACTTACTCACTGCAGATCTTGAGCAATTACAATTTACTTTCCTTTTTAAAAATGAGAGAATAATAGAATTCATCTCATGGGATTATTGTTTGGATTAAGTGAAATAAGTATGTAAAGTATGTTGTACTTTCCGGACTCAAATTGCTAATGATTGTTATTATACATAATAGCGTGTCTGGCACACAGTGAGAATTCGTTACATGTTTGTTCCTCTGCCTCCTCCTCAGCACTCTGCCAGCCTCCCCAGGTCCATCTGCACACATGTTAGGGGCGCAGGCCTGCCTCAGGGACTGTTCACAGAGGAACCAGAGCTAAGTTCGAATTCCTCACAGCACTTACAACTCAGCCTTGTCCACAGAGATCTTTCTCCCTCTTCTTTCAACAAGCACAACAGATAATATAAGACACTGTCATGTTGTTCTCAAGTACCAGCTCCTCTCCCTCACTGGGAATGGAAGAGACAGGCTCTAGCCATATGCTCCCAGCATCAGCTGTGTTTCCATGACGACCGGCCCAGCATAACTAGATGTGTCAGCAGAGATGAGCTGTGACACCCAGCTCCCCACAGAATGTAGCTGACTAGCTATTATTATCTTCCTTGCACTGACCTAAGGACTAAAGCAGGTTGGATGTGTCAGAGAGGTGGGGGAGTTTGTGTTTGCATAAGCAGGGGACTGAATTTGGGACTGCACTTGGTTGTTTATTGTAGCAGTCATTGTTTTGGCTGTAATAAGTTAAAAGGAATCTAAAAACAAGACAGAAATTCCATTTTAAATGCCACAACAGAGGAAGGCACCTATTGCTGCCTGAACAATAGGAGGATTCAGACCTAACTCTTCCCAACAAGATCATAGACTTTATTTTTACAAAGTCTTTGGTATTTTCTCTATTTTGAAAAAAGAAAACATACTCTATGTGTATTAATTAGAGTACTTTCAGCTGCAAGTAACAAGAAATTCATCTAAAGCAGTTTAAATAATGAGGACAGTTATTGCTTCATGCTCCAGAAAATCTGAAGGCAAGTCATTTCAGGGCTGGTAAATTCAGTGGCTCAGGAGATCAGCAGGACTCAAGCACTTTCTCTGTTTCTCTTTTTCTGTTCTGTCTTTGTCATATCCACAATATCTTCCATCATAGTGAAGAGATGGCCAAAGCATTTGCAGGTGTCATGAGCAGACATTTTATCTCCAAAGAAGAAGGGCATTTGCTCCTGTGCATCCCTTTTAAAGTGAGAACATCTCTCCCCATCCTCTCCCTGCAAAATGCCTCTTTTAGAGCTGGCAGGTGGCATGGTGGTTAGAGGTGCTGGATTCCCACACGGCCAACCATGGTTTGAGTCTCAGACCTGGCAGCTTGTTTTCTCGCCTTCCCTTTCTCTCTGTCTCTGTTTAGTCAATTTAAAAAAATGATGATAACAAGTGGAATTTAAAAATAAATAGTTATTATTTTTAAAAATGCCTCTCTTAGCATTGGCCAAGATTAGGACCCAGAGTCATTCCTTCCTCGTACATTTAGGGTCGAGGATTTAGATTTTATCCTGAGGAAAATGGGAGCCATTAAGAATTTTCAACCAGATGTGAGAGTCATATCTGTCTGTTTTCAACAGATTGTAAGAGTGACATGGAGGATGAAATAAAGGGAGGGAAAGATGACAGGTCAGGAAATCTGTTAGCAAAGTGTTGCAAGATCAATATGAGAAAGGATGAGATCTGAACTAAAGTAGCGATCATGGGAACTGGGGGTAGGAATTAGGAAAGCTAGAACACGTTGCAGATGTTAAGTTGTCATTGCCTTTAGACACAGAGTGATTGGCTAGGAGTCTACTTAGATTTCCTTTTTACGTATTTATTGCATCATCTGATTTGTATATAATCTTTTTTTAGATTTTATTTTATGTATTATTATTAATTTTTAATTTGACCAGATAGAGAGGGAACGTGAGAGAGCAAGCTGACAGGTCTGGGACTCAAACGCAGTCAGTAATGTGGGAGTCTGCACCTTAACCACCACGCCACCTACCGGCCCTGATTTATGTATAATCTTTGTAGAGCTTTGTGGAGGACAGCATGGTTTTTTAAAGCTTGGATACAGTGAGTAATGATCAAAGAAAGGAAATAAACATTTGGTACCTCCCACCTTTGCCTTTATGCTATGTTGTGCACATCTGAAATTGGCTCTACAGGTTTGTTTTTGAAATACATATTAAATTTTCACCAACGTTCTTTATTTACACTGAGATTTCTTGTTTTTGTATCAGAGTGAAAGAGCATCACCACCAACTAAAGAACGTCATAGGAGCGAGTTTGAAGGAGCTGATGGTGAACTTAATTATATAAATACTGAGTTGGGGAACCATGGCACATCCAGGTAGCAGGACAACACAAAGACTGGAAATTCGGGTGGGAACAATAGAGCTGAGAGTTGTCAGCATGTGAGGGATGGATTAAAGAGGCAAAGCCTAAGGAAGCAATCAGATCACCCAGAGCAAGAAGGGAAGGGTGCCAGGGACAGAACCCTGGGAGATCAGCATTAGAGAATGAGCTAAGGATGAAGAAATGGGAGTCACTGGTGGAAAAGGTGGTTTGGAGAAATCAGAGATAGGATAACCAAGAAAGGATGCTGGGACAGAAACCAAAGGAAAAAGGAAAAGGTTTCCAAAGAGAGTGAACCAGAGTGTTAAATACCAGAGGAGCAAGGAAGATAAAGGATTGGCTTCAGCTTTTGTGACCTTGATCAAAACCATTGAGGGGAGGGAACCAGCAGTTAGTGTAATGGCTATGTGGCTGGATTCCCACGTAGTCGACCGCGGTTCACGTCCCGGACCTGGTGGCTTAGAACTCACGCCGGACACGTGGACACGTGTGCGTGCGTGCCCAAGATCCCGAGAGGAGAATGGAGGAGAAGGGATTGCGGCGTGGCCATCCTCCCTGGGGGGTGATTTCTCGCTTTCTGTCTCTATGTCTCTCTCTGTCTGTCTGGCGAGCGCACGCGCCCTATAGCGAAAACCTCTAAAAAATAAAAAAAAAATAAAAATAAAAAAAACCATTGAGGGGAGAGAGCAAATGCAGCTAATACGGATAACTCTTTTCAGAAGTCTGATGGTGAGGAGGAGTAGAAAGAGAATGCAGTCAGTGAGGTGGGTGAGGGAGAATTTTATAAACATGCACTAAGGCTTGAACATGTTTTTGGCTCAGGTAAGAGCCCAGCATGGGGGATGCTATAGTTACACTGCCTGACCCAGATGTAGGCCAATTTTGGAGCAAAACTCCAAAAGTTGAAGTTCTCTCCTCCCCCTAGGCCATGCCAGAGGGTCTTTAGGGTTGGTTCCTCAACAGGGGGCCACCAGATGTCCTTCAGCCTCTGCTGTTACAATGACACATTCATGCATGTGCCCATTTTGTCTTAGAAGATACAATGGAATCAATCCTGGTCTCCCTTCAGTACCGGCTTTCTGGGAATTATGCAAAATACTGGCTGTCTCCCAGATCACCTTATTAGTGCCTTGGGGTGGCAATTTAATGGAAATTACTCAGAGGCACAGTTAAGCTGGCTAGCAAGGAACCATTTAGATGAGATCCTGCCCAGTTGTCTCGAGGCCAGGCACCCTCACCTTCCTTGCTTTCTTCAGACCCACAGCACCCTGTGCTTTGGCCGGTGACTCACTGTCTGTCCCTTGATGGCACCATTGGGACCAGGAGCAAAGAGTAAAGGGTGTGTAATCCCAAGGAAACCCAGGAACAGCTGTCAGCACTGCGCAAATGCATACAAGCCTGGGACATGCAGGCAGAGCTCCAGAGGGGTGCATATGGAGGTATGAGGTTTCTACAGAGAAACTGTTACCCTCTTCCTCCCCAGCTTACTCCAGGCAGCCATGTATCTGCTCCCTCCCCCTATCCTCATTCCCATCATTGGCTAATGTCCAGGGTGGACATGTTACCCAAGAGTTTTTCCCTGAACTTTTTTTACTGCAGAATTGTAGCAAGCACTACTCTAGCTAACACCTTGCAGTTATTTGGTTCACATTTCTTTAATGGATTTTTTTTTTAGAGGTTTTTCACTATAGGGTGCGTGCGCTTGCCAGACAGACAGAGAGAGACAGAGAGACAGAAAGCGAGAAATCACCCCCCAGAGGGGATGGCCACGCCGCAATCCCTTCACCTCCATTCTCCTCTCGGGATCTTGGGCACGCACGCACATACGCCCGGTGTGGGTTTTAAGCCACCGGGTCCGGGACGCGAATCGCGGTCGACTACGTGGGAGTCCAGTGACACAGCCATTACGCTAACTGCTGGTTCCCTCTTTAATGGATGTTTTATGTTCACATTCACCACATGGTGTTTGCTTTGCGAGGAATACTCTCTCCATCTTCACCCTTAGTTAATGCCTACTCATGCTTCAAAGCGGACCCAAATGATCACACCCATGAGGCTGTCACACACTTCCAGTCTGTTCTGTAGCATTCGGGGTTTAGCAGTGAGGTAGAACTTTGTACGCCAAATATTTGCTTGCTCATCTGCAAGGCTGGCTTCTAAGACAAAGAGATAGATTGGAAAGTAGGTAGATAGAGATACAGATGCTGTAGGTTTTTTTTTTTTTTTTTTCACTTAGCATAGTGGTTCAAGTTTCATCCATGTTATAGCACATGTCAGTGCTTCATTCCTGTTATTTATTTATTTTTCATTTCATTCCTTTTGATTGTCCAATAATATCCTTTTGCACGAACATGCCATATTTTATTTACCATTTATCAGTTAGCAGGCATTTGGATTATTTTCATTTTCTGGCTATTATGATAAAATCACTAGAAACGTTTATGTGTACATTTTTACATAAATCCTTGATTTCCTTTCTGGGTATGTACTTAGAGATGGAATTGCTAGGTCGTGTAGTAATTCTACGTCTAATTGTTTGAGGAACTGCCCACCTATTTTCCAAAGCAGCAAAACCAGTTTATATTCGTAACAGCCAAGTGTGGGGATTCCAAGTTTTCCTTATTCTTATCAACACTTGTCTTTGAAATTATAACCATCCTGGTGGAGATGAAGTGAAATTTCATTGTGGCTTTGGTTTGCATTTCTCTAATGGCTAATGATGCTGAGCATCTGTTGGTGTGTTTATTGATCTTCGGAAAAATGTCTTTTCAGATCCTTTGCTCGTTTTTTCATTAGGTTGTCTTTTAATTGTTGAGCTGTATATATTTATACAGTTAGTACACTAATCTATCAGACATCATAGCTTAGCCTAGCCTACCTAAATGTGCTCAGAACACTTACAACTACAGTTGAGCAAAATCATCGAAGACAAAGCTTATTCTATAAGTGTTGAGAGTCTCATGTAATTTATTGAATATTGTACTGAAAGTGAAAATTAGAATCTCTCACTGCCACACTGCCCAGTATCACAAGAGAATATCGTACCACATACAGCTAACCTGGAAAAGATATAAGTTAAACATTCAGAGCCAGCTGGTGGTGTGATGGTTAAGGCAGCTGGATCCACATGGCTGACTGTGCAGTTCAAAAGAATAAAGCATTGAAGGGCTGGTAACAAGATCTGGCAGCTTGAGAACCAGGCTGGGCACATGCGCAGGCATGCCCCAAATCCCAAAGGGAGAAATGGAGAAAGGATTGCAGAGTGACCATCCCATGGGGTGTCCTTTCTCACTTTCTCTCTGTCTCTCACCCAATCCTCTCTGAGAAGCACACAAACCCTCTGGCAAAAAAAAAAAAAAAAAAAAAAAAAAAATTAGAGTTTTTTTCCTATAGGGCGCATGTGCTCACCAAAAAGACAGAGAGAGACAGAGAGCGAGAAATCACCCCCCAGGGGGGTTGGCCACACGCTGCAATCCTTTCTACTCCATTCTCCTCTTGGGATCTTGGACATGCACGCACACTCGCCCAGCATGAGTTTAAGCCACCAGGTCCAGGACTGGAACCGCGGTGGACTACATGGGAGTTCAGTGACATAGCCATTACGCTAACTGCTGGTCCCTACTGCAGCATTATTCTTAATTGCTAAGACATGGAACCAACCCAAATGTCCATGAACAGATGAATGGATTGAGGAAGTGTGGCATATATACTCCATGGAATATTACTCAGCCATTAAACAAACAAACAAAAACCCCCACAAGATCCTGGAATTTGATAGGAAGTGGACAAAGATGGAAGATTTACTGCTGAGTGAATCAAGCCAGACTATGAAAGAGAGACATTGTATGACTCCATCCACTTAATATATACTGACTATCTGCACTCTATGGTGAAACTGAAAGATTAAAGGATATAGAAGCATGGGAAATGGTTATGGTTACTGGAGACAGTGTGAGAAGAGGCTGGGAGAAAAGGGAGAATGTGAGAAAAGAAATTAAGGAGAAAAAACAGAGAAGCAAGACATTTATGGGATATAGAAATGGATTGCTGTTTGTTGATGTTAACACGTATAGTATTCTCAACTGGATGGGTGTGAGGTGTATTCATGTTGGGTAAATTCACTTTACAAGTTAAGTGATATATAGTGATTGAATGTATAAAATAAGTTAAAATTTTTAAAATCTATTTTTTAAAAAAGAAAAGTTAATAAAAAGAGAAAAATAGAAACCCATGAGCACACACTGGTCTCAATAAAGAAATGAATAAGTTGAAAGTTTGATGAAAAACAGTGTTTTTGCATGGTTTAAAAGCATCTACCCTTTTTTTTTAAAGAGAGTCAGTTTTCAGTAAAAAACTTGACAGACACCACCTAAATCAATGATGAAAGTGATTATCTAGTAACGAGACAAACTGAAACTGTGTGCCACCTGATTGGATGCAATGAATGCATAAGATCATTCCTGTGATGCATGACCTGAATCTAATCATGAGAAAACATCAGACAAGCCTCAGTTGAAAAATAGTCTACAAAATAACTATTAATAGAATCGCAATCTTCAGATGTGTCGAGATCATGAATGAATGTCAAGGAAAGACTAAAGAACTCTGTCAGATTAAAGAGAGATGATAGCTGTGACTGGTCTCACAGCCTAGTAGTTAAGGGAGCCAGATCCCACACGACTAACTGTGGTTCAAATATCAGCCCCAGAGCTTAAGAAACACTCTAGGCAGGTGTGTGTGCATGCCCCAAATCCCCACAGGATTGAGAAACAGAGGAGAAGGAATCATTGCATGACCATATTCCACTGGGAGATCCTTTCTCCCTCTCTGTCTCTCTCTGACAAGTGCACAACTTATCTGGAATTTAAAAGTAAATAAATAAATTTATGAAAGAGAAAGAGAGAGACATAACAATTAACCGCAACGCAGGATACTGAACTGGTTCCTTTGCTAAAAAAAGACTTCATAGGGACAATTGGGGAAACCTGTATGGGGTCTGAAAGTTAGATGTTTGTAACTTGCTGATGTCAATCTCCCAATTTTGATGATCATACTGTGGCTAATAGGAGAATGTCCTTGTGTTGAGGAAATACATATTAAAGTGCTCAGTGATAATGGGTTATCATGCTGGACCCTTACTCTCAAATAAGGGGGAAATTTCTTATTATTACTCTTGCAACTTTTCTAGAGACTTGAGATAATTTCAAAAAGTTAACATTCTTTCAGAGAAAGAAAAGAATAAGGCACCATAAGGTTGGTTACAATATGTATGTGGGCCAGACTGGTTGACTCTAGGACTTTGCTGTAGCTTGCTTAGGCAGATGGCTGGCTTTTTCATAGGGGCATCTTACATAGAATACTGCAGGGAAAATTGATGTGTTTCTTGTCAGTTTCTCCCCCTACAAACATCTCCTGCCCTAGTTTGGACTTCCCACAAATAAAGTTTTAGACAAAAACTTGGGTGTTAAGAGTTTGTTTAGGAGAAGATCCCAGAAAGCAGGAGTGAAGAAGTAGAATAGAGTATCAAAGAAGAAAGAAAAGCCAATGTAAGAGGGAAAGAATGCAATGCGATCAGATCATCAGTGTGGCAGTGAGGACTGAGAAGTGAGCACAGTGCCTCATTTCTCAGAACTGTCCACCGTAAGCACTGCATGCTGGAGCATTTATCCACTCTGCCTTAGTCTGTTTTGTGTTGCTTTAACAGAGTACCACAGAGCGGGTAATTTATAAAGCAAAGTCATTTATTTCTCACAGTTCTGGAAGCTGGGAAGTCCAATATCAAAGTGTTAGCATCTGTCAAGGGGCTTCTCACTGTGCCATCCTATGGCAGAAGGCAGAAAGGTAAGTGACTGCACGCACATGAGAGAGAGAAAGAAAGAGGGGGTGGGGGAGGAGAGAGAGGGAGAGAGAGGGAGAGAGAGAGAGAGAGAAGGCACCAAACTCATACTTTTATTAGGAATCCACTCTCATAACTAATCTACTCCTGTAAAAATTGAGTTTATCCATTCTTGAGGACAGAGCCCTCATGACCTCATTACCTCTTAAAGGAACCACCTCTGAGCACTGTCACATTGGGATTAAGTCTCCAACATATCACCTTTTAGGGGCACAGTCAAACCACAGCTCGCTCTTTCTGCAATCCCCTTTGGTTGAAGACTGTATCCAGTGACATTAACGTACCTCTCTCCAAACTGCATTTCACTCACACAGAAACCAAACAGCTTTATATTACTGAAGATGCTCCAGGGCCAGAAGAGAAAAAATGCAGGTCATATGCTTGACGCATGACACTCAATATCGTCGAGTTCGAGCTGTGGCTGAAATCAGGGGTGGGCTGAGGAGGTAAGGATGAGGCATCAGACATTTCTGCTGTAGCAGCTTCCCCCTCTTCCATTTTTAAAGAAGATTTCTTCATCTGCTTTCTCTATTTCAGATCTCTCCATATGTCATCAAAGATGAAGTCTGGAGCCAACCAGGTGGCATGGAGGTTAAGGCAACTGAATCCCACATGGCTGGCTTTGTAGTTTGAGTCCTGGACCTGGCAGCTTGAAAAACATGCCAGGCATCATGCCTGTCCAAAAATCCTGGGAGGAGAATGGAGAAGGGATTGCAGCATGATCATCCCCTCAGAGGGTGATTTCACACTTTCCCTCTCTCTGTCTCCCTCCCATGAGTGCATGCACCCTATAGCAAACTTTAAAAAAAAAAAGGCATTTGTGTTTTTATGAGTCTTCTTGGTTGATTTCTGAGTAAAGAAGGATGGGAAAAAGACCTTGATTCTGCTATTTTGTCATCAGAAATCTACTAGCTGATGACTCATAGAATGCTTGCTCATAATATACGAAATACATGATTGCACTGATGTGAGCTTTCTCCAGATTTGGTCCCCAGCCCCTAGTTGTCTCATTTCCTACGATTTCTTGGCAAGGATGATGAGTGAAGTAGGATTTACTCATCCTAGGCAAACCAACTGGTTGGACTTCTTCCATCCAAGAAAGAATGCAATTCAGGCTCCACGATTTTCACAGAAGCTTGTCAGCCTAGCTGCCTATTGGTCCTATATTTCAAGCCTGTCTTTAATCAACAAAATGGATGCTACGAGACCTTGCCAACAAAAAGCTTAGAACTGAGGGCAAACTACCTTTCTATGAGAAACAGAGTTGAAATTAAAGACTCCAGTTAAGAGAGAGAATGAGAGGGGCAGCAGGTGCCATGGTGACTAAGGCACTGGATCTTATGTGTCAAACTCTGTGGTTCGAGTCCTAGACCCAGCAGCATGTGTGCATGAGGGCTCAAAATCCCAAGAAGAGAATGGAGACGGAATTGTGGCATGACCATCCTCCCGGGGGGTGATTTCATTTTCTCTCTCTCTGTATCTTTCCAGCGAGTGCACATACCCTATAGCAAAAAAAGAGAAAAACATATATAAAAAGAAAAAAGGCTGAGAAAGGAACATGGCACAATCAGAAAAGATTAGCTTCTCTTTTACGTACTTTCTCCTTCGAATCACTTTATTCTATTATGATTAAATAATTAATTGTGAAACCAGTTGTTTAATGTGTGGGTCTCCTCTACTATAAGAATAGCTCTATGGGAGTAGAAATGTGTTATCATTTAAAAACCACTTCTCTCGGGGCCGGCAGGTGGCGTGGTGGATAAGGGCGCTGGACTCCCACATGGCCGACCATGGTTCAAGTCTCAGACCTGGTGGCTTGCTTTCTCACTTTCCCTCTCTCACTCTCTCTCTCTGTGTCTTTCTGGTCAAATTGAAAAATAAGATGAATGAATAAATTAAAAATTAAATAAATAATTCTTTAATTAAAAAAAAAAAAAAACCACTTCTCTCAGGCCAGCTCTGTGGCCTAGTAGTTAAGGCAGCTTGATCCCACATGGCCAACCATGGTTTGAATCCCAGCTCCGGTAACTTGAAAAACACACAGGGCACATGTGCATACAAGCCCCAAATCTCAACAGGATGGAGTAATGGAGGAGAATCACAGTGTGACCAGGTCCCACTGGAGGGTGCTTTCTCCTCCCCACCTCTCTCTTTTTCACTCTGGCAAGTGCACACATCCACTGGCAATTAAAAAAAAAATCATTCTCAGCAACTGATAGATTCCTATAAATACTTTTGCAGTGTATGCTTTCAGAAGAAAGGATGCAAGAAACTGAACTCTCAAATGAATTTTACTTTAAAATAAGAAAACATGTTATTGTACACAAGAAAAAGTTTAGAAGTAGGGCAAGTTTCCTGGTTGGCCAATTCAGCAACGTCATCATAAATCCAGGTTCTTCTTTGTTTTTACTAGCTAGAGGGCATGTGTGCTCCCCAGAGAGACGGGTAGGAAGCACCCCACAATGAGTGTGGCCATGCTGCAATTCTTTCTCCACCTCTCCATCCTGTTGGGATTTGGGGCACACGTGCACATGTGCCAGGCATCTTTTTCAAGCTGCTAGGGCTGGGATTTGAACCATAGTCAGCCATGAGGGATCTGGCTCCTTTCACCACTAGGCCACAGAACTAGCCCAAGAAGCTAGGTGCTTTCCAGCTTTCTGTGGGCTCTTTTTAGTGTTGACTTCGTTCTCAAGCAGCAAAATGGCTAAGCAATCTAGGCATCATACAAAAATCCGGAGGAGGAAGAGAAAGCATCTCTTCTGGCTCTGTCTTTGAAACAAACAAAAAAATTTCTTCAGAATCTCTGCAGCCTGCTCCATGCCCATTGTTCAGAAGCAGGTCACAGATATATTTGCGATCATGACCAAGGGGATGGGATCGCCTTTCGATTTGCCTCCCCAATGCTAGATGCTCGTGGCTGCAGTGGGGAGAAGTGGGTAGCTGAACAAAACCATGACTCTGTGAAGTAGAAGGCAGGGGCAAGACAGAGTGCCCATAGGGGGTTCACACAGCATGCAATGCTCCGTCTAGCACACTACCCCTCAACCTGCCAGACCGCAGTCTCTGTAAGAGACATTGGGTGTCCTTACTGCCTCCCCTCCTGACACGGACACATCTCCCCAGATGCTTCCCTTCTTTCTATCTCGTTGCCCACCTTCCTATGGAGTTCTGGAATCTGCCTCTCAGGCATGGCGGTGTTTCACCTTAAAATTTTTTGCTATGCTACCTCTGAAGAGACTGTTTATGCCCTTGCTCAATATTCTTTATAGAAAAATCTGGGACGAATTTATCCTTGAATTGCAAGTTTGTATCTAGGGACAAATATCCTCTCACCAAAGAAGGACAATGACACAATCCAAATCATTCTTCCTGCAACAAGTGAAACTTAGAGCTCCATATAAAGCTCAATAACCACAGTGAGCTCATCACAGCCTCTTGGTACCATTATGTTTCTCCCTTCTCTAATGCTGTAAATATCTGGTTGTTCTTTCTTTTCTTTTTAAGGAACATTCTTTTTTGTTGTTTTACAATTTTTTTTATGGCCAGAGAACATGTCTGCTTGCCAGAGAGAGCGAGGCGAGAGAGAGAGAGAGAGAGAAAGCAACCCCCAATGGGGTGTGCTCACACCGTAATCCTTTTTCCTCTATTTCTGAATCTTATCAGGATTCTGAGCACACACATGGGCCCAGGGTGTTTTGCAAGCCTGTGGGGATGGGCTCTGAGCCATGGAAGGCTGTGTGGGATCTGGTTCCCTACGCACAGTGCTTAGCTGCTACACTAGCGTGCGGGTCCATTGTTTTTGTGTTTTGTTTTGTTGTTATGTCAGAAGTTGATGTTAGGCAAGATTGGACCACAGACTCCAGGATTTTTAAGCCCTTGATGAGGAGATACCCCAAAAAACTGGAATTATTTGGCCTATTTTCCCACAGGTCAGCATTACATATCTTAATTTGATATCTGGTCAGATTGACTAGACATTGGAAACATATTTATTGTAGATTATTGCAATTGTAAAATTGAGGACTATAAGGCTAAAATATACCCTCGTGAACGTGCAGGGGATACTTCTTGAAGGGAGAGCATAGTACTATTGCTAATTGTCTGGAAGAGCCCAGTCCTGCGGCCGAAATAGTCTGGTAGGCACTCCATAGACTGGAGTGAGGGGAAATTCCTTTTCTCTCTGGAGCCCTGGACCAGTGTGCTTGGACTCTCAGCGGGAAGATTCCTGAGCCCTCCTGGTGGTGATTAATATTAGCTCTTGCTATTAGGAGGCCAGGCCCAAAACACAGCAGGAAGATGAGCCAGTAGAGGGTCCTGAGGAGAGATCTGAGTTTGTGCAGTCATTGGAAGCTATCGTCTTTCCTTACGCTTCCTTTTATTTATTCTTGAAATATTTTTTAAAGAATTATTTTATTTAACTTTATTTATTTGCTTATTTTAATTTGAACAGAGAGGGACAGAGCGAGAGAGAGACAGAGACAGAGAGAAAAAATGAGAAGGTAAGCTGCCAGGTCTGGGACTCGAACCAGAGTCCGCCGTGTGAGAGTCCAGCAACCTTAACAACCACACCACTTGCCAGCATCCCCCCCCCTTTTTTTTAAGAGAGATTTTTGCTATAGGGTGAGTGTGCTCTCCAGAGAGACAGAGAGACAGAAAGAGAGAAATCACACACACACGCACACACACACACAGGATGCCATGCTGCAATGCTGCAATCCCTTTTCCATTTTCTTCTTGGGATTTTGGACATGCAGGCATATGCACCTGGTGTGATTTTAAGCCACCAGGTCCAGGACTGAAACCATGGTTGACTATTGGGAGTCCAGCAACATAACCATTATGCTATCTGCCGCTCCCCACTTCCCTTTAAACATTGTAGGCTGGTCTCTGCTGGGGTATAGGAAATGCAGGGGAGGAATTCTCTCACAATTGGGCTGTAGAAGTCAAGAGAAGAGAAGCGTCCCCTATATGAAACCCAAATGGTACCAGCAAAGGTTGCCAGAACAGAAGAACAAGAAGGGGACCAGTCAGTAGCTCTGTAGTTGGGGTAGCTAGATCCCACATAGCCAACCACATGGTTTGAATTCCAGACAGTGGCTTGAGAAACATGCCAGATGTGTGGTGTGTGTGCTTATCCAACATCCTCAGAGGAAGAAGGGATGGAGGAGGAGAAGGGGTTGTGCGTGTGGGTGCTTATCCAACATCCTCAGAGGAAGAAGGGATGGAGGAGGAGAAGGGGTTGTGGTGTGACCATGTTCTTGGGGAGGTGCTTTCTCCACCTCCATAAGCATATGGTGCCCTCTGGAAAGTTAAAAAAATAGCAAGCTCTACATACTATGAAAGCATAGTATGTAGAGGTTCGTCTACAGACTATGTAGTATGTAGGGGACATCATATATAATTTAATATTTTTCTTTTATCAACAGTAGTATTTTATCTCCCTTGTGGGTAAATAGATCTGTAGGAGAGGTTCTCTTTTCTTTTCTTTTCTTTTTTTTTTAGCTTTATTATTGTTATTTAATTTGCTATAGGACATGTGTGCTCATCAGAGAGACACAGAAAAAGAGAGGGAAGGAAAGGAAGAATGCAAGCCACCAGGTCTAGGACTCAAACCATAGTTGACCATATGGGAGTCCAGTGCCCCAACCACCATGCTTTCTGCCCCAATGTAGGTGAAATTTTAAAAAGCAGACTTGCCAGGCCAAAGGACAGAGCATTTGTAAATTTTGATATATATATTATTATATTGAAGAGGGACCTATTCTCAACATATATGGAATAGCACCCCAAGACATTCTCAGAAATAGCTAGAAGTCTATGAAGAAAAAAACAATTTTTAAGTTTTTTGCTATAGGACTCATGTGCTCCAGAGAGACAGAGACAGGGAGAGGGAGAGAAAATGAGAAAGCACTCATGGGGATGATTACACAGAAACCCCTTCTCCACCATTCTCCTATCAGGATTTGGGGCATGCACACACACATGCCCAGCCCAGTGTGTTTTTCTTTCCTTTCCTTTCCTTTTCTTTTCTTTTCTTTTCTTTTCTTTTCTTTTCTTTTTTCTTTTCTTTTCTTTCTTTCTTTCTTTTTTTTTTTTTTTTGAGTGGTTTTTGCTATAGGGTGTATACGCTTACCAGAAAGACAGAGACAGAGAGACAGAAAGTGAGAAATCACCCCCCAGGGGGATGGCCATTCTGCAATCCCTTCTCCTCCATTCTCCTCTTGGGATCTTGGGCACACATGCACTCGTGCTTGGCGTGAGTTTAAGCCACTGGGTCCAGGACTTAAACCATGGTCGACTACATGGGAGTCCAGCAACGTAGCAATTACACCATCTGCTGGTCCCATCCCAGTGTGTTTTTCAAGCTGCTGGGTCTGGGACTCGAACCATGCGGTTGGCTATGTGGGACCCAACTGCCTTAAGCATCATACCATCTGCTTGGTCCAAGAAAAAACTTTTTCTGGCAATTAATTGGTTGGACTTAGTGGCTTAGAATTAATCATTTGGTTTCATCTTCTGAGTAATGGTTATTTATTATGCTAACACCTGTCATTACAGAGACTGCCAGTTGTCCCCCTAAACCCATTCTCTCCTTTCACAGTAATAGAAGTTAAGCTAGGCAAATAGCCATCCAATTAGATATGACCCTATGACTAAGTTACAATGAATGAACTGAGAGTGAAAAATCAAGAACGGAACTTTGTCTTATTTATTTAAAAAAAAAAATCACTTGCCCTAGCCTTCTGTGCTATCCCCTCTTACAAACTGAGGTAGGTATGGGTCCATGCCCATCTGTGACCAAGCAGATGAAGATAGTTGCATTAGGAAAGGCAAAACAATAAACTGGAAAGAACCCGAGACCCCTAAGGACCGGCAGAGGGGCTCTGCCTTCATGACCTGCTTACCCTGGGGGGGGTTTGTGAGAGATAAATAAACTTTATTTTTCTTTAAGTCATGGCATGAGGAGACATCAAGAAGTTTGTTAAAAAAAATGGAATTAAAATAAAAACAATGAGAGACTGTCATGCAACGCAAAGTGGATGAATCTAGAAGATATACTGCTAAATGAAACAAGGCAGATTATGAAAGACACAGTCTGTCCCTGCTTACCATATACTGAATGTCCACACTCCATGGAACAAACAGAAAGATTCGAAGGCATAGAAGCAGAGACAGCAAATGTAGGTATCAGAGACACAGACTCAGGGGTTAGGGGGTGGGAGGAGGGGCTCGGGAAAAATGATTAACAGACATAAGAATGCACGTAAACAAGTGACAGGCTGAGGAACAGTATACCACAACAGAGTAAAAGTGGGTGTTGCCAATCTTATATATTTAGCTCATAAAAAAACCCTAATAAAACAAACCAAAGGTGCACAACATAATGTAATGTCCTTTGTTGAAGATGATGAATATAATAACAGCCTAGATTTGATGCTCATACACTGCATACCTACTTTGAAAAACCACACAGTACCCATAAAAATTTCCAACAATTCGTGTAAATCAAAATTTAAAACATAAAATAAATGGAATTAGTTTGGTGCAAAAAAGGTGAAATCCATGCATAGCTCTTTCAAAATATGCACTTTCCGTTACTTTTTGAAGACCCCTTGTATTCTGGGCCTTTCTTTTCGTTTTAAAGCAGCTTAGACTTTACCCTAACACATATCCAATATTGTTTTGGAACTAGTCTATCCCAGGCGATCTCTTAGAGCAGTACCCTCAGTGTCTAAGCCAAGAATACTTATAGTCTTGTGTCCATGCAAACAAATATTTTTTAAATTTCAAGATAGGATCTCAGCATGTTGTAATCCTCCTATCTCAGCTTCCCAACTGGAGCCCCGAGGCAGGAACCACCACACCTGGCTCTCTTCCATACAGGGTCTCCTATGTTGCCCAGGCCAGCCTCAAGCTTGTGATCTTCCTGCCTCAGCTTCCCAAGTTGCTGATATCACAAGCACATATTACCATGCCTGCCTTTAAGTTAGGCCAGGAACAGAGCCCAGGGTGCCCATGTGGGCCTGGCCTGTGGAGCACAGCATCTTAGATCATGCCACCAGGGCCAGGCCTCTGACAAGGATTTGAGGGGATAAGCAAGGGTCTCCCACAGAGCTGGCAATCCTGTCCTCCTTTCTTTTTACGATATTTATTGAACGTATACAGTACTATGTGATAGGCACACTGCTAAGTGCTAGGGATATCTGGGCGAGTCAAACGGACACGATCCCTGCCCCATGGCTTTCCTATGTGGTAGAGGAGACAGACGTTATTCAAATAGCCACACAGATAAATATGCAGTTACAGAAGTAGCAAGAATGAGGGAAAGTAGTGATGGCAACGGCCAGATCAAGTAAGCCCCGATAGGCCCCGGAAAGGCAGAGTGCTCTTCACCTCTAAGTAGCTGCTGAAGTTTGGCTCTGCCCATTCAACTCCATCCCATTTCATTCCTGTAACAAACAGACACACATGCAAACACACACACGTGCGAACACATACACATGTATTTAAGAAACTTTTAAAAAGTGTATTTCCTTCATGAGAGTGCAACAGAGAGAGGGATGAGAACCTTCAGGGTATTATATTGCAATGCCCTCCCCAGCCTTCCAAGGTAGTCAGGGTAATGGGCAGGCACCTTGAGCCTGGATAGATCAACTGCAGAACTGAACCTGTGATCTTCCATAGGGACCCAGCATCATTTGAGAGCACCTTCCCACCTAATTGACCCACAAATAATAACTGATCACCTACCAGGCCGGTAGGCATAAGGGAACCCTTCTGGTCTTGACAAGACAAAATGTTTGGGCTTTAGAAAATCCTTTGTCTTCAGGACCAGCAGTTGGCGTAATGGATATGTCGCTGGACTGCCATGTAGTCGACCGTGGTTCAAGTCCCGGACCCGGTGCATTAAACTCACGCTGGGCACGTGTGCGTGAGTGCCCAAGATCCTGAGAGGAGAATGGAGGAGAAGGGATTGCGGCGTGACCATCCTCCCGGGGGGTGATTTCTCACTTTCTGTCTCTCTGTCTCTGTCTGTCTTTCTGGCGAGCGCACGCACCCTATAACAAAAACCTCTCCAAAAAAAAAAAAAAAGGAAAAGAAAATCCTTAGTCTTCAAAGTACATAATTCTCAGAAAGAAGACATTTTCCAACTAAGATTGAGATTTGGAGGAAATTAGAGTGAAGCCTGGGAGGACATGAGTTTCCACTCACTGAAGGTGTTCACGCAGAAGCAGGGTTAGTGGCTCACAGAGAGACTAAATTAGAATGTATGTATGGAGTGTTGGTCCTGTGACCTAGTCCTTATGGGAGCAGATCCTCCATGACTGACAACAGTTCAAATCCAGCCCTGGGCATGTGTGTGTGTGTGTGTGTGTGTCCCCAACTCTACCAGGATGTAGAAATGGAGAAAAAGGGATTGAGATGTGACCATGCCCCATTAGGGGTGCTTTCTTCCTCTCTGGTAACTAATAAACAAACACACAAACAAACAAACGAACAAATAATTTAAGTAGAAAACTCGAGGATAGAGACCTTGTTCACAATGATCCATTCAAAGCCAGCAAGGGGTGACACAGCTGGGGCAGGAAACCACCCTCCACATGTTTCCCTGTGACGGGGCTGTCCTTGCTGCGACCTTGTCCCCTCTGGCTGAGGAGGGAACTGCTACCACAGTCCTCAGCAGGGACCTTGAGTGAGTCCAGGCTGCACCTGCACTGGGACAGCCTGAGTTTAAGAAAGAGCTTCCCAAAGCTTGTCAGGGAGCCCTGACTCAGCCTCCCTTCTCCTCAAAGCCCATTCCATGATAATGATGTTCATCATTAAGGGCAGAGGCCTCATGACCTAATCATCTCTGAGCAGTCCCACCTCTCAACTCTGTTGCATTGGGATTAAGCTTCCAGTGCATGCTTTTTGGGGAACATAATCAAACCATAGTTCCCATTAAGTCAGAAACTATGGGGTGGGGCTGAGCAGTTTGCAAACCACTGCTCTATGGAGTCTTTATGGTCCCCAATCCCTCTGGGCCTGGCCTGCCCGGGGCAGAGCATGTGATGTCATGGGAGGCTGCTGCTTAAGGCTGTGTGGGCCGTGCTCGCACCACCTCAGGGAGTGCCCTTCACCATGCACTGTGTACAGCTGTGCAGATGTTGTAGTTTGTTTGTTTGTTTGTTTGTTTTTTAGAGAGGGATTTTTGCTATAGGGCACATGTGCTCACCAGAGAGACAGAGAAACAGAAAGTCAGGAATCTCTCCCTGGGGGGATGGTCATGCTGCAATGCCTTCTTCTCCATTCTCTTCCTGGAATTTTGGGCATGCATACACTTGGCCCTGCATGAGTTTCAAGCCTCCCTCCGGGTTCGGGACTCGAACTGCAGTCAGCCATGTGGGAGTCCAGCAACATAAACGTTACACCATCTGCTGGTCCCCAAACATTGTAGTTTTGCAGAGTTAGTTAGACAATTTTGTGACAAACAGCACAGAAAAATTATTATTATTATTTATTATTATTATTATTTTTGCTCTAGGGTATGTGGCTCTCTGGAGAGAAACAGAGCCCTCTCTGTTGAGAAACCATCCCCTCAGGGGATGGCCACACCACAGTCCCTTCTCCATATGCCTCTCAGGATTTTGGGCGTGAATACACATGCTCCTAGTGTGTTTTTTTTTTTTTTTTGGAGAGATTTTCACTGTAGGGCGCGTGCGCTCGCCAGACAGACAGAGAGAGCCATAGAGACAGAAAGCGAGAAATCACCCCCCAGGGGGGATGGTCACGCCGCAATCCCTTCTCCTCCATTCTCCTCTCGGGATCTTGGGCACGCACGCACACGCGCCCGGCGTGAGTTTTAAGCCACCGGGTCCGGGACACGAACCGCGGTCGACTACGTGGGAGTCCAGCGACATAGCCATTACGCTAACTGCTGATTCCCGTCCTAGTGTGTTTTTCAAGCTGCCAGATCTGGGACTCAAATCATGCAATTGGCCATGTGGGATCCGGCTGCCTTAACCACCATCAGCTGGCTCCAAAGTATCTTTTTTAGGAAAAAAAAAAAATTTTTTTTTACAAAGCACATCCACAAATGAGAGAAAGAGAGAGAGAGAGAGAATCTCCTAATGAGTGTGGTCGTGCACCATCCTTTTTCTTCCTTTTCTCCATCCTGTCAGAATTTTAGGCATGCACATACACGTGCCTGCTGTGTTCTCAAGCTGCAGGACTTGAACTCAGTCAGTCATGTGACATCTGGCTGCCTGCACCAGTAGACCACATGGTCAGCCTTTCAAGTGCTTTTAAAATTTTTTAGATTTATTTATTTATTCCATGAGCAAGAAAGAGAGAGTAAGAATCCCCGACAGAGACTGCACACCGTTTTTCACCCCTAGCCTCAGCCGGCCCCAGACCCCAGGCACAGGTGTACCTGACTTAGGAAAGTCTCTGCATGTGAACTTGGAATCTTGTTATGTAGTTCAGCATCACAGAGTATTGGGTTGTCTTGCAGAAGAGGAACCTTTTCCTAGTTGGCTTAGAGGTAAGACTGGAGGGGGCTGGGTTAGGGGCTGGTCGCTGGGGCAGTGTGAGCTGAGCTCTAAGACCTTCCACATGGCTCCCACCTTCTGGGTGGGTGCTGCTGCTGTAGCTCCCAACATTTGAAAGCCTGAGTCAAGAGATTCCAATGGAGGCTTCCTCCTCGCCCTGGCTTTCCTCCAGAAAGAATTTGTTTCGGGTCCAGCAATACAGAATTGGAAAGACCCTTAGCAATTTAGACACCAATCACATTTTACAAATAAGGAAACTGAGTCCCAGAGAGATGAAATGGCTCCGAGAATTAGTGACACAATCAGAGTAGACTCAGGTCTCTGTCAGAGGTACAGCCCTGTTACCATCTGCATTAATAATGCCCTAGCCCCAATTCTGAACAGGGTTCTTCTTTTAATTCCACCTCGCATATCTGTACCCCCAACACACACACACACACACACACACACCCTTGGGGTTCCATTCCTCACTCAACAGGAGAAAAGTATGCAAGACTCAGTCTTTCATAATACATAGGAGACTGATGCCAGCTTTGTGGATAGTCCTGGGCAGTCCAGGGAGTTGCATTTTAATGGGGGGACAAAGCCTCCAGGTAAGGAAGGGTCTAGCACATTCAGAGCAGCTGGGGAACGTGTGTTGGGCTGAGTGAAGCCCACTGTGCCTGTCTAAGAGATTCTCAGGGCCTGCGCAGCCACCACCCATCCCTGTCCCTGCCAAATTTGGGAGGCAGCAGATTTAATTCTTTAGCTCAGCTCTGAGTCAGAGGTGGCCCCAAGCATCAGAGCCCAAGCCAATGCTGTCAGGGGTGAAATTGCAAAATTATCCCCTAGGCTCCAAGCGCATCATCCCTGAATTACTAAGGCCCAAAGCAGAAAATCAGAGATTCTCTAGCAGCCTCTGCAGCAGGCTTCCTCCCAAGGGACTGCACTGCTTTTTGTGACTCTGAGACCCACATGTGGGCAACACTGTCTTGCCTCCCTTGCTGAAGTGTCTCTAAACTGGGGCAGGGGAAGGGAAGTCTGGGAGGGCTGGAGGAGGAAGAGTGGGTTTGCCTCAACCAAACAACCAGAGCCATCTGGGAACTTCTAGTTGCAGAGAGTCAATTCCGTTCACAGACCCAGGCCCTCAGCAGCCATGGCCTCATGGGAGAATCATAGCACCACAGTTTGGGACACCTAGACATGGTCTAGCTCACACAGACATTACAGATGGAAGTCCACGTGTCAATGAACTCAACTGTTACTCAGACACCCCCTCCTAAGGCAGAATACTCTGTGCATTGTCCCTTCCAAAGGCAGCCCAGGGTAGTTCTGTCTTTATCATGCCATTAGGACAGGCGAAAGTGGAAACCCAACCTGAGTGCAACAAATCTGTAAGTTGGCCAAGGACCAACAACATGGAAAGGCACGAAAGGAGGTGCTGTGACAACCATACTTTCTCCCCAGGACTTTAAAGAGTGTTTGAGAGAAGGAGGTGTGTAAGCAGCAGGCAGGCATTCCAGGTAAGGGTTCTGATTTAGAGGGAAGCAGGGCACCATCATGTGCTATGGGCAAACGGAAGTCGTCAGGAAATGGCAATTCCGAGGAAGCGGTGCTGTGAGTGGAGCTCGCAGTGAGAACGTGGGGCGGGCAGCAATGTGTGAGTACCAGGTTTCGTCCATAGTCCAGGGCGGTGGAGGCCTCTGGGAACCTTGTTGCTGAGATCCCTTGAGCCCCCGTAGATCTAGTGCAATCCTCCTAATCATGAGGCCTAGCCATACTACCACAGGGGTCCTCTGCAGTCCGTGGGAAGTTTGTCTCCCTTTTCATCACTCTCTTTTTCTCTGCACATTACTAAATTGAATAATTCTCTCTTCCTCACAACCAAAAGAATCAAGCACAGACTCATCCCAGATTTGTAATAAATACAGCGATTTGATACTAATGACAAAGTTGAAAGGGAAAATAAAATTGTCCGCTTCGCTTCCTCACTTAATAAAAAAATCATAGCAATAATCAAGTACTAGACACATACTTCTGCATATCCTTGGTTCTTACTCAGTTGCACTTATGGTGAGCACCCATTTTGACTTAAAAAAATTTGCAAGGTGGTGTGGTGGTTACGGTGCTGGGCTCCCAAATGGCCAACCATGGTTCAGGTCCCAGACTTGGCAGTTTGCTTTTCTTACTTTCTTGCTCTCTCTCTCTCTCTCTCTCTCTCTGGTGAATGGTGCATGCCCTGTAACAAATTTAAAAAAATAATGATGATGATGATACATAAAGTTAGATAAATAATTCTTAAAAAGAAAAAACAATTTGCTAAGGGTGCATGTACTTTCTAGAGAGAGACAGAGAGAGATGGAGGGGGAAAAGCATCCCCCAGTGAGGTATGGTCATGCCATAATCTTTTCTCCTCCATTTCTCCACCCTGTTGAGATTTGAGGTACACGTGCATATGTGCCTGGTGTTTTTCAAGCTGCCAAGGGCAGGGATTCGCATCATCATTAAACATGTGGAACCCAGCTCCCTTAACCACTTGGGTTTTGGTCTGGCCCTTGACTTTGACTTACAGTGGCTTATTGGCACTTGAAAAAATATTTAGGAGAAGGATGAAGAAGAAAGGAGAACTCTGTCCTGAGTGATTATATAGAACTTCACAGTCTATTAAAGCAGTCACTAGCCATATGCAGCTATTTGAAGTTGTATTTAAAATAATTAAAATTAAATGAAGTAAAATCCCAGTTCCTCCAAGTCTAGGCACATTTCAAGTGTCCCATCACTACGTGTGGTTGCGGCTGCCAGACTGGACTGCAGACCCCCATGTAGCCATC
>NW_006159538.1:4089413-4090071 GCF_000334495.1 Tupaia belangeri chinensis | reverse complement strand
TCTGGTTATTTAGGGGCCAACAAGTGGCATGGGGGTAAAGCTCTGGATTCCCACAAGTCTGATTGCGGTTTGAATCCTGCACCCAGCGGCCTGTGAGCATGAGTGCCCAAAATTCCAAGAGGAGAATGGAGGAGAAGAAACTGCAGCATGGCTGTCCCCCACCAGGGGGTTGATTTCTCATTTTCCCTCTCTCTGGGTCTCTGTCTTTCTCAGGTGAGTGCACAAGCCTTGTGGGAAAAAAAAACAAGTTCATTAATTTTATTCTTGATAGAGAGCCTGTGCACATGTACCAGAGATGCAGAGATAGAGTGAAATACTCTATGCGGGGTCTCAACCACACAGCCTAGCCATACTACCACAGGGGTCCTCTGCAGTCCGTGGGAAGTTTGTCTCCCTTTTCATCACTCTCTTTTTCTCTGCACATTACTAAATTGAATAATTCTCTCTTCCTCACAACCAAAAGAATCAAGCACAGACTCATCCCAGATTTGTAATAAATACAGCGATTTGATACTAATGACAAAGTTGAAAGGGAAAATAAAATTGTCCGCTTCGCTTCCTCACTTAATAAAAAAATCATAGCAATAATCAAGTACTAGACACATACTTCTGCATATCCTTGGTTCTTACTCAGTTGCACTTATGGTGAGCACACATT
>NW_006159538.1:4083162-4089255 GCF_000334495.1 Tupaia belangeri chinensis | reverse complement strand
GCATGCCCTGTAACAAATTTAAAAAAATAATGATGATGATGATACATAAAGTTAGATAAATAATTCTTAAAAAGAAAAAACAATTTGCTAAGGGTGCATGTACTTTCTAGAGAGAGACAGAGAGAGATGGAGGGGGAAAAGCATCCCCCAGTGAGGTATGGTCATGCCATAATCTTTTCTCCTCCATTTCTCCACCCTGTTGAGATTTGAGGTACACGTGCATATGTGCCTGGTGTTTTTCAAGCTGCCAAGGGCAGGGATTCGCATCATCATTAAACATGTGGAACCCAGCTCCCTTAACCACTTGGGTTTTGGTCTGGCCCTTGACTTTGACTTACAGTGGCTTATTGGCACTTGAAAAAATATTTAGGAGAAGGATGAAGAAGAAAGGAGAACTCTGTCCTGAGTGATTATATAGAACTTCACAGTCTATTAAAGCAGTCACTAGCCATATGCAGCTATTTGAAGTTGTATTTAAAATAATTAAAATTAAATGAAGTAAAATCCCAGTTCCTCCAAGTCTAGGCACATTTCAAGTGTCCCATCACTACGTGTGGTTGCGGCTGCCAGACTGGACTGCAGACTCCGATGTAGCCATCACCGCAAAGTGCTGCTGGACAGTGCTGGGAGAGGCTTCTCACGGCCACTCTGACAGTGGGACGCAAACTTTCCTCTATGTGGCCAGTCAATACTGAGGCTTTTAAAAATCTTGTTATTTAGGGGCCAGCAAGTGGCATGGGGGTAAAGCTCTGGATTCCCACAAGTCTGATTGCGGTTTGAATCCTGCACCCAGCGGCCTGTGAGCATGAGTGCCCAAAATTCCAAGAGGAGAATGGAGGAGAAGAAACTGCAGCATGGCTGTCCCCCACCAGGGGGTTGATTTCTCATTTTCCCTCTCTCTGGGTCTCTGTCTTTCTCAGGTGAGTGCACAAGCCTTGTGGGAAAAAAAAACAAGTTCATTAATTTTATTCTTGATAGAGAGCCTGTGCACATGTACCAGAGATGCAGAGATAGAGTGAAATACTCTATGCGGGGTCTCAACCACACACATGCCCAGCATGTTTTCAGACTGACCAGGGATCTGAACCTGCTGTCAGCCATGTAGCTTCCAGCACTGCAGTCCAGTTTGCTATCAGCTGTGCCAGCAGGCTTGGCCGCTTTTAGACTTTAAGGCCATAGGCTTTTGTTACAACTACTCAAACTTGCCATTGCAGCATGAAAACAAGCATAAACAACAGATAAACAATGAGCAAGGCTGTACAATTTTATTTATTAAATCCAATAAAATTTCATTTATTAAATAAAAAAACGCCGAGACCAGCAGATGACATAGCAGTTATGTCGCTAGACTCTCACATGGCCAACCACGGTTCAAGTCCCAGATCTGGTGGCTTGAAACTCATGCTGGGCGCATGTGCATGTGTGCCCAAGATCCTGGAGGGAGAATGGAGGAAAAGGGATTGCAGCGTGGCCATTCTCCCACGGGGTGATCTCTCACTTTCCTTCTCATGTGTGTGTCTGTTTCTCTCTCTCTCTCTGTCTCTCTTGCAAATGTATGTACCCTAAAGTAAAAACCTCTTAAAAAAAAGAAGTCAGCCAGCCAGCCTGTGGCATTGAGGTTAAGGCTGCTAGATCCCACATGACCAGCTTTAAAGTTTGAGTCCTGGACTCTGCAGCTTGAAAAACACAAGAGGCATGTGTGCATACATACCCAAAATCCCCAGAGGAGAATGGAGGAAAAGGGACTGTGGCATGGCCATCCCCCTCTGGGTATGATTTCTCAATTGCCCTCAGTTTCTCTCTGTCTCTCTCTGGCAAGAGCATGCTCCCTATAGCAAAACTTTAAAAAAAAAACCCAAAAACCAAAAAAAGCATGTGTTTGTGGGTGTGGGGGTGTGTGTGGCTCAGTAATGCACTGCTTGAGAGAAGCTGAATACCATGTGGCAACTGTAATTTGAATCTCCAGCCCAGTTGGCCTGAAACATGACAGGCACACTCATGAGTGCTCAAGATCTGTCTAGCTAGAGGACTGGAGGAAGGGGACCGTGGTGTGTGCGTCCAGGCCCCATTGAGGGTGCTCCTTTCCCTCTCACTCCCTCTCCCTCTCATGTGCACATGCACACATTCTATCATAAATAAAGAGAGAAAAAGAGGCAGTGAGCCAGATTTGACCTGTCCACCACTTAAATGTGCCATCCCCTGCTCCATCACATCAGCCTATCTGGTTCCGTGAGCATTTTGTAAACACTTCTTCGTTGTCTTCTCCCACATCAGACTCTTAGCTCCACAGTGACAGAGCCAGGTCGAGTCTGCTTCTTAGAGTTGAACTCCGTCCTGACAAGCGGTGCCTCTTTGTTGATTGACTGAGTGAATAATGACCTTCCATTTACTGAAGGAAGGCTTTCTGAGAAAAGATAATAGTTTCCCTGAGGGCCATGCTAGCTTTTGATCATTTATTATTTTATTACTCTCTAGAGTCCCTTTCAACTCTAGGCTTCTTTTTTAATTTGCCAGAGGGTACATGTACTCACAGGAGGAAGACAGAGAGAGAGAAAATAAGAAAGCACCTCCCCCATGGGAGAAGTCATGTCACAATCCCCTCATCTCCATTTCTCCCACCTTTTGGGATTTTTGGTATTTATGCAAGGACATATACGCAGAGTGTTTCTCACACTGCAGGGACTGGGACTCGAACCAGGCAGTTGGCTACGTGGGATCCAGCTGGCTTAACCACCACGCAACGATCTGGCTCCAGCTTAAGCTTCTTTGAATCTCATGAGTTCTGAGGTCAGTGATGTTTTTCAGGAGCTGGTCAGCATAGCTGCTCTTTGGACCTGTGCCCTTGAAGGCTTTGATTGGAGGCCTAGCTAGTCGGGGACCTTGGGGACCTCAGCTGGGAGCCAGAGTAGAAGGAGGTGAGTTGGACCTGCCTGGCCTGCGTGTTTGTCAGTATTGGCTCCAGGATTCATTCCCATTCTGTTTGGGCTGAGCTGAATCCAAAAGTCTAAATCTGTGACTTGAGGAACTAATATTTGATGTAGAAATTTCAAAAGCTTAGTCATTCCTGTGCCCCTTAATTTTTTACATTTCCATACCACCTACAATTAATATTTTCAGTCCTTTCAAAAATATTTTCTCCCTGGCCAGCTGGTGGCATGTTGGTTAAACCCAGGATCCCACATGGCCAATTGCATGGTTCAGTCCCCAGACTTAGCGTGTTGGGAAACACCAGGTATGTGTGCTCGTGTGCCCAACATCCCAAGAGGAGAACGGAGGACAAGGGATTATGGTGTGGCCATCTCTCCTGGGGGTGTTTACTCACTTTCCCCCTCTCTCTCCTTCTTTATCTCTCCTTCCCTGTGGTGAGTGCCAGTGCTCTGTAACCAAAAAAAAAAAAAAAAATAATTTTATTTTCTTCTTTTATTGAGAGTAAGAGCAGGCGAATTTTTTGTTGTTGTTTGTGTTTTGGTTTTTTTTTTTTTTTTTTTTTGACAGAATCTTGCTGTGTCGCAGTCCTTCTCTCTCTGCCCCCCAATTAACTAGGATTGCAGGCAAACCCAACTGTGTGTTCAGGTTGGTCCAGGAATCGAAACTATGCTTCCCATGTAGCTTCCAGCCTCTCACACAGTGGTGCAATCTGTGCTCCATCACAGCTGGGCCACCTTTCAGAAATATTACATTTTCAAATTAGATTGGATTGCTCCATATTCAGGAAATGCCCACAGCTTCTCTCAGAATGAATTTCAGAGCTCTTACCATAGCCTACGGAGCCCTGCATGATCAGGCCTCTGGCTACGTCTCTGACCTCATTTCTGCTTCTCATTCAGTCTGCTCCAGCCACACTGACCTCACATTTTTGGAACATTCCAAGCAAGCTGCTACCTCAGAGCCTTGGCTCATCCTGCCTGGAATCCTTCACTCCTCACACATCATCGCTCAAAAGAGCTTTTTCTGAACACCCTACATAAAATAGTAGCCCTCTTCGTGCTCCTAAATAAATTTTAGAATGAGCTAGAAAAAACTCACACACACACACCCTGTCAGAATGTGACTGAGATTGCACTGAATTTCTAGAATAATCTGGGAGAAATGAAACCTTTACAGTATTGAGCCTCATACCTATCTGTGCTTACATTCTCATTTGTTTAAGTTTTACAATTTCCTTTTCTTTTCTTTTTGAAGAGATTTTTGCCACAGGGCACATGCGCTTGCTAGAGAGACAGAGAGAGATGAAGAGAGAGAAACTGAGACCTCACTGGCCAGGAGGGGTGGCCACACTGCAGTCCCTTCTCCTCCATTTTCCTCTCGGGGTTTTGGACATGCACACACAGGTGCCCGGGTAAGTTTCAAGCCTCCGGGTCTAAGATTCAAACTGGTTGGTTGCCCATGTGGGAATCCAGCCCCTTAATCACTTCTCCACCTGCTGTCCTTTGCAATTTTCTGGATAAAGGCCAGATGGTGGCTCAGTGATAAAACGTGATGGTACTCCTATATGGGAGGATGCCCAGTTCAAGTCCAGAGACATTCCTGAGTGCCCTGAGCATACATGTGTCCATAATCTTGTTTTTTTAGAAATTATTTATTTAACTTTATTTGTTTAGTTATTTTAATTTGACCAGAGAGGGATAGAGCGAGAGTAAGAAAGAGAAAGTGAGAAAGCAAGCTGCTAGATCTGGGACTCAAACCGCAGACGACCATGTGTAAGTCCAGTGCCGCTAACCAGTGCCATGTGTTGAAGCTCTGTTGAGGGAGCCCCCACCTCATGTTCATGTGTACTTTCTATCATGAATAAAATTAATACGTCTTTAAAAATAAATATTGGAAGGAGATAGAAAAGGGAGTAACTAACTATAATTTAAGGTTAGTGCTTGCATGGAAACCTTAAATCATTTTGTGTCCCACCAATGCTAAATGATTCCCACACTGGGAAACACTGATTTATTAAATTTCACAACCACAATGAATGCCTTTTGGTTTATCAGTTACTTTGGCTCAGAAAGATGCTGACTTAGAAATGGGTGTGGAGGGTGCCCCAGAGAGGTTGGAGAACCCAGAAGGAGGAAGAAGCCGAAGCCACCCCACTCCTTTTCTGCTGCTCCTGTTGCATCTGTGGGTAGTAGCCATGCAGTTGGAGGCTTCCCCAGGGTGAAGACTGGAGGTGGGGGAGCAAGGGGTGAGGCCTCCCTGCCTTTCCCCACCAAGAACTCGGGCTCTGGGTGTGAAGCAGGAAACGGGGGTTTCTTAGAACCGAAAAGGTTTCCTGGAAGCCTGTGAGAGCTGAGACCATCTGGCTTTCTAAAGCTCACTTCTGGGTGGTGCTCAGGACTAGAGAAGGGAACCTACTCTGGGGACAGAAGCTTAGTCGTTGTAAACCCGGAGGCCCTGGGGGCATTGATGTTGAGCTGCAGGAGGTGGCTTTTGGCCCTGGACTCTGACTGTCACTGCACTTTACCACGAGCCCACAACCCCTGTCCTTGGTCAGCTGCTTGTCAGGTTGAGTGATGTCTTCTGGGAAATAAGAGCATTTTTGAAGACGCCTCCTTGTCTGAGAAACCCTTGAACTGAAGAAGGCAGGAAGCCACAGACTACTGGGTGGGCAGAACCTACCTGGGGTCACCCCCACCTCAGAGGGGAATGCAGCTGCTCTGAGTCACAAGGAAGCTGAACAACACCTTCTTATGTGTTAGTGCCATCGGGGAGAGAGGTGAGGGTCAGTTTGATGCCTCAGCTGTGGTGCTGGAGAGAGCACAGGCTTTGGGGCTAGAGGCTCTGGCACTGGTTCTGGCTCTACCACCTCCTGGCCAGATCTCTCCGTGGAAGCCAAATAATAGCATGGTATAATGTGATCCCACTGATAAAAAAAAAAAAAAAAAAAAAAAAAAGAAAACCTCTGTGGGCTGGGGGCCAGATGGTAGCACAGCAGTAAAATAGAACACACTAAGAGACTCTCCCACTGGAGAAGGTTCTGGGCCCACACTCAGGGACCTCCCTGAGTATGTCGAGCATGTGCTTCCCCGTAATCTGGGACTGGCTGAAGTGGGAGGAGGATCATGGCATCGAGACCCTCTTGGGAGGGCTGTCTCTCTCTTTCCC
>NW_006159538.1:4082556-4083131 GCF_000334495.1 Tupaia belangeri chinensis | reverse complement strand
GTGTCTCATGAAGTAAGTAAGCAGATAAATGTTAAATTTTGTGTGGAGGAATATAATATAAAAGAACATTATTTCTATATTCTATTAGTGGTATTGCTAACTGTTATAACAAGTAAATCTCCAAATGTATAAAGGCTCCAACACAATAGAATTTTTTTTCTCATTCACATTCAGCTCAAGGTTATTTGGTCAGTGGTTCTTTGACCCTCAGTGATTCAAAGACCCAGGGTGTTTTTGTTTTGTTTTTAAATTTTACCAGAGGGTGTGCACTCGCTGGAGAGAGACAGAGAGAGAGAGTGAGAAAGAACGCCATTGCCCCATGGCGATAGTCACACCACAATCCCTTTCCTCCCTTCTCCTTTCAGGATTTTGGGGGACTTACACACGCATGCCTGGCGTGTTTTTTAAAGCACCAGGTCCAGGAGTCACTGGCCAAACTGTGTAGTTGGCCATTTGATTTCCAGCTTTCTTAATTATTAGGTCATCAGGAAAGTCGTGATGTATTTTTCTATGCAAAAATGCATCATGTTTTTCCCGACAACCCAATACCATGCCACGGACTGGCCCTCTTTCCC
>NW_006159538.1:4077292-4082256 GCF_000334495.1 Tupaia belangeri chinensis | reverse complement strand
CTAACAGAAGCCCATTCTCTTGCCATGATGTAGCCATGTGACCAGAAGAAAAGCTGGACTCCATCTCTAACCCCAGAGTGGTTTCCAGTTAGATCCCCACTAGTCTAAGCTAATCGTGGCAACCCAACTTCACTTACTCATGACTGGTTCAGGAAGCCAGGCTTCAGTGGATCCACACTGGGAACGTCACAGTCAACAGTCTGAGAGCAGGCACGTAACTTAAGCTGGCCTAAACAGATTGAAAGAAGAGATTTATATTTCTGTTTGGGGGAGGAGGTTTTTTTCTCTGTCGTGATGGGATGAACAAGGATGCATATTGTCACAGTTGTTTAGAATATGGTGACACAGCCATCTCTAGACAATGAGGGAAGCCAGGCTGCAGACAGAGCCAACACAAAGAAGACAGCAGGGCTGGGGGGACGGTGGAGAAGTGGAGTTAGAGACTTGATTATTCCATGCCTGAACTCTGCTCTACTTCAAGACTCCCCATTATGTGCAATGAAGAATCTCCTTACTGTTTATGCCAGTAGGAGTTAGGTTTTCTGTTCCTCGGGCTTAAAGGTTCTTGACTATAATAAAAATAATAGCGGCTAACATTTTTTGAAATTACCTTGTGCCAGGCACAGTCTTTGTGTATGTCGTTTTGTTTTATGTTTCAGTAATCTTATGAGGCAAATAGAACTGTTGTCTCTATTTGTAAGATGTAAAAGTAATTTCGCTCATCGTCATATGGATAGTAGGTGGCAGAAACAAATTCTTCCAGCATTCAGAGCATGTGTTCTTAACTACTATGATGGTTCTATGATGTAAAGGAATACAGAAAGCCAGAGGAAGAAGAGATGATGATTCTCTTATTAATTTTTTATAAAGAATTCCTTATTTAATTTGACTTATTATTATTTCTTAATTTGCTATAGGGAACATGTGCTCACCAGAGAGAGAGAGAGAGAGGAAAAGTGAGAAAGCGAGCCCTCGGGTCTGGGGCTTGAACCTCAGCTGGCCATGTGGGAGTCCAGCACTTTAACCACCATGCCACCTGCTGGCCCTTTCTTATTGATTTTATAATTCCATATAATCTTGTTTCTCTGCCTGGAATCCCCTGTCCCTGGGATACCTTCTCTCCATTCCCACTTCTCTGCTTACAAACTTCAATTTGTTCTTTAAGAACTTGACTCAGATGCCACCTCCTCCGAGAAGACTCCTACATCCTATCTTCTCAAACCGCCAACCCTTTGGGATCCCTTTTTTTTTTTTTCAGATTTGTATTATAGCTCAGCTTATATTATAATGTGCATATCCTCCTTTTATACTGAACTCAGAACTTCAAGTACAAGGATTATGTATAATCATTCATGTGGTCTCAATGCTTAATGTAGCTCACTGTAAGTGCTCAGGAGAAGCGGGACTGAATGAAGTGAACATCCATCCTTCAATTTTCATGCTCTCCTGAGGACTCTCTGTCTTACTAGGTATGATGAGATAATTCCTTGTGGTATGCCCCAAGTTACATAGAGTCCAAAAAACAGAACTTTGTCCTCTTAAAGTTCATGAACAAATTGAAAATGTTTTTGTGTCTCTTAGTTATACATTACAGAAACCCAAGTCAAACTAACTTAAGAGGAAAAAAAAACAAGTGAGAGGAAGCAGAATTTGTCCTAGGCAAATACTTGCAACCTGAATGTAAGATTCAAGGGCCTCCAGCAATGTTATCCTCAAGGTTTCTTTCTGTAACTTTTACTTGGTGACTTCCTCCTCAGGAATTCTTTTTTCATGTAAAATCCTACTGTAGCTCCATGTTTACATTCAGTCACAGCAAAAATAGAGCTTTGTATTCCAACAGTTCCAGCAAAAGTCCCAGGAGTAATTCTCAATGATTTTAAGTGAATCATTGGCCCTTCACTGACTGAACCAATCACAGTGATTCATTAGAAAGTTGGTCTCAGCCCTACCTCTGGATTTGGGGATGGGATCAACGCCGACCAAACCCTATGGACTAAAATGAGGGAAGGTGGTTCACTAGAGGAGAATCAAATTGCTGTTACCAAAAAGGAAAGATGATATTGGGGGCAAAAACAAACACATGTCCTCCACAGAGGAGATGGTCTATAACCAATAGTTTCACGGGTTACATGGCAAGGCTCTGAGTGCTGTGTGAACTAAGTGCTCACAAAGATTAGGTAGAAGAAATGGATCGCTTCGATGACAGCTGTTCAGGACATCTCCTAGAAGAAAGCCTACAATGGACAGGTAGGATTATGTTGGTAAGATGAGAAGCTCTTTCCTATACAGGGGAGGGCACGCACAAAGGCAGGGCGGCGGGGCCCTTTGGGAGATTTTTCTAGTTTGGTGGGAGGTTTTGGGAACTTTGATTGAGGTGTAGATCCATAAACAGTCTGATAATGTGCTAATCCTTTTTGATAGATTTCTTTTATATATGATCTCAAGAAAGAGTAATTTGGGGGGCCAGCAGGTGGCATGGTGTTTAAGGCACACTAGACTCTCACATGGCCAACCGTGGTTCAAATCCCAGACCCAAAGGCTTGAAAATCACTCCAGATATGTGTTCAGGCATGCCCAAAATCCCAAGAAGATAATGGAGGAGAAGGAATTGCAGAGTGCCCTATGGCAAAAACAAAACAACAACAACAACAACAACAAAAAAAGAAACAAACCAAAAAAAAAGTAATTTTGGCAAGTACCAGGAGTAGGCTTATTTTCCCTGTGTTACCAATGGAGTAAGTGAGGTCTAGTATAAGAAATGCCAACACAAGAAGCCAGTGCTTTGCCCTCCAGTCCAGGACTATACCCACCTCCCCCCACCCACAGCACAAATGAAGCCGGGTTGGAAATAATCCGCTATGGCTCAATCCTTGGACCAGACTGAGGAGACCCATGGAGGGAGCTGTGGGAATAATCATCTAGGCACAGAGGAAGTATCGGTCTTACATAATGTTTAAGCGCAAAGACTCTAGAATCCAAGAGGCTTGGTTTTGAATCTGTTTTTTGACTTACAAAGTTACCTTTGGACAAACTATACAACTTTTCTGAGCCTTAGTTTCCTCACCTGTAGGACAAAGCAGAAAACAGTACCTACCTCGCAGGACAGTTAATGAGGGCTAAAGGAGGTAATGGATACGAATGGATTGAAAAACTGTGGCACATATACTCTATGGAATACTATTCAGCCATAAAAACAAAAACAAAAACAACCCCTGGCTTTTGACAGAAAATGGAAGAATAAGGACGATTTACTACTGAGTAAAGCTAGCCAGGCTATGAAGGAGAGACACTGTATGTCCCCACTTAATATATATACCAAGTGTCTGTACTCTATGACTGAAACTGATTGACTAAAGAATATAGAAACGCAGTAAATGGATGTGAATACCAGATATAGTGTGTGAAAGAAGAGAGTCTGAGGAAGGACATTTAGAAGAAAAATAGAGAGGAAAAGCATTAATGGGACAAAGAAATATGGTATTATCTGTTGAAGATAATTTTATAGTTTTATCAACTAGACTAGGGAGAAATGTTCACATGTTGAAATATTAACTTTGTAAGCTAAATAACATGATGGAATGTATAAAAGAAAACGAAATTTAAAAATGATATATATATATATGTTTTTAAAAAAACTTAGCACAATATCTGTTTCATGGAGTACTCAATAAATAGGATTTTGAGGCCAGTGTAGTACAGGGCCCTTCAGACAGGCTCTCGGAGGTCAATTCCTGGCTCCAACAAAAAATTTGCATTTCATTATTCTATAGTATATTTTTCTTAGCCCCTACACCCATATTTTGAACATCTCTTAAATCTGGATTCATCTTAGCATTGTAACATAGTTTAATTGCCAGTGTCTTTCAGCAGTACTTGAAATAACAGTGTGTCTTTACAAATTGATTTCGGGCAAAGAAATCTTTTGCTGCCTACTTCTTCATTTGTAAATGGGGATCATAACAGCATCTATTTCATAAAGTTGTTGTGAAGATTGAATTCAATTTGCTTTGCAAGCTTTTGGCACATAATAAGGGCTTAATAAATTCCACATATTGCCACTTTTTAAAAGAGAGATTGTTCTATAGGGTATGTGCACTGGCCAGAGAGACAGAGAGAGACAGAGACAGAAAGCTAGAAATCACTCCCCAGGGGGGATAGCCATGCCTCAATCCCTTCTCCTTCATTCTCCTCTCAGGAATTTGAACGCATGCACACATGTGTCTTGTGTGAGTTTTAAGCCACTGGGTCCGGGACTTAAACTGTGGTCGACTGCATGGGAGTCCAGCAATGTAACCATGATTCCATCTGCTGGTCCCACTGCTGTTCTTTTTATTATTACCCAAACCAGGTAATGGGGGAAGGGGAAGCAGCAAGGGCTGAGCAGCCAAGGGCAGAGGCAGCCCAAGGGGCTGTGTACAGGTGACGGCAGGCATCAGAATGGCCATGCTGGTTCTAGTTCAAGAGGGGAATGTAAAGAACAGCAGTTAGGAAGCCAGACCAGGGGCCGAGGGAGCGCAAGGTGGACCGGGGCATTTTCTTTCCAGATGAAGACTGGATCTAGGTTAGGATGCTGAGGCTGGCTGCCCAGAGGGGAGGGTTGATGGGTTAAAAGGGCAGGTCAGGCTGGGCTGGCTGATCTGTGCATTCTCTCTGATCCTAACAGCTACCGACTATTAAGTCCTTACTCTGGGCTAGGGTACTACATTCATTGATATGTACCACCTCAAAAAATTCTGTTAACAACCATTTAAGTAGATAATTTTTTAGGTCAACTTTATAGAAGAAACCAAGGCTCCAAGGGATAAATGAACACGTTCAAAGTCACATGGTTCTTAAGTGGCAGAGTTGAAATTTGAATCAGATTTTTTTGACTACATTCTGGCACCAAAGTCTCTGCCACACTGCTTCCTGAGCCCAGTCCTCTGGCAGCAATCACTCGGTATATCCAGAAGCAATTTTTCATC
>NW_006159538.1:4061338-4076591 GCF_000334495.1 Tupaia belangeri chinensis | reverse complement strand
TTTCCCTCCCTCCTTCCTCCCCCCACCCTCACAGGTCTCCACCTCCCAAGCCCGCAAATGCCAAGCTCACAAGTCATCTGTTTTGCCAAAATTCTGTTCCGATTTGATAAACTCTGGCCGGGCCAGCTCACTCAGCATGATTCAGCCGGAGAGAATAGCGAGGCTGCATGCCCGGCATGCCGACCGTCTGAGCTCAGGCGGGATGGGCGGTGCTCAGGAACCTGAAGCTGACAGATGGCTCCACTCGGCTGTCTCTGCGGGCCTGAGGCCAGAGGCAGTGCTTGCTCGCTCTCTGCAGGAGGGAGGGGCAGGAGCCAGGTCGTGTGCGTGTCACATGCCCGGATGTGTGCATGTGTATGAGGACATATAGAACGAGGCTGTGGGTGACTCGGTACGCATTTGTATGTGGCTGGTTTGTGCACATTCATCTGGGTGCATGTGGATGAATGTGGATGTGCATGCCTGGCTGTGTGTCTGCAGAGGGACATGTGTGTGTAAGTTTCGAGTTTGCATTCATTCTGACAGACATACTCAAGAGCATAGAAGAAAGACAGTGAGTGGGAGAGAGGCAGAGGAAGGGAGAGGGAGAGAAAAGGGGCCCTTAGAGCGTTTGTGTTTGCGGTGTCTGCATGCTGCTTGGCCCCCTCTCTCCTTTTCATAGCCCTAACAGCAGAGGCAGCAGCAGCAGCAAGTCATCCCATTCCCATTATGAAGTTAGGATTCTGAATGACCTTCAGGTTTCCAAAAACAACTTCTCGGCTACAGTATTTTCTAAGGTGGGGTGCTTAATTATTTGTGATTCTAGGACTCCTCTGAAATATGGTGACTAGAATAGACCTTTCCAGGAAAATATTCTCAGGACATATCATTTGATGAGCATGGAGCCCAAAGCGCCCTCCAAAACCTATCCATGGACCTCAGGTTGGGAGACCAAGGGTTATACCAACATTTATTGAGCATCTACTATACTGAGTCTTGGTTGAGGGATAAATACACAGAGGAAACTGATGGCCACAGCAGATAGATGATAACCGAAGTCACGGGGCAAAGATGAGATCATGGGAAATAGATGTGTCTTGGAAGAGTACATAGTCTAGTGAGAGAAACAGATTCAAATGCAAAACTACAGGCCACCATGACAAGTGTGGCAACAGTTGGCTGAAGGAATTGCCAGAGCATGAGAAGGAGGGGTGCACTTCTTGAGAGTTGTAAGAAAGAATTTACTGAAGAAGTGGACATTGAAGCTGTATGAAGCTATATATTGAAACAAGAGAAGGCATTTGTTAAACAGAGAAACAGGAGGAGGGACTTTCTAGGCAGAAATAAGAACATGCCCAAAGGCGGGGGATGCTGTTCTAGGGAACAATACATGTAGGAGGAGCAGGAAGTAAGGCTAAAAAGGGAGTCTGGAGGCGAACTGTCCGTGCATACTAAGCAAAAGGTTTTGGATTCTGTCCTATAACTGATAGGGAGCCATAGGAGTTTGTTTGTTTGTTTGTTTGTTTGTTTGTTTGTTTGTTTGTTTGTTTGTTTGTTTGTTTGTTTGTTTGTTTGTTTGTTTGTTTGTTTGTTTGTTTGTTTGTTTGTTTGTTTGTTTGTTTGTTTGTTTGTTTGTTTGTTTCTTGATGAAGAGCATTGAGAGGGAGAGAGAGAGAAAGAAGCAATTTCAACAGGGTCTTGTCAGGCCACAACCCTCTCTCCCCAGCCCTCGGGCTCCTCAGGATCTTGGCTGACTGAACTCTCACCTGCTATGTTTTTAGGCTGCCCCTGGGATCTAAAACATGGCCAACCATGTGACTTCCAGCACTATAGTCCAGTATGCTACTAACTATACCACCAAGGCTGGGCCCATGGGAGTCTTTAAACAAGTGAGTGATATGATCTAACTGATGTGTTTCAAAGACTGCAATGCATCCAGTACTTATCCAGAGACTAAATAAGAAGATGGTACTGGGACCAGCAGTTGGCATAATGGTTATGTCACTGGACTCCCATGTAGTCGACCATGGTTTGAGTCCTGGACCTGGTGGCTTAAACTCATGCTGGGTGTGTGTGCATGTGTGCCCAAGATCCCAAGAGGAGAATGGAGGGAAACGGATTGCGGTATGGTCATCCTCCCTCGGGGGTGATTTCTCGATTTCTGTCTCTCTGTCTTTTTGGTGAGCGTACACGCCCTATAGCAAAAACCTCTCAAAAAAAAAAAGAAGATGTTACCATAGTTCCAGTGAAAGAAATAAAGGTGTGAACAATAGGAAAGTGGGGGAACTAAAGCATGGTTTTGAAGAAAAGATCCATTTATGTCTATCTATCTAGGTAAGAATTAGGTTTCCCCTAAATGTGTGGGATTTAAGAAGAAAAAAGAAGGAACAGTTGAGTACGGCTTCTGTGTTTCCAGCTCAGGAAAGAAAGTGAATGGTCATGCTTATCACTCCATCTTGAAAAACCATGATGCAGCTTAGGAGGAAGATATTAAATCTGCTTATGACCCTATGTGAGACTTCCAAGTAGAAATGCACATTAGGCCATTGGCTATATGGGTCTGGAGAACTGGGGAAATCTGGACTATGATTTTGTTAGTCACAAGCAGAAGGATCATCGCTGAAGTCTGGGTGATAGAAGAGATCACCAAGGGCAAGTGTAGTTGTCGAATGAGAAGAGAAATGAGAAAGAAGTCCACAATTTAAGTGTACGTGGAAAAAGAGGAATTTGTGAAGGAGATCGTGAGAGGATTCTTAGGGTTTGGAAGGGCTAGAATCAAACCAAGAGAGAAGTATCTCATGGAAGTTAACCTGTACAAAATTTTAGGAATGAAGCAGTGATCATTAGTGCAGAGATGAAAAAGAGGTCAAGTAAGCAGAAGACTGATGTAAGACACCATGTAAAATCAAAAGATTGAAGACTAGAAGAAAATATGAAATATATACAATAGTAATCAGAGTTATTACTATAGGGAAAGTTTATATTCTTTTTTATAGTTGTTATCTCAACGTTCCCAGACCACTACAGTGAGTGTGCACCAAATTTGAATAATGACTACCTAGGCAAATGTTAGGAGGTTACTGGACAAGAGGACTTTGACTTCTCACCAAGATGGAGTTATAGGCACTGGATTTAACCTCCTGTCTAAAACAGTGATAAAACCAGACCAAATACATAAAATAATTGTTTCAGATGCTGGACAATAGGCTGTACAGGACGCTAATCCCTGAAATAGGTGGGGAAAATAAGATGAGTCCTGCTACTGCACAGCTGACTGTCTAGGTTTCCAGGCTGTAGTGCAGAGGGGCAATCTAGGGGGAGCTGGCGGAGTCTCTGAGTTGTGCAAACAGAGCTGGTCATTCAGGGAGGACAAGATGCCTAGAGTTCACAGGGCAGAGTACCAGAGAGAAGACAATGGCAGAGAGAGAACTCTGCAAATCGGTAGAGGATTCCCTTTAAAATTTGACCTGAGTACTGATGACCTGAGTATACATGAGGAAGCTACTAGAGGCTAGAGAAAGAGCACTTGAGAGCAACAAGGGGGACAATTCTTGAAACTCATACCAAGTTGGAAATGATCTGTATTCCCAACAACCAGAATGAAGAAACCACATACTATATTGAGCAAGGGGAGAATATCCAGAAGGATATTCCCTCATAATGGATTCAAATCAGTCCTAGAAGAGACTACTCCCAAAGCTTCAAAGCAACTTCCATGGCATCAAACTGTTTCCAAGTAAATTAATTGCATCCTGGAACAAAGCTCAGAACAATTAAGGAATTAGAAAGCTTAATACCCAAAATGTAAAGTTCACAATATTAGTATCAAATCAAACGCACCAGACATACGAAGAAGCAGGAAATTATGACTCATAATGAGGAGAAAAACCAATCAATAGAAACGGAACCATGACGCAGATGATAGAATTAGATGATAAGAACAATAAAACAGATATTATAAATCTATTTCAGGCCAAGCCACACTGGTGCACACTGCTCTAAGAGAGAAGGAAAGTGAGAAAGCAAGCCATCACATCTGGGACTCGAACCACAGTCAGTCATGTGAGAGTCCAGCACCTCAACCACCACAACACCTGCTTGCCCTGCAACTCAATTTCTATAAATTAATGCGTGATAAATGGAAACATGTGTCCACACAAAGACACGTGTGCGGATGTTCATAGCAGTATTATTTACAACATCCGCATTCCCGAATGAACGAAATGTAGTAGAACCATATATTAAAACTGATAACTACTGGTACATATATGAATGAACCTCAAAAACATGATGCTAAGTGAAAGAAGACAGAAGCAAGAAACAATACATATATGATTCAATTGATATAAAATATCTAGAAAAAGCAAATGTAAAGACACAGGAAGCAAATTAAGTGGTCGCTTGGGTTATGGAGGGAGTGGAGATGAACTATTAACTATTAAATCATGAAATTTTTTGGAGATGGAAATGTTATAACACTGGATTGTGGTGATGATAGATGCACAACTCTACTAATTTACTAAATCACTGAAATGACACATTTTTTTTTAGAGGTTCTTGTTATAGGGCATGTGCGCTCACCAAAAAGACAGAGAGAGACAGAGAGATAGAAAGCGAGAAATCACCCCCCAGGGGGGATAGCCATGCCACAATTGCTTCTCATCCATTCTGCTCTCGGGATCTTGGGCATGCAGGCACACGTGCCCAGCATGAGTTTAAGCCACCAGGTCTCAGACTCGAACCACAGTTGGCTACATGGGAGTCCAGTGACATAGCCATTACTCCATCTGCTGGTCCCAAGAAATGATACATTTTTAATGGCTGAATTCTATAGTGTTCAAATTACACTTTAATAAAGATGCTTTTAAAGAACATGAAGAAGACTTAGACTTTCAGACATTAAAAGAAGCTGAAAAGATACATCACCAGCAAATAGCACTGAAAGAAAGGTTAAAGGGAGTACTTTAGGCAAAAGGAAAATCATACCCGATAGAAATCTAGATCTACATAAAGGAAGAAAACACACCAGAAATAAAAATATGTGACTGTATTAGATGTCTCTTGCTGTATAACAAATTATCCCAAATCATGGTAGTTTAAAACAATAAACACTTGAGGCCAACAGGTGGCCTGGTGGTTAAGGTGCTGGATTCCCACATGGCCGACTGCAGTGACGATTTCTCAGTTTACCTCTCAGTGTCTCTCTCTGGCTTTCTCCAGCGAGTGCATGCACCCTATGGCAAAAACCTTAAAAAAAAAAAAAAAAAGGAAAAATCATGCCAGGTACATGGTACATGTGCATGTGTGCCCAAAATCCCAAGAGGAGAACAGAGGAGTAGGGATTGTGGTGTGGCCATCCCCCCTAGGGGTGATTTCTCACTTTCTCTCTGTCTCTTCAGTAACTGCACACACCCTATGGAAAAACCTACAAATGAAACAAAGCAACATTTATTACCTCATCATTTCAATGGGTGACAATTTTGCATGGCATTTTTGCACTTTTCTATGACGTTTGTTCTAGACTATCTTTTTAAGGATGTTTGCATAGTAAAAATCTCGAAAAATAGAGAAAATGTCTCCTTCCATAATAGAGAACAAATTTGTTTACTGATCCATCTAATAAAAATAATGTCTTGGTCTCAGGTGAAGGTTGGGCAGGGATCCTTGCAGCCTCCAGCTTTTAACTGTACACCATGAATGTTTAAGTTGATTTCAGGGTGTTTTTCTCTTGTGTGATTCAAATACAACCTTAAATAGTTACAGCCATGATATTTTGTTCCTAGGAATATACATATCAGGAGCTGGGGCGAGGGGGAGAGAATACAAAGATGGAGAAGACTGTCTAGTGAGGGGAGTAGGATGAGGGTTGTAAGAAAGAACCCCACAAATGAGAAATACACTGCACAGGAGTACAGAGTCCAATAGAGGCTCTCTGCCGTGAAGGACAGTGGCTAACCCAGCAGAAGAATGAGAGCTTCCTGCCTTTCGCAGATGGCATGAAGATAGGAGTATGCCCCAAACTGAGATGGGCCCTTGATTGAGAGAAGAAACCACAATGTCGAACCCACCGAGTTATTGCCCTGCTATTCCTCAAGCATAAAGGAGACAAATCTACAGATAGGGCTTGAGACTGGTGTGAGGACTTCTTTGGGTATTGCAACAACCTGGAGATGGAATTCCCAAGAAGGCATAACACAGGGACAGTGCATTGGTTTTTATATGTTTTATTATAATTATAGAGTAACAGATGCTTATTAGGAACAATTTAAACAGTATGAAGAATGTAAAGTATTGTAGAAAACAAAACCCCTCTCTCGGCCAATCCCATTCTTCAGAGATATCTAATATAAACACTTTTTGTGCATGCTTCTGTACACTTTTGCTTTTATTTAATGTTGCTTAAACTAATACAGGCATAAGTGATAGGAGTTACAATGCTTTGTAAGATAGAACAGTAATTCCTTGCTTCTCCCTCCCCTTCTCAAGTCTTCTTCCCAAAAGGTAGAGCATTTTAGACGCATTGAGCAGTTTCTTCTGGCATGTATATATCTCCATTTTCTCCAGATCTTCTGGTAGTGCTCTCTTTTGATTAATCAACTTTAGATGGAAGTAGTGACTTCTTTTTTATGATGGGTCAGAATTTAGATCTCTTACATACCCATATCTTGTTTTTTTTCTCCTTATCTTCCCAATAGAATTATGTTGCAATTTTTGGCTAAAAGTTTTCAGTGTTTACATTATTACGCCCTTGCAAATACTATTTACATTTGTTTATTATATTGTTATAAGTACACCAAAATTATATTTCTTTTCCTTTTGCTTCTTCCAAAGTTAATATCAGGTGGTTGGGCAAGTCATTACGCATTTTTGTATAGAAAAACAGAAAAATACTTTCACGACTTTCCCGATGACCTAATAACTGCCTTGGTCTTTCACCTGCTTACTTTTCTTTGAATTATTGCCTAATTGTCTCAACATTTTCCAATGACTATAGTTTTTCCTGAGATCATTTATATCGGGTAATCTGTTCCAGGTTTTCCTTGAACACATCTCTCATGAAGACCTTCAATTTCCTATCCAAATTGTTTGCACTCTAGCCCTCCCTTCTGCTTAGCCATCTCCATAGCACTTTTATTCCCTGTTGTCCTAAGAATGCTCTTTCGTCTTTTCCCCATTTGGAGTCCCTCTTACCTAGAATTTGTATCTTCCCCTTTCTTGATTTGCTCCCTTCTTTAGGAGATCACATATTTTAGTAACTTTATGAGTTTTGACCTGATGATAGTCCTCAACGCACTGCTCTTGAATTAACTTGTTTTCATCAGGCTTTAGTTAGGCTCTATACCTGATACAAAGCTGTGATGCTAGACTCTCACTTCAATGTCATCCTCAGGTGCTTTTTTTTCTTTCTTTTTTTTTGAGAGTTTTTTGCCATAGGGCACATGTGCTCGCCAGACAGACAGAGACAGAGAGACAGAAAGCGAGAAATCACCCCCTAGGGGGGATTTCCATGCCGCAATCCCTTCTCCTCCATTCTCCTCTCAGGGTCTTTGGCACATATGCACACATGCCCAGCATGAGTTTTAAGCCACTGGGTCCGGGATGCCAACCACGGTCGACTACATGGGAGTCCAGTGGCATAGCCATTACACTAACTGCTGGTCCCAGGTGCTCTTAATCTCTTCCCTCATTGGATCTTCTCCTTACTCCATATTTTAGTGAGAAAGGGTGCATTTCAGACATTGCATGTCTGAAAATTTAATTTTATCTTCATAGTTGATTAGTTGGCAAGGTATAGAATTATTAGCCATTAACTATTTGCCTACAGAAGTCTTTTTATGTTTTTGAAGTTTATCTTCTCTATAACAGAGAGAGAAAGAGAGAGAGAGAGAGAAAGAGAGAGAGAGACTAGCACCCTCAACAGGGCCCCCATGGTGCAGTCTACCACTAGTTTTAGTCAGACAGGACCATGGCCATGAGTGTGTACTTGGTGTGCATAGGGAGACATCAGGACAACCTGAGACGAAATTTCCCATATGGCCTCAGCATCACAGAGCTTTGTGTTACTGCTGTGCCATTACAGATGGTCTACCTCCAAAAGTCTCTTTTCTCTTTTTGCTTCCAATATAGTTGTTAACAATCCTGAATACATTCTGATTTTCTTTTTCTTTTTCTTTCTTTCTTTCTTTTTTTTTGAGATGTTTTGCTGTAGGGCTTGTGTGCTCACCAGAGAGACAGAGACAGAAAGCGAGAAATCTCACACACACACACACACACACACACACACACACACACACCCTCCCGAGGGGATGGCCATGCCAACCCCTTCGCTTCCATTCTCTTCTTGGAATCTTGGGCACAGACACACAAGCACCTAGAGTGAGTTTAAGCCTCTGGGTCTGGGACTCGAACTGTGGTCAACTACATGGGAATCCAGCGACATAGCCATTACGCCAACTGCTGTTCCTCTGAATCTTAATTGTATGTAATCTATTGTTTATTTTTGGAGTTTTTAGAATCTTCTCTTTGTTCTCAATGCTTTGAAATTAACATAATTGTGTTCCAAATTTCATCAAGAGCTGAGGACTGGGTCTATTTTCATTCAATGTGTTGGGTACTCTGTGGGCCATTTCAATCTGGGAAAGGGAAAACACATGACCTTTGGTTCTGGGAAATTTTCTTGAATCATTTCTTAGATGACTTCCTAATATCAGTTTCTTCTGTTCTTTCTGAAATTTCTATTTTTCAAGTGTTATAATTATGACTAATCCTGTAATTTTCATATCTTTTCTCCCCTACTTTCAACCTCTGAATTTTTCCCTTACTTTCTGGGTGATTTCTTCAACTTTAATTTTTGATCTTCCTATTGAGTTTTCTTTAAAAATTTTAAAAAGAATTATTTTATTTATCATTATTACTTTTTTTTTGAAATGTTTTTGCTTTAGAGTGCGTGCACTCGCCAGAAAGACAGAGGGAGACAGAGGGAGAGAGAGAGACAGAAAGACAGAAAGCGAGAAATCAGCCCCTCTCCCCAGGGGGGACAGCCATGCCACAATTCCTTCTCCTTCATTCTCCTCTGGCGATCTTGGGCACGCACGCACATGTGCCCGGTGTGAGTTTAAGCCACTGGGTCCAGGACTAGAATTACAGTCGACTCTATGGGAGTCCAATGACATAGCCATTATGACAACTGCTCGTCCCATTATTACTTTTAAAATCTGACCAGAGTGAGACAGAAAGAGAAAGAGTGAGGAAAAGTTAGGCAGCAAACCACCAGGTCTGAGACTTGAACTGTGGTCAGCCCTGTGGGTGTCCAGCTCCCCAACCGTCTTGTCACCTGCTGGCCCCTAACATTATTTTAAATTTTATTGATTTAATTCTTCTGAGAGAGAGTGAGCACCCTAACAGGGTCTTGACACCATGATCCATACCTGCCTCAGCCAACCTTGGATCACTTACGTATGAGTACCTGATTACATATCTGTGTTTTTTAGTAGAGTTGTCCTAGTGTTTATGAAGTGGTATCTCCTCGAAGTTTTGATTTGCAATTCCCTCACATCGACTGATGTTTTGCATCTTTTCCTTTGTTCACTGAACATTTGGTTATCTGTTTTAGAGAAATGTCTATTCAGATCTTTGGCCTATTTTTTAAAATTGGACTATTTGTCTTTTTATTATCAAGTTGTAAAAGCTCTTTATATACCTGGTTACAAGTCCCTTACTAGATATGCAATTTGCAAATATTTTCTTGCATTCCATGCATTGTCTTTTCACTTTCTTTTTTTTGAAGAGGTTTTTGCTATAGGGCACGTGCGCTCGCCAGACAGAGAGAGACAAAGAGACAGAAAGCGAGAAATCACCCCCCCGGGGGGATGGCCACGCCACAATCCCTTCTCCATTCTCCTCTCAGGATCTTGGGCACGCATGCACACGTGCCCGGGGTGAGTTTTAAACCACGGGGTCCGGGACGCGAACTGCGGTCGACTATGTGGGAGTCCAACGATATAGCCATTACGCTAACTGCTGGTCCCTCTTTTCACTTTCTTCATAGTGACCTTTGAAATGCAACGGTTTAAGTTTTACTGAATTTCAATTTAACTGTCTTTTTCACTTATGACCTGTAATATTTTGACTTATATTTGTCTTAGTCTGTTTACTGCTTCTGTAAAAAAATATCACAGAGAGGATAATTTATAAACAACAGAAGTTTATTTGTTTTATAGTTCTGAAGACTAGGAAGTCCAAGAGCATGGTTTTAGCACTTGGCAAGAAATATCCCATGGCATAAAATACTACATATTATATGGCAAGCAAACCATGAGCCTCGGAGACACCTGTCCTTTTTCTGAGGTTGGCAGGAAAGAAGCAAGGGAAGTGCAGTTAGCTAACTATGTGGGTGTGAAGGCAGGAAACTGAGGAAGTTCACATCTGATATTTTTGTTTTCCTAAGAAGTTAATTGCTCAGAATGGTAGTAGTGGTTGTGTAGGGTATAGCTGTTAAGGAGTTTAAAGAAAGTTCTCATTTATCTCCACTAAACCATCATCCTTCAAATGGACATTTACGATAGCTTCCTATCTGGTTTACTTACCTCCCTTAAGTCATTTCAATGTACTATTAGGTCATCAGGAAAGTCATGACATATGTATCATGACTTTCCTAACAACCCAATATAAACAGGTTGACTTTAAAACAATTTTTTTAAAAGAGAAATTTAGTGTTGATGGGCTCACCAGGGAGACACAGAGAGAGAAAGTGAGAAATACCTTACAGGACTGTTGGCCATGTTGTAAACCCTTCTTCTTCATTCTCCTTTTGGAATTTTGGGCATGCATGCATTAGCACCCAGCATGAGAGTCAAGCTACCAGGTTTAAGATTCGAACTACAGTCAGCCATGTAGGAATCTGGTGTCTTAACCATTGCACCACCTGCTGGCCCTACAGGTAGACTTTTTTTAATTTCTTTTTATTATTATTATTATTATTTTAGAGAGATTTTTTGTTATAGGGTGCATACACTTACCAGAGGCAAAGAGAAACAGAGAAACAGAAAGCGAGAAATCACCCCCAGAGGGCATGACTTTTAGCCTCTTCCCACTTGTGTGACAATGCCTCTTATTAGTGTGACTTATCTGGGAACCAATAAGAGGTCAGTGGGTCAATCTGTGGATGGCTTTCCAGGAAACTTTTTCCAAAAAATCATGACTTGTCACACACACTGTGACTGTTCTATAACCTAATGAGTTTGTTGGAGGTCGCCTCACCATCTTTCCTTTCCCCCTCATATATCCTTCAATAACTATGGGGAAAATCCAGATCCTATCTACCTAGTTTTCTTTTCCCTCATTCACCTAGGTTCTCAAATTCTGAGTGTTCCCTTTATATGTTTCAAAGGGCATTGGTGGGGACCCAGTAACCCACCTCATTCCTAGCACCTTGGTCACTCAGGGCTGAGCCCTATTATATAATACTCAGTAATAATAAATAGGTTTATAACCATGGTATATCTATTTTATAATGAAGAAACTGAACCTTGAAGAGAATAAAAGGTGAGAGGCTCAGGGTGGAGGAGCCATCGTGGAGGAGCATCAGAACATGAATGACATAGGAAGATAGCCTCAGGCAAGGAAATAATGATGGGCTGTCAATATTTGGCTGTCATTCATCCACTTGTCCCTCCCCAACAACATCCTAGTTTCTGTACACACTATGTGCAGTCTTATTGGTACTGTACATCCCACCCCCGTTATTATCTTTTTTTTTCAAGTAAAGTAGTTTTAACTTTAATAAATCAAAGAAATGCTAAGGAACTTTGCTTAAAACAGGTTAGAATTCTGTTCAAATAGTAGGGACATAAACCTATAAAGAGCTCAAGACAAGACAAAAATCCTTAAAACTGGAAAACAAAGCCTAGAAGAAAATCAGCAATGTTTTAGTCAAAAGTCATAAAATGTCAGTTCAGTCTCATGTACTTAATCTATCTTCTCTTGAGGTTTGATCTTCCCAATTAAATTCTGGGATATAATATTCAACTCCAGACTTGTCTATGATTAAGCTGGCTATTTTCTTAGTTTTTGAACTCTTATTTCTGTGTGTCTGTATTTTAATTTTCCTGATATAGCACTCCCTTGAGAACTTCTTGGAGATCTGGTCTGGTGCTGGTAAATTCTTTCAGGTTTTGTTTATCTGAGAATGTCCTTGTCTTTTCTTCCCATTTGAAGAATATTTTGCCGGGTACAGTATTCTTGGTTGAAATTGCTTTTCCCTTAACACTTTCAATATATTTTCCCATTCTTTCCTCTTTCATATTGTTTCCGATGAGAGGTCTGCTGTTAGCCTGATGGGATATCCTTTGTAGGTAACTTGCCGTTTTTCTCTTGCCAGTCTTAGTAGTTTGTCTTTGTCTGTGGTTTTGCTCAATCTGGCTATAATGTGTCTTGGAAATGATCTTGGGTTGATTCTATTTGGGGTCCTTAGTATTTCTTGGGCCTGGATCTTTGAGTGCCTCTCTAGGTTTGGAAAGTTTTCTTGCAGGATTCCATGGAATAGATTACCAATTCCCTTATAAGACTCTTCACCTTCTGGGATACCAATTATCTGGATGTTTGGACATTTGATGGTATCTAGTTTTTCTCTTATATTATTCTCATTTTTGGGGGGCCATTTTCTCTCTCCTGTCTCTTCCACAGTTCATGGTCTCTCTTCTCTTCCATCTCTGTTAGCTTCATTATTATGAATATTCTAAATTCTTTATCAGGCATTTCCATGATTTCCATTGAACTGTCTGTGGATGAAGAGGAGTTACTCTTTTCCCTTGGAGGAGAGGTATTTTCTTGCTTTCCCATATTTCTTGTGACCCTGTGATGATTTCTAGTCATCTGATGGATGGTGTGTTTCTTCCCAATTCTTGAAGTTCAATCTGGGCATTCAGGAGTGTGCAGGAGGAGGTGATCTGAAATCTCTTTGCCATTCTGTTTTTATTCCTTTGTGCAGCAGATTCAGTGGATATTGAGAAATATGTCAACATTAATAGCATTTGGATGTTTAGCTCTGGTTCCCTTAGATGTGTCACTTTGTGACAGATCTTTGTGGGCTGGGGGCTGAATTATCAGTAGGAAATCTGCATTTCTCTTTTTTCCCTGAAATCACTAGTCCTCAGGAGCCATGGAGGAGTCTTCTTCTGAAGGCATGCCCCTTGCCTCTCCACTCGAGTTTGTGGGCTGGAGGCTGAATTATCAGTAGAAAACCTTCATTTCTCTTTTTTCCCTGAAATCACTAGTTCTCAGGAGCCATGGAGGAGTTCCCACCCCCATTATTGAGAGGCTACAGAGTTCTGACTTGTGAGGCTTAAGGAAAATAACAGAAGTTATCTTGAAAGTATCAGAAGTCATCCTCTTGCTCAGACTAGCACAGTGCCTAGCCCACAGCACAAATCTGACAAATTTCTGCTCAACATTGTCTGTTACTATCTATGTGATGTTAGACAAGTCACTTAACATTCTTTGCCTCAGAAATGATATGTATAAAATTATCAACATCCTTAATATGTATTATGTGCTTGGTGGTCAGTAACTGCTGTGATTATAATTATTCTTTGTTTTTAAAAAATAATTATTCATTTATTATAATTGTTTTTCAATTTTGACCAGAGAGAGACACAGAGAGAAAGAGAGGAGAAAGAGAGAAAGCAAGCTGCCAAGTTCAGGACTTGAACCATGGTCAACCATGTGGGAGTCCAGCACCTTTGACCACCACGCTACCTGCCAGCCCCATTATAATTATTCTTTTGTACCTCAAAGAATGAATGGGTGAAATAAATGATGACATGTTATTAGCATGACAGAAACTATTTAAAGTATTATAGGAGCAAACATTGACTTACTGACATAGAACTTGCTTATAGCACTGAATAATGTCATACTGATCCAGTCACAGTGGTACACAGCTAGCACCACCCTTGGAGGCTGGGGGCCATATGGAAGGCCTGGGTTCAGTTTCCAGGCCAACCTGAATATGCTGGATGTGGTTGCTTATAACCCTGGCTAATTGGGAGATTGGGCAGGAAGAACAACAGCAAGAGCCTATCAAAAATACCTACCTCTGTCTCCTTCTCTTTCCTTTTGCTATCACTAAGAAAAAAAGAAATAATATTATGATTACACTTTGATTTAAAATGTATATATATATATATACACACACACACACACACACATATACATATAAATATATATAAATACATAAATATAAAGGGACTTTTAAAAATTCATATAAAATGGAATTAAGGCACAATTTTAGGGCTAGCCTATTTTGCGATGGTTAAGGCAGCTGAGTGCCATGTGGCTGGATATGTGGCTCAAATTCTGGAACCAGAGGCTTGAGAAAGATACTAGGTGCATGTGTACACACGCCCAAAATCCTGAAAGGAGGAAGAAATAGAGAAGGGATTGTGACATGACGATCCTCATCAGGGTTGTGTTCTCACTTTCCCTCTCTCTCTCTTGTGAGCGCATATGCCCTGTGGCAAAACTTTTTTTTTTTTAAAGTAACAGGGCCAGCAGATGGCATAGTGGTTAAGGCGCTGGACTCCCACATGGCTGACCATGGTTCAAGTCCCAGATCTGGAGGTTGAAACTCACACTGGGCACGTGTGTGTGTGTGTGTGCATGTGCCCAAAATCTCAAGAAGAAAATGGAGAAGAAGGAATCATGACATGGCCACAATCTCTCTCTCTCTCTGTCTCTCTCCCCACTGTCTCGCTGGTGAGCACATGCACTCTATAGCAAAAATCTCTCTCAAAAAAAAGTATGAGTTTGGGACCAGCAGGTGGCGTGGTGGTTAAGGGAGCTGAACTCCCACATGGCCAACCATGGTTCGTGTCTCGGACTGGCAGCTTGCTTTCTCACTCCCCCCCCACCCCGTCCCTCTCTGGTCGAATTAAAATAAATAAAAAATAAATAAATAAAGTTAAATAAATAAAATAATTCTTTTTAAAAAAGTATGAGTTTATTTTGGTGCAAAAGCAATGTGAAATTCATGCATAGTTTTTTCCTAATATGCATTTTCCATAAACTTTTGAAGACCCCTCCTATAGATCTTTCTATATAGAAATGGTGTATAGCAGGACCAGCAGTTAGCGTAATGGCTATGTTGCTGGACTCCCATGTAGTCCACCATGGTTCGAGTCCTGGTTCTGGTGGCTTAAACTCATGCTGGGCGCGTGTGCGTGCGTGCCCAAGATCCTGAGAGGAGAATGGAGGAGAAGGGATTGTGGTGTGGCTA
>NW_006159538.1:4042891-4061275 GCF_000334495.1 Tupaia belangeri chinensis | reverse complement strand
CCCCGCGCCCTATAGCAAAAACCCCTAAAAAAAAAAAAAAAAAAAAAGAATTGGTGTATGCCAAAATGTTAACCAGTATTTACCTATGACTTTTTTACTTTTATCTTTACTCCCTATCTTCAGCAAGCAAACATTACTTAGAAAGAATTATTTAATTTCATTTATTATTATTATTTTAAAATTTGCTATAGGACACACACACTCATGGGGGGAGGGGTGGGGAGAGAAAGTGAGAAAGCAAGTCACCAGGTCTGGGACTTGAACCACGCTCAGCCATGTAGGAGTCCAGTGCCTTAACCACCACACCACCTGTCTGCTGGCCCTAGTAGTAATTCATTTTTTAAAATTTATTTATTTTTTAAAGAATTACTTCATTTACTTTGGTTCATCATCATTATTTTAATTTGACCTGAGAGAGAGCAAGTGAGAAAGCATGCTTTCAGGTCTAGGACTCAAACCATGGTCAGCCATCTGGCAGTCCAGTGTCCCAACCACCGTGCTAGCTGCCAGCTCCAGTAATTCATTTTTAAGTTTAAAAAAAGTGAAAAATATTAGTGAAAAATCAAAGACTCTGACTTACTTTCAGCTAGAGGCAAATTTGAGACAGTAGGTTACGATAACCAGGTCCCATGCAACAGGGATGGAGTCAGAATGGCAGTCACATTACATTTCTAGATGGTTTAAGCAGAGAGTCTAGGTAGTGTCTAAATACTCTATCCCTCCAGGACAGCTCGGGGCTAGACCTCGGAATAATTCTATCTGTCCCCTGCCTACCTCTTCTACTGCTTTCTCTGTCTCCACGTATTCCCACCCCCTAAACACACACACACACACACACACACACACACACACACAATGACCCTGGCCATCCAGTTTCTCAGACATACCAAGCTCATCTCCACCTCTGGTCCGTTACTGCCCTTCCTTACCAGCCCCTATCTAACTCATTAACCTGTCTGTCTCCTTCCTCTTGCTAGGCCATTCTGAAAATACCTTACTTGGTTGTCACAAGAATGTAAGTAAGCTCATGAGTGCAAAGATCTTGTCTTGCTCACCTCATACGTGCTGTGACATGAAGCGCTTGCACAAAGTAAGAACTCAATAAAACAAACAAACAAACAAACAAAGCCCACAGAATTAATGCAAAATCAGAACTCCTTAGCAGGGAGTGAAAATGTTAAGCAGAGAAACTGAGGCAGAAATCCAGCTGTGCTGTTGGGACCTAAGGGTGTAGAGACTCAGGCAATTGTGAATTCACCTTTTGAGGTTGGATTCGGAATCAGAAATGTAAAGAAATTAGTATTTCGATTTTTTTTTCCTTTTTGAAAAGCACTTATCACATCAAAACAAAATGAATGGTGATGACACTTCCAGGGAAGGATGACACAGTCTATATATATAAGCTTATTGGAAGTCTGGGCTACATGAGTAACTTCCTGAATGATGTAAAAAGTGAGGCTCATGGCATTCCCGGAAAAACTTGATACAAATTGTGCACTAACGTTATTCCACGGAATGATGTTTGATAGTTTAAACGGTCACTCAGCCTAAAGATGTTGGCTTGAAATTACGACAGCTGATTTTTTTCTTGTTTTTTTTTTTTTTTTTCTTCCATGGCCAAGACAGAGACAGCACCCCCAGTAAGATATCGATCGATATCATGCTTCACCTCTAGCCTCAGGCAGCCCTCGTTCATGGCATGTGAAAACCCAGCACACTCATAGAGGTCTACAGATATGAACCCAGAACCTTCGCATGGGGGTCAGCTCACAGAACATCACATTTAACTGCTGTGCCACTGTCCAGTCCCTGAATATTTCTTACAAACACCAAAATCCTTGGCATAACTCAGTGCTTTTGGGACATAGGAAGAAATGAGAATTTTATGCTAAACTATTTTTTCTTTCTTTCCTTTTTTACTTTTTTCTTTTTAGTTTGTTTGTTTTTGCCATAGCATGCATGGGCTTGCTGGAGAGAGAGAGAGTCAGTGAAAGGGAAAGTGAGAACCCCCTCCCACAGGAGAATGGCTATGCTGCAACCCCTTCTCCACCCTCCTCTCAGGATTTGGGGCACACACACACACACACACACACACACACACACACACACATCAGGCATGATTTTCAAGTCTCTGGGTCCAGGACTTGAGCCACGGTCAGCCATGTGGGAGTCCGGCATCTTAGCCACTGAGCCATACGCCACCTGCTGGCCCCTGTATGCAAACTTCCTATGAACTAGTAGGAAAAAAGCGGGGGAAGAGGAGATGGGGAAGAGCCGAGAACAACTTTTATTCAACACTTTTTACAAGCCACACACCATGACTTTTCTCATTTCAAACCCCTACAAGCAGCCACCATTTACTCCCATTTTCCAGGAAAAATAGAAGAACTGAAACAGACTTGCCCACAATTACAGTTAATAAATCATAGAGAAAAGTCAAGTACCAGGTTTATTTGACTCTAGAGCCTGCACACTTTCTCTCTACCATGCTCGCCTCCCCAGCATTCCTGGAACTCCTCTTGATGAAATATACTGCTTGTTTTTAAAAAGGAAAAAAAAAAAAGCACAGCCAGCAGGTGGTGAGGTGGTAAAGGCTCTGAACTCCTACATGGCTGACTATAGTTCAAGTCCCGAACCCAGCGGCTTGAAAATCATGCTGGGCTTTTGTGTGTGCACATGCCCCAAATCCCAAGAGAATGAAGGGATGCACCCCCCAGGGGGTGATTTCTCACTTTTCCTCTTTCTCTCTCTTTATACAGCACATGTACCCTATGGCAAGAACTTAAAGGAAGGAAAAAAAAGGCAATGATACAGTCTCAAGTAACAGGAAAAACTAGAACTAAGTAATCCATAATCTATTAGGTTGGATCACATTAAATTGCTAACATTTGACCATTTTAACCCATAAAAGAGACAATTTCATATAATTCAACCTCATGGTATCAGCTCTATGAATGGAGATCACTGTGCAAATGCTATTTTTATTTATTTTACTTATTATTATTTTAAGTTTGCTATAGGGCATGTGTTCTCATGAGAGAGAGACAGACAAAGAGAAAGAGACAGACAGAGAGAGAGAGAGAAGGAAAGTGAGAAAGGAAACCACCAGGTCTAGGACTCGAACTGTAATTGACCATGTGGGAGTCCAGCGAGTGCCTCAACCACCACACCATCTATTAGCCCCTGCCAATGCTGTTAATAACTATCCATTGTATATTTTACAGTGTTACAGATTTTACTTGTTATTTCAGTAACCCTTTAAGACAGGAAAGTTAAAGAGGAAAAGAAGATTTGATCCCCCTACCTATTTTTTCAGAGCACCCTTTGCCTTAGGGAAACATGTAACATACATTTGTTTGTTTATTTGTCTATTTATTTATTTATGGTTTCTGCCATAGGGTGCACGTGCTTGCTGGAAAGAGAGGAAAAATGAGAAATATACCCCCTCACACACACTCCACCAGAGGAGCTGGTCGCACCACAATTCCTTCTCCACTCTCCTCTTGGGATTTGGGATTTTGGACATGCATACACACGCACGCAACATGATTTTCTTGATGTTTCAAGCTGCCGGGTCCAGGACTTGAACAGTGGTTGGACATGTGAGTGTCTAGCGCTTTAACAACCACACCACCTGACTCTAACTTTTTTTTTAAGGTTCCTACCTCCTTTGAACATGTGCCCCACTGTGTCCCATTCTCCACATCATGTTCAGTCAAAGCTACTCTTGCATTTCATTTTCACAACAGGATTCTAACGGGTCTCCCACATTTCAGATCTATTTTCCATAGTTTTTTTCCCTAAAGGCAAATCTGACTGGCATGTATCTGCTTAAAATTCTTAATATTTCTTCATTCGAGATATGGTTCATGCAAGATAAGCTTCGAATGCCTCAATCTGTCCTTCTGATCTGACCCTTGGCTGTCATCTTCAGCATGTCTGCCATTGCCGCCCCAAGCCCTCCGAGTCAGCAGAACTTGCACCCCTGTGACTATCCCATCTGTGGCTGGAATGTCTTCCCCACCCCTTTCCCTCAATCCCTTTTCTGACATTTAGCTGGCAAGTTTCTTATTCTCAAGGCTTAGTTCAAATGCCACCTTTATGAAACTAGGAGCAACTTTCTTCTGAAGGCCACCAGTTTTCTGTGGTCTCACAGCAGCTGGCGCATTCTCACGACTCAGATAGTTAGAGTCGTCTGATTAGGTGTTTGGGTGCCCTTAAAATATTCATCAGCACAGTGGTTTAGCACAACGTTGTGTGGGGCTGACCTACACAGGAAGGTTGCTGGTTCAGGCCTAGAGCCTCCCGAGTATGCTGGGCATACGTGTACTTGTGATCTGGGCTGGCTCAGGCTAGGTAGGGGTGGGTTGTAGAGTGGAGACCCGGCTGGGGTGCTGTATCTGTCTCTTTTAAACATGGAATAAATAAATATATGTGTGTGTGTGTGTGTGTGTGTGTGTGTGTGTGTATTTATCAGACTGTACCTTTTTAAAAATTCATTAATCTATTTTTTTTTGTTGTGATTTTTGGGCCTCCAAGTCCAGGATTTGAACTGCAGTTAGCCATATAGGAGTCCAACACTTCAACCACCATTCCACCTGCGGACCCCATCAGATTATATCTTAATTCTTAGTAATTTCAGGATGTAGCATAGTACTGGACATAGGAGGAGGGTTTTCAAAAAAATCATTGAAACTGTGTATTAGGAAAACTATGATAGGTTTCAAAGTTTTTTGTACCAAAGTAAATTCACACCTGCTGGTGAAGTGGTTAAGGCACTGGACTCCCACTCCCATATGGCCAGTGGCCGTTCGAGTCCTGGATCTGGAGGCTTGACACTCACACTGGCCATGAGTGTGTGTGCATGCCCAAAATCTTAGGAGAAGAATGGAGGAGAAGGGATTGAGGCATGGCTAATCTTCTAGGGAGGAGAGGGTTTCTCTCTCTCTCTCTCTCACTCTCTCTCTCTCTCTCTCTCTCTAGTGAGCACATGCACCCTATAGCAAAACAAAACAGAAGACAAAAAAAATAAAAAACTCTCTCAAAATAAATAAACTCATGCTCTAATTCCATATTTTCATTAACTTTCTGAAGTTCCTTCATAGAGCAGATATAATTATGAGTTAGAACCCAAGGGCCCTAGTAGTAAGTCCCCATCCTACATATTAGGTTGGAAAGGAGGAGGAAAAACCTTGGTTGAATGCCAGAAACCAGAGCACAAGGCCAGCCCATAGTGTGGTAGTTAAGCCAGCTGGATCCCACATGGACAACTGTGTAGTTTGAGTCCTAGACCTGGTGGCTAGAAAAACACGTTGGACATGTGTACTTGCATACCCAAAATTCCAAGAGGAGAATCAAGAAGGAACTGAGATGTGGCCAACCTTTCTTGAGGGTGCTTTCTCACGTCCCCCAACCTCTCTGTCTCTTTCTGGTGAGTACATGTGCCATATAGCAAACTAAAACAAAACAAAGCAGGGCACACGCTTCAGGGCTTTTCCAGAGTTCTTTACATCAAAGGCACATGCCAGAGACTACCCAAACTTGGCCTTAAGGTTCCATCAACGCTTAGTTCATGACAGTAAATAGTGCCTTCACAGACATGATCTGAATAAATCACTGAGTAGGAATTTGTAAGTTACGTATCAGGCTGACATCTAGGTCAGTGTGGAGCACTTGAAAATCAAGTTGTCTTTTCCTACCACCATGAAGTACTGACATATTCCATTCAATTCGATGAACAAGGAACAATTTATTAGAAAATATGTGTATGCAATATAAAACCACCAGAAGCACAGATAGATGGCCAGAAAGACAAGCTGTTAAACCGAGAACACTCAGCCGGCCAAATAATTTGCTATCATGTATTAAAGTGTGGAAAACATTTATAGAGAAGACACATAAAAGTGACAAAATTCTTTCTACCAACTTGTGTTTTCTTGGACTTGAGAAAATGACCACCATGATCTGATTTTTTTTTTTTTGAGAGGTTTTCGCTATAAGGCCCGTGCACTCACCAGACAGAGAGAGAGAGACATAGAGACAGAAAGCGAGAAATCACCCCCCAGGGGGGATGGCCACGCCGCAATCCCTTCTCCTCCGTTCTCCTCTCAGGATCTTGGGCACACATGCACACGCGCCCGGCGTGAGTTTTAAGCCACCGGGTCCGGGACGCAAACCGCGGTCGACTACGTGGGAGTCCAGTGACATAGCCATTATGCTAACTGCTGGTCCCCATGATCTGATTTTTGTTGTGGGAACACATTGGTCTAGCTTATAGAATACCAGTTTTCAAGTAGGGAGACAGTTTGAAAAACGCTACTCCTAGCCAAACAAAAGAGTTATCTTCACTCAAAGCAAGAACCTTTATTTATTTATTTTTTTAAAGAGAGATTTTTGCTATAGGGTACATGTGCACGCTGGAGAGACAGAGGCAGAGAGACAGAAGGAGAGAAATTATCTCATCCCCCACCTGCAAGGGGCGATGGCCATGCGGCAATCCCTTCTTCTCCCAGGATCTTGGGCACACATGCACATGTGCCTGGCCTGAGTTTCAAGCCTCCAGGTTCAGGACTAGAACCATGGTCAGCCATGTGGGAGTCCAGCGACACAATCATTACACCATCTGCTGGCCCCAAAGCAAGGGTCATTTTTAAAAAGTGCACCTTTAAACAACTTTGTAGAAGTAAAACATTTTGATTATAATTCATTAGATTCACTTTTTTATGTCGCTGGGTTTTAAGAAATGGTCTGCATAGCCTAGCAGAGTTCAAGTATTTTCCCAGATAGACTCCTTGAGCCAGACGGGCATTTTCTCAACGGTTTGGCTGGTGAGTTGTGTGGTTAAAAGTCAGACTCCACCCTCTCATGAGAATGCAGTGCTTACTCAAAAGGGGATGCCAGCTTGTTGGGTGGGCCCAGAAGAGGCTGAAATTTCAGCCACATTGAAGTCCAAATCAAGATCACAGATCTAAAAATCACAAGTGCTGGAATCAGGGATTCTAGCCAGAGAAATCTTAGCTACATCCAGTAACTGAGGTAAGGGGGTGGCGTAAAGAGCATTTATTTTCAAGATGTACTAGTGCTATCACTGATGCAGTATTTCCATGTTCTATTCAGTTGGAGAGTCGGGCAGTATACCAACACATCCTAACTCATCTGTACTTAGGAAACATATTTTTAGAGTGGTTTTTTTTCTCAACTAACATTTTCATAGATACATGATGATCGTGTGATTTAATCATGCTTTATTCAAGCTTTGGTCACTCAACAAATATTTATTGAGCATTTACTATCTATTGGGTACTGGTACACACTGTAGACACTTAACACTACTTGTTCAACACTCATTTTAGAGCATCTTGATTTTTTTTTTTTTTTTTTGTAGAGGTTTTTATCGTAGGGCATCTGCACTTGCTGGAGAGAGACACAGTAAGAGAGAAAGTGAGAAATCACTTTCTAGGGGTGATAGCCATGCCACAATCCCTTCTCCTCCATTCTTCCCCCAGGATCTTAGGCACCTATACTTACGGGCCCAGCGTGAATTTCAAGCCACCAGGTCCAGGACTCGAACCACAGTTGGTCATGTGGGAGTCCAGTGATGTAATCACTTTGCCATCTGCTGGCCACAGATAATTTTAATCTTTTAAAAAAAATAATTATTTAATTTTATTCATTTATTTTAATTTGACCAGAGAGACACATGCAGAGAGAGAGACCAGGTTCAGGTTAAACCATGGTCAGCCATGTGGGAGTGTCCAGCACCTTAACTATCACACCACCTGCTAGTCCCGATAATTTTAAATCTTTATTATTAAAGTCTTTGGACTTTTTTTTTTTTTTTAGTTTTTGGTATAAGGCATACACATTCCCCAGAGGAAGACAGAGGGAGGGAAAGTGAGAAACCACTTCCCAGGGTAGGTGGCCACACAGCAGTCAGTCCCTACTCCTCCATTCTCATTGTTCTCCCTAAGTGTGCACATGTACCTGGCATGTTGTTTCAAGCCACCGGGTCCAGGACCTGAACTGCAGAATCAGCCATCTGGGATTCAGTAGTGCCTTAATCACCACCTCACCTGCTGGCCCATTTCTTTTTTGATATGTATTTTCAAGACAGTAATAGAAGGGAAGAGTCTGACCAGGTCTAAGAATTGTGTAAATACTGCTGTACATCATCGAGAATAAAGCACAGGCTTTAATTTTGAAATTACTCTGGAATGTATGGTTAAGCCACTGCAGTAGACAAGGTTAAAGATGAGTGCAATGGCACCGGGGATGAAGGGAAAACAGATTCTAAAGATAATGAAGAACGGAAAATACAGGGCTTGGTGATGAGATAATGCGGTGAGGGTAAAGGGTAACTGCTGGAATTCTAGCATAACTAACTAGAGAACACAGCGGTAGAACGAGATGCAGCAGCAACATAGTTCATTTGGGGCCAGCCCTGTAGTGCAGCAGTTAAACCCTGTGCATGGGGAGTCAGATCCCGCATGGCCAACTAGGATTTGAATTCTGACCGTCAGTATGACAAACAGCTTGACCTATTTGTGTGTGTGTGTGTGTGTCCAACATCCTCAGTGGATGGAGAAACAGGGGAAAAAGATTGTTGCCTGACCACGTCCCATTGAGGGGTACTTTCTCTCTCTCTCTCCAGCAAGCAGTGAATAAATGGAAGTGCCATTTTCTGTTCCCTCTGGCAATAAACTAAATAAAAATTAAGTGCCATTTCTTCGCAATGTGAATTTTAGGTCCTGTGGGTGGCAATATCTAAGTTGGTAATAAAATTTACTGAAGACGTAGCTGTAAAAACACAAGGCTTTTGGGACCAGCAGATGGCATAATGGTTACATCGCTGGACTCCCACATGGCTGACTGTGGTTCGAGTCCTGGATCCAGCAGCGTGAAAGTCATGCTGGTCACATGTGCATGCATGCCCAAAATCCCAAGAGGAGGATGGATGGAGAAGGGATTGTGGTGTGGCCATCTCCCACACACCCTATAGCAAAAATCTCTCTCTCAAAAAAAAAAAACCCAAAACAACAACAACAACAAAAACACAGGCTTTTGGGGCCAGTAGGTGGCATGGTGGTTAAGGCACTGGACTCTCACATGGCCAACTACAGCTCAAGCCCTAGACCTGGAGGCTTAAAAAATCATGCTGGGAACATGTGCATGCATGTCCAAAATCCTAGGAGAATGGAGAAGAAATTGAGATGTGGCTATTTTCCCTGGGGGGTGATTTCTCATTTTCCGTCTTTGGTTTCTATGGCAAAAATCTGAAAAACAGAAACAAATCCAGAAGGATTTTTTTTAAAGGATTTTGTCATAAGGTTGCATATGCTCAGCAGAGAGAGAGAGAGAGAGAGCGAGAGAGAGAAAGGTAAAGTGAGAAATCACCCCCTGGGGGAAAGGCCATGCTGCAGCCCCTTTCCTTCCATTCTCTTCTCAGGATTTTGGGCAGACACGTATAATTATCTGGCATGATTTTAAAGCTGCCAGGTCCGAGTCTCAAACTGTGGTCGACTATATGGGAGTCCAGTGCCTTAACTACCACACCATCTTCTGGCTCAAACACAAGACTTTTTAAGTATGGATTACTTAGCTGGAAATCATGAAGGTCTGTTTACTAAATTGTTTCAACTTACAGATAAGGAAACAGGCCCAAATACATACCTGTTTATTTTTGGAAAGTTACTTGGAGAACTGGAACATGATTTAGAAAGATTTATAAAGGCCAGGCCCATGGCACAGTGGTTAGGTGCTGTGAGAGCAAGTCAGATTCCATGTTGTCCACCAGGGATTGAATCCTGGCTCTGTCAGCTTTACCCTAGGTACATGCACAAATCCCCAAGATCCTGGCAGGATGAAGCACTGTGGGAAAAGGACTGTGGGCATGACCTGGCTCCATTGGGAGATGTGTGTACACTCTCTCTTTCTTACATGAACACACATATATGTGCCCTCTGGCATTAAAAAAAAACAAAAACAAAAAACAAACAAACATGGGGAAGACTCATCCAGAACAATTTCAGTTCACTGTGCTGTTTCATTTATACATCTTGTTGGTTTTATAATTATTCCAGAATATATGCAGTATAAAGTTTTCTCAGAACCCCACAATTATATACAGAAACCCAGATAAAAGGCACAAATCTGGGACCAGCAGGTGGTGTAGTGGTTAAGGCACTGGACTCTCATGTGGTTGACTAGGGTTTGAATCTGAGACCTGGCAGCTTGAAACTCATGCTAGGTGTGTGTGAATGTGCGGCCAAAATCCTGAGAGAAGGGAAGAGACGGGATTGTGACATGCCCACTCCCCCAGGTGGTGATTTCTTGCTTTCTGTCTCTGTCTTTCTCTGTCTCTCCAGTGAGGAAACATGCATCCTATAGCAAAAATCTCTCAAAAAAGGGGCACATGCCTTTGTCATGGCGTAATTGACTTAAAGAGATCCTGCGATTTGTAAATGAAGAAAGCAGAGAAAGAGCTAAAATTCTAAGTGACTTCTGATCAGTCGCGACCCTAAATACCATAGCCACTGTAACTTGTCCTTGATTTATCTTTTTTTTCTTTATTTTGCTGGACTTGTCGCAGGCAAAGGCTGAGAGAGAGAGAGAAAGGAGAAAGCACTCTCCCAAGGAGAATGGTCATGATATAACCCCTTTACTTCCATCTTTTCCTCCTTTTGGGATTTTGGACACATACACACATACCCAGCATGTTTCTCAAGCTGTCAGGTCCAGGATTCAAACTGTGCAGTTGTCCATGCAGGATCCAGTTGCCTGAATCAGGAGGTCATGGGAGCCAGCCCTATGCTCACTTTAAAAAAAAAATATTTTATTTAACTTTATTTATTTCAGTTTTGACCAGAGAGGGACAGAGTGAGAGTGAGAGAGAGACAGAGAGAGCGAGAGGGAGAGAGAAAGTGAGAAAGTAAGTTGCCAGGTTCAGGACTTGAACTGCGGTTGGCCATGTGAGAGTCCAGCGCCCTTAACCACCATGCCATCTGCTGGCCCAAAGCTGACTTTTTAAATAACCAGTCATTTGACTGTCATTCTGAAAGCAAAACCAGTATGTTCATCACAATCTATAATATCATATGAGGAATGTGGTTTGTTGACGGGCACATTTAGCTGAGGTAAACAACAGTTGAGGTCAAGAAGTTAGAAAAAAAGAATACAACAACTAGTCACAAAGGTGAGTGCCAATGATATCTCACTTAAAGAATTATCAAGAAAATGAAGTTCTTTTAATTATAGTTATTGGTGTTTTAAAAAAAAGCATTAAAATCAAGCAGAAAATGGACGATCTAAATTCGGATGGAGGTACAGAAAGTGAGAACAGGTTTAGCTTTCTCTGCGAGGTAATAAAGGTGAATGGGAGAGCAAAGAATGAACACTTGTTCGTGAGCATGTCCTGTATACCACATACTCACAATAAGTACATTAGATCACTGCATCTTCACATCAGCTCTGCGAAGCAGACATGATAAGCACCTTACAAATGAGGAACTCGAGGCACAAGGAAGGATTAGCAGTGTGGGACTAGTTACTGGCAAGGGCTTTAGTTTTAGGCATCATGACTACGTGTTTTCATCTCCTAGTTACTTACCTGTCTTCGAAGCTGCAACCATCATCTGTAAGTGACGGAACTGAGTAACTGCCTCAGAGTCAGTGTGAGGAGGACGTGTATCATGGAAAAAGCACCCAGTGACATACCTGCACTTGTCAACATTCGTAAGGTGGCTATTTACTACTCTCCAAAACTAGACAGTGAGTGACAGGCAGGATTCTGCATCTTCCTAATCCTAACTGCACTTCCATACTCTATCTGGTAATTCATGCTTCTGAGATCCTGGGCATAGAGCATAGCACCAGGAGGATAAGACAGCATGGATGGTGTACCGAGAACCTGGGAGAAGGCAGCACGGTGGGAACTCGTGTGCCTAACCCTACTTTGAGGACAGTTTTCAGAACTGTCCAAAGAAAAGTCAAACTATAATTTTTATTTTTTCAAGTTTATTTATTATTGTTTAAAATTTGATATAGGGGCACATGTGATCACCAGAGAGAGATGGAGACAAAGCGAGAAAGTGAGAAAGCAAGCTGGGACTCAATCTCTGGTCGCCATGTGGGAGTCCAGTGTCTTAACTACCATAACCATCTGCTGGTCCCCAAACTATAACTTTAAACTAAATCTTGACCAAAGAGAAAGGCTGTAAATTATCCAATGACTTGACCAATGATCAATGTGGAAGAAACAAGTTACCAATAAAACTACTTATTTTATCCAATACATAGCACAGATATTTCACATCTGCTATTACTTTAGTTTTGAAAGATATTCTGGTTCTCTCATGTTTAAAAATATCCTGAAATGAATTTTGTCTCCTGTATTATTTTTAAATTATAAAGAAATATTTCTGACAGCAAAACATTTCTATTAATCTTGGCCTTTCAGATTATTTTTACAAGAACAAACAAGGTAATTTTTCTATTAGCAAAGTAAGCAAATGTCTGGATATATCTGATAACTATATTAACTTCTCTTTGCTCTTCTTGTAATTTTGCTAACAGAAAAATTACCTTGCCTTTTCTTCCTATGAAAACAACTTAAAGCACTAATTTCTAATCTGAAGGTTCTGAAGATGATATAATTGTACAGAGCTCCCTCTAGTGTCCTAACAATAGTGAAATATAAGAGCCATTTCTCTCCAGATTTATAGGTTTATTCATTCAATATATTAATATCATTAACACCTTGCTTGGTGTTAGATGTTTATTCTCTTACAAGATACCACAGTACTATTTATAAGGTATCTTCTTTCTTTCCCTCCCTCTCTCCCTCTCTCTCTCTCTCTCTCTGGTTTTTGCTATTGGGTGTACATCCTTGCCAGAGAGAGAGAGAGAGAAAGTGGAAAAATCATCCCGTGAGAGGATAGCCATGCTGCAATCCCTTTTCCTCCAGTCTTCTCTCAGGGTTTCAGGCACACATGCACACATGCCTGGAGTGACTCTTAAGTCGCAGGGTCTGGGACTCAAACCATAGTTAGCAATGTGTAAGTCCAGCACCTTAACCACCACACCACCTGCTGGCTCTCGGTATTTTCTAATGTAAGCTGATACCACCTTTGACTCTATATTATATACGAATGAAATGAGCACAGTGTAAACAGTTTCTCTAAACAAAGTACTGCTTATCTAATTCAGCTCACGTTACACACACAAAGCTAATGTAACACTAATTAAATAGATTAATGTATCTGACAGCTGTATTAACGTCTTTTTCCACCTCCTTATTTATGAATTTCAGAAAATGCAAATGTGAGGCAATCTGAGCTCAACAAAAAAGGTCTGAACATATTAGGCAGGTAACCCTCTGACAGTTATCAGCAGAAATATATTCTAGTACACACAGAAGCAATCTTGAGATTTTAAATCTGATACTGATTGATTGTGGATACAGAAGTAATAATGTTAACATGCTAATAAGTCAGTTTTCCTGTCCTAAATGTATACTGTCAATAGGTATTCCATGAAAAAATGGATTCCTGGTCAAGTAAGACTAGGGTACAATGGGATAAATTGAACTGATCTGCTTTCCTTACTACAGGACCCCTCCAAATCCTTTGTATGCTAATGTGTACTGCACGTCCCCAGCACAGGGCAGTATGCAGCTCTCCCCAAGCTTACTTGACTATGGAATCCTTTTTCTCCCAGAATATCTACTGACACTTAAGGAAGCTAATGTTCTACAGAACAGAGTTTGGGGAAGTGATGATTAATCCAAACAAGATCCATCAGTTCTCTGCTCTCATCAAGAATCTCCACTCCTTGACTCAGTAAGTGGCGTTCTTTTGAGATCTCAATGCTTTGGAATCTTAAATGCCCCATAATAGTCTTGTTTACTGATTTAAGATACAAGTGGCTTCAAAGTTTATGACATTATACAAGGTATCAACCTTACACTCCACATGAATCAACCCACTCTCACTGAAATGAGATCCTTCTTCAACTCTTTCACAGACCTTAGCAATGGACTCATGGCGAATGTAGTCTGAAGCCTAGTTGGGAGACAAAAAGTGCAATAGTTCACAGGCCAGATCCAATTTAAATCCTAACAAACATAAAATACCCAAAGCTAAATGTAAATTATTTAAAAACTATTCATTATTATTCAAGATAATTAGAAAGTCTATTTCAGTCAGAGTTTATAACACTTCTTTAAACTGAGGAGGGATCTGTTTTCTCAAGTTATTTTGATACTTTCTCCCTGGAGCTAATTTCCAGAGAAAAGCCCTTTAAAACATAAGACACTTCTAAAGATATCAAGGATACAATATTAAGTAAAAATCAGGCCCAGCCATGGTGGCATGTGCTGCTAAGACTGTGCTCAGTAGGCTGGGACCACATAGGAAGTCTGGTTTGATCCTTGGTCCAAAGTAAGAGCTGGGTTTGGTGGTGTGTGCTTGAAATCTAAGTGACTTGGGACCTTGAGGAAGGAGAATCATAAGCTTGAGGCTGCCCTGGGCAACAAAGACCCTACCTAAAAAAGAACAGGGTGTGGTGGCATGCATCTATATCCAGCTGGGAAGATGAGGCAAGAGGACTGCTACAGTAAGACCCTTAAAAGAAAAAAAAAGTAAAAAACAGGGATGAGCAGATGGGGTCACGGTTATGTTGCTGGACTCCCATGTAGATGACCGTGGTTTAATTCCCGAACCTGAAGGCTTAAAACTCATACCAGGCATGTGTATGTGCACGCCCAAAATCCAGAGAGGAGAATGCAGAATGGATTGCAGGGTGGCCATCCACTCTTGGGAGTGATTTCTCACTTTCTGTCTCTCTGTCTTTCCAGTGAGTGCACATGCCCTACAACAAATCTCTCTCTCTCTCAAAAAAAGTAAAAGACAATCAAGTAAATCAAGGTCTATCTTATTTTATATAACTTACTTAGTAAATTATCTTAATAAGCTGCATATATTCAAAACTCAAACAGTAACTTAAATTTATCCCAACTATTAATAAAAGAAATCCACTGATACATAACTAAAATTATGTAATTATTCATTTATTTATAAAATAACAAAAATTTATGAATAGATCTGTTTATTGTACTGAGAAAATGGTCTTCGTACATGTGAGAAACATATACTTTAAGGACAGCATTCAGAACTATTAAGACAAAAGACAAACTATAATTTTAAACTCAATCCTGATTTACGGGAAAGGCTATAAATTATTGACTGGAATGCATCCAGCATGAATTCAGATTCCATAGAACATGAAGCATGAACGAGTACAAAAGATGTTGGAGTTCAATAAGCCCATACCTAAATTTTAACTGTAAAGCTTCAAGGACTTTTTGTTTATTCTTATATACTAGTTTTCTTCTGAGACAAGTTGATTTTATCTCCAAGACTTAAAGCCATTCCCTGTAAAAAAGAATGAAGATGTTTATAATTACGGGAACTATGTATAACCACTAGGTTATTCATCTTAACTAAGCTCCTACTGAATGATAATCTCACATCAACAGAATAAACAAGAATGAACTCCCCAAAAATTTAGTCTCTAGATTTGTATCTCGGCTTTCAAAAAACTCTAGAGAATCCATTTCATGAATATTCCACAGAAATCAATCTGGTTTTAAGCAAATATCCCAGGATGATAGGCCCAAAAGATGGTCCTTTTTTTCTTTTAAAAATACTTATAATCTATATGTTGTGATTTTCAAGCTGCTGGGACCAGAACTCAAATGGTGGTTGGTCATGTGGGAATCCAATGTCTTAGGTACCTGCTGGCCCTCAAGGTGGTCCATTTTAATGAAGAAAAAATTTTATTTCTTTTCAGAGAATACTATATTATTACATATATGCCATCTCATGTGCACAGTAGCAATATGACAGAAGATACTATATACAGAAATAAGGAAGACACATTCTTCATCTCTTTCTTCAGTTTAAGATGCTTTTTAAAAAAAGAATTGTTACCTGACTCTTTGCACGAATTCTTATGTGACCAGTGACAGCAGCATCTGGTCCCTGGTGAATTGGCTTCTCAATGCTGACATTTGCAAGTGCATCTTCTCCAAATATGGAACGAGCATAAAGGTTGGCTGCCATAAAGCCACAGTAACCAGAAAGAGCCTGGAAGAAATTTTTGATACATTCAATACTTTACTAGAGAGCTACACATAGGCAAAACCAAAAAGCATAGGAAAATGATCACATAAAGTCGTATTCAGGTGGAGGTAGCTAAATGACCAGATAAGTTTGTGAAAACACATATAACTACACACATAAAAAGCTTAAATGTTACTATGTGCATATTACATCTCAATAAACCTAATTTTAAAGAAAGAGTACATATTCCAATTTATATTTGTATTTCCTGTTTACTTGTTTACTTCTTGCATCAGACCTTTAAAGCTCCATCAAGGAAGAGACTATTTTTGTTGACCTTGGTATGTGTGAAATAAACAAATGTATGAACGAAAACCTATTTGTTTGACAGCATTCCCCTCCCCCCTCACTTTGTACTATAGTGTATGTGCACTCACTGGAAAGACAGAGGGAAAGTGAGACATTAATCCCCTCTGGGATGGCTATGCCGCAGTCTCTTCTCTTCCATTCTCTTGGAATTTTGGCATGCTTATGCATGCACACATGCCCCGTGTATCTCACAAGACCAGGCTGTTTATAAAACAGAGTGCTGCCTGCACACGCCCGCCATCCTCTCTGTTGGTCATGTTGTAGCTGTCCTGATGCTAGATACACATCTCTGGACTTTCCAACCACTGGACTTGTGAGTCAAGTAAACCTTTATTCTTACATAAATCACTCGGACTCAAGCACTTCTGTTAGTGATGCAGTAGTAGACTAGGACAAGGAGGTTTATACACTCTACGTGATAACTTCTTTTAGCTATTCCATGACAACATTTCTTTTTCCAGGCTGAATAATAATAAAAATACAGCAGAGGAAAGAAATACAATAAAGCCAGGAATCTTCACTACTCTCTACAGATTTAAGAATTCCCAATCAAATTTTACCTTCTCTGGAGTGAGGCATTTCATGTTGGTTGACTTTAATATATGCTGCAAATAGTCATTTAAATCAATCATATTGGTATTAACTGTCACCTGCAGCAAGGGAAGGAAAAAAAAATCAAAATGGTCATAAATCTTACAATGAGAAAGCTGGGTATCACTGGTATTCATACAAGAACCTCCTTCCAACTATTTACAAAAAAGTAAAAAAAATCTTCTAGAAAATCCAACAGCCTGTAGGTTATTAGTACTTTCAGATATAGATAACTTTACTAACATGAGGACTAACATGAGGAATATGGAACATTTCTAAAAAAAAAAAATCTAGGTTTAAGACTTCACAAGGCCTCTTTTGGATCAATGATAAATTTTTATTCATATATAAAAGAGATGAAATATTATTTATGTCTTAACCCATCAGATTAAGAACCACTACTACTCTAATCAATTTATAATAGCAAATTACCAAACTGTTGACATGATTTCCAGTTAAGACTAATTTGCTATAACAGATACTAAAAGACAATTGGTTTTTCATGTCTGACAGTTTTTTACTGGGGTTAGTTTTTATCAGAGCACCATTGAACACTAGTCAAAAGGGTGAAAGCTTAAGAAATAAAAGGAACTCTCCCAATGACTAACTTTGTTTTCCCATTCAAACTCAGCCCACATCTGACGGAATTCAGCATCAGTGCAAGTTGCAGGCTGGATGTAGTCCATGATGTCAATGTGGATATCACTGAGGACCACACAATTTCTGTCACTCGCTGCTCCAGAGACATCATAAACTGCAACATACATATACAAAAGATCACCGTTGGCAAATTTCAACATAAAGTTTTAACATAACCAAATAATGATTAGGATATTCGCAAATATTTATACAATGCTTATTATATACTGGGGTCTTTTCTGAGTGCTTTCCAAATATTACCTGTTTAATACTCTTATCAATCCTACTTGACAGTACTACTATTTCCATCTACAGGAAATGAAAGCATAGAGGAGTTAAATAAGTTGTTCAAGGTCACACAACTCGTAAGTGGCAGAACCAGGATTCAAAAATAAGCACACTCTGTTTTTTTTTTTTTTAAACAAATCAATTTACTGAGTACTTGTGCAGCAGTTGCAGTATGCTAGTCACTGCAGCAGATACACAGGTAGAACAGTGCTCCCAAAGTAAATATGTAAATACTATTTTTGAATAAATACTGCTCAGTCATAGCACTTACAATACAGGATTAATTGCTTCTGTGAGTGTCTCTTCACAGCAGAAACTTATACTCTCATACAAGTCTATCTTTCCTGTTTCTACCCTCTTCTCTTGAGGTTCTCCCACT
>NW_006159538.1:4022172-4042878 GCF_000334495.1 Tupaia belangeri chinensis | reverse complement strand
GTTTCTCCCACTCTTCCCACTTTCAGAGAAAGCCGGTAACCGAGAATAAGCTCCTTTGATTTCCAGCCCCACATCTACATCTCTTGCTCTGAATCCACTCTCAGATCTCTCCTTTTCACAGTAGACACTGCCTCTTCTCTTCAAGATTAATATTTTCTGCCATCTGTGATCCCTGCTTTGGTCCAGGTCCTTACTCCAATGATCACTGTCTCTTTCAGTCTTACATTCTACCTTTTCATTGTCTTCCAACAATCTTCCCTTACTGTCTATATAATATACTTAAGGCTCTCTTGCCCTAAAAAAAAAAAAATCCTTCTTCATCTTTGCCTTCCCTTCTGGCTACTGCCCTCTGTCATCTCTCTTAAAGTCAAGGCCCTAAACTCAGAATAGTCTACACTCACCATCTGTATTTCTTCATCTCGCATTAGTCTCCAACCCATGACCACTGCCAAAGACATGCCACAAGAAGTGTTTTAAGATCACTGATCCTCAAATCCAATGGATTCCTCCTTCAGACTCCGTTTTATTTGACCTTAAAGCTTCAAATATTTTTCCTATTCTCTATAGGCTTGTCCTCCTCTGCTCAATCATTTTTTTTCCTGGTCAGAGGATTTGTATGTTCACCAGAGACAAAGAGAGAGGGAGGGAGAGACACAGACAGAGACAGGGAGAGAAAAGCACAAGGTACCCTTAATGGGGCATGGTCACACTACAATCTCTCTTCCTCCACTGTCTATCCTGTTGGGATTTCAGAAACACAAACACAAATGCCCAGTGTTTTCTTCAAGCAGCTGGGCCAAGATCTGAACTATACCCAGCCATATGAGATTTGGTTTTCTTTGTCAATGAGCTACAGGACTGGCCCAACCAAGCTTTTCTTCTCTTTTGATATAGGATATGTGCACACACCAGCATTAGAGAGAGAAAGAGAGAGAGAAGAGAGAATTGGGAAAGACATAAAGAGCACCTCTAGGGTATGGACATGGCTGGGTAGATGGCTAACCCATAATCCCTAATCCTTTTGGGACTTTGGACACATGTGCCTGGCGTTTCTTTCAAATTGCTGAATCTAGGAATCGAACTGTGCTGTCGGCCACGTGGGATTTAATCGCCTTAACATCTATGCTATCTGTGGGCTGCTGACCAAGCTTTTAGTAATGCTTTTTTTCTTGGTTTTTGTTTCCAAATCTCTCCTCTTTTTACTCTTCACACCTTCTCTGGGTGGTTGTTTCTTTTCTTACAGCTTTTAAACAAATATTTATCTCTAGTTTAGACCTCTTGTATAAGTTACAGACTCCTATATAACTGCCTTTAGGGATCTTTAGATTATTTTAATATTCAACCTTCTCAGGCCAGCAAGGTGGTGTGGTGGTTGAGGCACTGGACTCCCACAGAGTCGACTGCGGTTCAAGTGCTGGACCTGGCGGCTTGCTTTCTCACTTCCCCCAGCTCACTCACTCTCTCTCTCTTTGGTGAGCATATGCACCCTATAGCAAATTAAAAAAATAGTAATAGTAATATTAACAAATAAAATTAAATAAATAATTCTTTAAAAAACATATTCCGCCTACTCAAGATTTAACTTATTACTGATCTCTCTCAAATCTGGTCATCTTCCCTGTATTTCCTGCTTGGTAACTGACATTAACAACAAATTGACAAACCAGGAATCTGAGGGAGACTCTAACCACTTCTTCAATCAGGATCCATCTCCTTAATGCACCTATCATATGCGGCCCCTTGCCTCCATTAGTCCTACTACTTCACTGGTTTAAGCCCTCTGTCATCTTTTACTTGGGATTCTGCAAGTCTACTACTTTTTCTGCCTCTTCCAATCCATCTTCTATAGTGCTGCTAAAGAAATATTTTTTAAAAAAATGTAACTCAGGGACCAGCAGTTGGCATAATGGCTGTGTTGCTGGACTCCCACGTAGTCGACCTCGGTAGCTTAAACTCACGCCGGGCGCATGTGCATGCATGCCCAAGATCCTGAGAGGAGAATGGAGGAGAAGGGATTGTGGCGTGGCCATCCCCCTGGAGGGTGATTTCTCGCTTTCTGTCTGTCTCTGTCTGTCTGGCAAGCACACGTGCCTTATAGCAAAAACCTCTCCAAAAAAAAAAAAAGTAACTCATTTATAATTAATTCCTCAATATCTCCTTTTTCCATGGGTAAAGTCTGATATCCTTAGCACAGCAAGTAAAAATATGGCCCCCACCAACCTTTCCGACTTCATTTTTTTCTATCATCTTCCAGCCCACTCAAAACTCCAAGTATATCAAAGTAACTGCATTTGCTCCAATCTCATCCTTACCTATCTGCAGAATTTTACTGATATTTTAAAATCTTACTTAAGCATTAGCTCCTCCCTGAAGTATTTCCTAACCTTTTCTCCCAGTCCTCTTGTCATTCTGGAAACTGGCCAAATCCCTTCATTTTACTTAGTACAGGCTTCGTTCACAGCACTTACTATTTTTTTCTTCTTTTTTTGGAGTTCTTTTTTTTGCTATAGGGCACCGTCTGGAGGAGTGACCCTATCTGGTTCACTTCTGTAAATTTAGAACACAGTATAATTCCTGGTACCATAGAGTGCCACATAAATGATAAATCAGAAGATGTAGGACCTGTCTTAAGGCAATATCCATAGCTACTCAATAAAGAAGAGAAGCTTCATAAAAATTCAAACATCATATGCCATAAAACAACACCTTACCTATATTACCAAATATTATTCCATTTTCTGTTGATGCTACTTTAACATTAGCTTTGATATTTGCAAAATCATGAGGAGCAAGAGTCAAAGGAGAAGGCTTTTCCACAAGTTTCAAATCGCCTGAAAAAAGAGTATGGACATGGTTAAAAATATATATATAACAACTATGAAACCTTACAATGTATGTGGTCTAACAGTTTCTAGTAAAACTAAAAACATGAGAAAAGTCTGACTCAAATACTATGAGGACAAAACAAATCATTTAATGCTCCCATTATTCACATCAATTTGTACATTTTCTATTAAAATGTAACTGGTACTTAAGAATATTTCTGTATTTAATTGATGAGCAGGGGAGGTACTTTGAGCATACCGTAGTATTTCAATGAACAAATTTATCAAAAAGCTCAGCCTTAGGGCCAGCTCTGTGGCACAAGGGTAAATGCATTGCTCAAAAGAAGCCAGATCCCACATGGTTGCCACATTTAGAATCCTTGGCCTAGTCAGCCTGAAACACGCCAGACACGCCAGACACACGAGAGAATGTCCAAGATCCAACAGATCTGGAGGAAAGGGATCAAGGTAAGATGAAATGTTATGGAGGGTGTTCATCTCTCTCCCTTTTCTCTTTTCATCCTTCATTCTCTCTCTCTCTCGCACATGTATACGCCTGAATTTGATCACTAACAAAGGGAAACATTACTTAAAAACACAGCTCAATCCGCAACCAGCGGATAGAGTATTTCCTCACCTAGAGTGGCTAACTCTAATGTGCAGTTCTGCAAAGTATCACTGGTTTGGTTCACAACAAGTACATCCAGGACAATGTCATACTGGTTGACATGAACATAAGCTTCTGCATATACAGGATCTGAGAAACCTGTCAACTGGGTGACCTGTCAAAACAAAAATAAAGACAAAGTCAAATGACTAACACAACTTAACCAAATACATCACAGCCAAATGATTAAGTTTGGCAAATAATTAACAGACAAGCTTTATGAGAAAAGTTCCTTCAAATATAATAAAATTCTTTTATAATGCAGAAATGGACACTGAAACTAGGACATTAGAAATTGCAGGTCCAGCCCAACTGTTGTGGGGCAGTGGTAATGCAAGTGCCCTTCAAGGCCGAAAGTCACATGGCCAACTATAGTCTGGATTTCCAGGATAGCCCGAAAACATGGCAGGTACCCAGGCAGTTACCCAGGATCCTGAGGGCTGGGGAAAGAGGGCTGCAGGGTGATAGGACTCCGTACAGGATGCTTCTCTCTCTTATACATGCACAATCATTAAAAATAAATAAATGGGACCAGCAGATGGCATAATGGTTATGTTGTTGTACTCCCATGTAGTCAACCGCAGTTCCAGTCTCAGACTTGGTGGCTTAAACTCACGCCGAGCACGTGTGTGTGTGCCCAAAATCCTGAGAAAATGGAGGACAAGGGATTGAGGCATAGCCATCCCTCTGGGGGCTGATTTTTTGCTGTCTCTACGGGTGAAAGCAAGCACCCTACAGCAAAAATCTCTAAATAAATAAATAAATAAATAAATAAATGGTCCTATGGTTTTTAAAAAAATGTTATTCAAGCAATACAGATTTTAAAACCCTACTTTAAAAGAAGATATAACCACACGTCTATTTGACTTTAAACTCAACAACTTAATATAAGGTATATTATATATGTTAATTTTAAGCTTAGTAGTTCAGGAACAGAAAGATATCACACATTTAGCAGATACACTAAACATTATCCCAATTTAGCAACTGAATACATTTGTATATATTTTCAGTGAAATCTCTTAATTAATATCTAAGTCCACTATTCTCTGAAACTGAGAAACCAATTAAAATTGAAATCATGTGGTGGTCTCTGCTACCTAAGCTTAAGAATTAAGAAGAGCATATAGCAAGAAATGCTTATAATACCACAAAGGTAAAATTTTATCTTTATGACATTACCCATTCATTTCTTTTTATTGCCAGAGGGATGTGCGCTTGCCAAAGAAGATGGAGAGAGAGGAATAAAGAGAGAGAGAGAGAGAGAAAGAGAGGCACCCTACCCAGTGGGACACACTCACACTGAAATACTTTTTTCTCTACTCTCCCTTCCTATCAGGATTTTGGGCATGCATGCACATACCCCCTGCCTGTTTTTCAAGCTTCCAGGGCAGGGCCTGAACCACAGTTAGCCAGGTAAGATCTGACCCTCTTAATCACTGAGCTATAAGCCTCTCCTCTTATTTTAAAACAACCAAAGTATAGAACTTTAAAAATGTAATACTGTCATTAAAAGCACAAATAACAAAATAAAACTAAATTAACTGGATCATATCAAAATTTAAAGTTTTTGGGGCTGGCCCCAGTGTAAAGTAGTTAACTGCTGTGTGGAGGGAGCTGGATCCCACATGGCTGACCACAACCTGAAGTCTGGCCTTAGCAGCTTGAAAAACATACCTGAGGGGATTGTGCCATGATCAGTTCTATGGGGGGGGTACTTTCTCTTCCTCCTCAGCACATGTATATACCTTCTGGCATTAAAAATAAAATAAAACCTTTCATGGATCAAAGGACATTATCAATAAGAGAAGGTAACCCATAGAAGAAAATATTTGCAAATAATTTATCTAATGGGGTTCATTACCCAAAATATATAAAGAACTTTAAAAAAATGGGTAAAGGACTTGAATAGACATTTCTGCAAACATGGCCATGTACATAGCCAATAGTACATGAAAAGAAGTTCAAGTCACTAATCATTAGAGCAACACAAATCAAAAGCACAATGAGATACCACATCATACCCATTAGGTTGACTACTATGAAAAAAGCAGAAAATAACAAGTGTTGACAAAGATATGAAAGAATTGGGACTCTTGTGCACTGGAATGCAGGTTTGCACCCACCATGGAAAACAGCATCGAGGTTCTTTAAAAAACATCAAAAGCAGAATTAATGTAAAATCCAGTAGTTCTACTTCTGAGCATATATTAAAGCAACACAAGTCTTTAGGGATGGATAAAAGGATAAACAAAATGTGGCATAATGTGTAATATTACCCAGTCTTAAAAAGTAAATAAATTATGAAACATGCTACAAAATGAATGAGCCTTAAAGACATCGTGCTGAGTGAAATAATCGAGTCACAAGGGACAAATACTATTTGATTCCAATTATATGAAGCCCTTAGAAAAGTTAAAGATCATAGACAGAGAAGGTAGAATGGTGGCTTCCAGGTGATGAGAAGTGTTTAATAAATGAAGAGTTTAGGTTTTATGAGAAGAAAGTTCTGGAGATGGTTGCTCCATAATGTGAATTTCATTAATGCCACAGACACTTAAAACTGGTTAGAATGGCAGCCAGACAGTGGCCAAGTGGTAACGCAATACCCTGTGATGCTGGACCCACATGAAGGGGTCCCTGGTTCCTGTCCCAAGGCCTCCCTGTACCTGCCAGGGGCCAGCACCTGTGATCTGGGTTGGGTGAAGCTGGGGGTGAAATGTGGAGTAAGGATCCTGTTGGGAGTACCTGTTTCTCTTTCTGTGTTATAGAAAAAATAGACTTTTAAAAAGGTAAAAATGGTATCCAAAGAGATCATTTAAAAAATGTATAAACAATATATTGTTGACTAGTAGAGAACAGGAGAAACAGGTCAAGCTGTCAGGAAAGAAGCCCATTCAGCTTCACTTTAAAAATCTTAGTTAACTTCTAAGAATACTTTGTCTCTATTTCTTAATCTTTGATTCTACACACAACTGGATCTAGTTATAAAATTATTTAACAGTCTGACCCCTTTCCAAGGTCTGGCTTGAACCTACCTCTTAGTGAGGACAGGAGGCCCACAGGCCTCACCAGACCCCAAGAGGCAGATGGGAGGCAGTGTGTGCAGCCAATGGCAGAGGGCCTGGCAGACTTCTCTTGCTCAGAGGTCTCAGGGGTTAGGGCAGGACCCTGGCACACCTGCATCCCACTTTCTGCTTCCTGGTCTGCATGTGAGGCAGGCACAAGGACAGCCATGTCAGAATGAGAGGCCTTACTCCAGGCTGCATCCCAGCCTGGTGGGTGGGGTCACTGCTTCTGCAGATCAAATAAAGATGCAAGACATGTAATAAAAGAATATGAAGAAAATGGCCAGTTATTCTCAGAATTTAACTTCTGTAAGAATAAACATAAAATAAATAAATAGACTATAAAAATGAACAGAACTCAAACAATTTGATTGTTTAAGAACTTCTTTTTCTGGGTCTGGTCTGGCTGAATTGAGGGAAAGAAGTTTCAGATTTATGGTAATAAAAAACTAGGAATAGATTTACAAAAGACTTCCGACTATAGTTTTTAAAAATCAGCTGTTTTGCAATCAGACCTAAATGTTGGTCGTACTTGAATTTATGCATAAAAATGAGTATGTTCTTCATGATAAAAAAAGCAGTGAACCTACTTTGCACTTACAAATAGCCAAATGGGTTTATATTGCAATCATGGATTTTCTACCAGACACCAACTTGACATAAACAGTATCAAGAAAATCCTAGAAAAGGCTATAATGGGACAAGAGAATCTACTAGCTTGGAAGGTGGCAAGCAAACAAGCCTCATCCAGATAGTGACAGTGCAGTCCTCTGCTACCCTATGCTCTGGTGGTTATGTTGAAAACGTCGTGGGAACGGAACTGAAGGACCCTGTGGCTGTCCTGACTATTAAAACAAATATGTAGAGTATGCTCCCTGAATCAGTGCTTGAATAGGATTCTTCTGGAAGCAGATACTGTGAAATAGCCCAATTTTTGGCAAATGTTCACAGATTAGCATATGATGAAAAGACAAATTATCAAATGCTCAAGAAAATTCTGAACCAAGGTAGAATACCTTTAGAACCATTGAAATTTTCCACTACAGAACAAGTACAAATGTGTGCATTCCAAATAATCAAAAACTTAATTCACAAAAGGCTGTAACAAAGCAAGTCAATCCAATATATCCAATGTAAAATAGGTTAACATAAAAAAAAAAAAAAAGCACAGTGAGAGAAGTGCTGAGTTCTGTGCAACATGGAAAAAAGTACAAAAAGGAGAAGTTGATTGGATTGACGAACAATAATGCAGCTCAGAAAAACTCCAGATGATAAAAGTATCACGGAGTCTCAAGATTAATTTTTGAATGAAGTGAAGTTTCCCCCCAAAATCTAACTATACACAATTCTTTTTTTGGAGAAGTTTTCGCTATAGGGCGCGTGTGCTCGCAACACAGACAGAGACATAGAGACAGAAAGCGAGAAATCACCCCCCAGGGGGGATGGTCACGCCGCAATCCCTTCTCCTCCATTCTCCTCTCGGGATCTTGGGCATGCATGCGCACGCGCCTGGCATGAGTTTTAAGCCACCGGATCCGGGACACAAACTGCGGTCGACTACGTGGGAGTCCAGCGACATAGCCATTATGCTTACTGCTGGTTCCCACTATACACAATTCTTAAAGTCATATCATTATGATATTATCAGCCTATAGTCACAAGTCATGATTTCCATTTTGGTGTAAATACACTTGCACAGTTAGTATAGGGGTCACAGACTTCAGAAAGTTCTGTGGGATTCTGGCCTACGATTTTGCAGTTTACTCTTAGTGAGTGAAGAAACAGTGACAAATGTGTATTACTTTTCCTTCTGACATATGTATTTCTTTATATTTTCTCTAAAGTATTAAATAAAATCTTGATTTTTTTTTTAAGAGAGATTTTTGCTATAGGGCACATGCACTTGCCAGAGAAACCGAGAAAGACAGAGATAGAAAGTGAGAAATCACCCCTCAGGGTGATGACCTCGCGGCAATCCCTTCTCCTCCATTCTCTTCTTGGGATCGTGGGCATGCATGCACAGGTGCATGAGTTTTAAGCCACAGGATCCAGGACTTGAACCACCGTCGACTATCTAGGAGTCCAGTTATGTAACCATTACGCCATCTGATGGTTCAAAAATCCTGATAATTTTTAAAGTTAAAAAAATCACCCAAATAGCTTTACAATACTATTGTATACAATAAAGTACTTCATCAGTTTCTGAGTGTCAATTGGAATTCAATGTAAATATCAATGACTTAATAAACACAAATGTGCAACTAAGCTATTTTTCCTTTAAAAAAACAGCAGGACCAGCAACTTCCTTATTATTTCTCAAGTAGTCACTTTAAATACTTCACATTTTGTTACCTTGTTAAGTTTAGATGCTAGGGGATCTGCTGCCTCTTTCCTCTGTGTGTTACCCATGGCTGCCAGCAAACTCAGCTGGAACTGATCTTCCTTGCAGTTCATTTCATTCTTAGCAGTTAGTTGCATGAAGGAAATGGGGTCATCAGGCTGTACAGTCACATTCCTCTTTTCAGATTCTTTCTGTGTTGAGAAAACAATACACATGTCTCTCTTTCAATACGGAAAGGAGGACAACATTTCAAAGGTCTTCAACAGGGACAGCCTTCACATATAAGGACTATACCTTACCTTTTGGGATAATTTCTCTTCTTCGAGTTTAGCAGATAACATGTGAGAAAGGGACTGCCTGCATTCCTTATTGAAAATGTCATTCATTAAAGGTGAACATTCAGACAAGACCTTGAGGCACAGGGAAATTCGATCTACATCATCATCAGTAATTGGCTTCTTAGGAAGAGAAGATTTTCCCAAATGAAGGATAGTAGCCATAAGCAACATAGCCTCAGCAACAAAAGACTGAAAAAGTGAAGGAGAAATGGGTTATTTATTGTACCAGGATTCTCCAATGGTAATAATGTCATTTATAACTCATAATCCAAGAACCTAACTTGTCCCTTCACCTGAATAGACTTTCAGATCCTACAGATTTTATTTCCATAGTGTCTTTATCAAAACTTCTACTTCCTAACTGCCACCCTCTAAGACTTCTATTAACTCTCAATTGCAAGACAGCAATAGTTTTTTTAACTTTTTCCCTTGCTTCAGTAACCTCCTCCTATTTCCCTTCTTATTCTCCTGTATGTGTATACTTAAGTTTTTTGGCTGAACACATCAAAGTATAATTCTTCACATCATAAAGACTTCAGCATGCATCTCCTAAGAATCAGGAGTTTCCTATAAAACTGTAATAGCATCTTCTCACCTGAGAAATTTAACAATCCCAAAATATAATCAACTATACTCTGAATTAAAATAAATCTTCCAAAATCACCTCGAACTGGTTATTTTTAAAATCTAAGATCAGCTTTGTGCATTTTATTTACCTATTATTTTCCATAGTCCCTTTTAATCTAGATCAATTCCTTATCTCCATTTTTAATCACATCAATTTTTTTTTTTTTTTATTAAAGAACTGAGCCCAGTTGTTTTACAAAATGTCCCACAGTATTGGACAGAATACCAGAAAGGTGATGTTTTGTGTTTCTTTTAAATTTTTTATTGATGTTTTGTATTTCTAAATGTACTGTATCAGAAGACACTTGATGCCAGGTTGTCCCATTATTGGTGATGCTAAGAATGGATCTTAATTTTACTACTGAACTGATCATTTCAGTATCCACGCAAATACCTTCAATGATTTCCCTCATCCTTCATGCTGAAGTCCATATTACTTAGCCTGCTATACAAAGCCTTACATAAGTGATTTTTGGCTTGCCTTTTCAATCTCATGTAGCATTATTCTGACCCCTGTGTTCTATGCTTTTGCCAAACTGTCTTTGGTGGAGTACTGAATAATCTGCACATGTGCTAGAAAAATCACTGGAAGCCTGGAACAGAACCTGCAAGTATACTAATCCTCCAAGCTTGGCTACATCTCCAGAAGAGGAAAAAGAGGATAAGACAGAAAAGAAAAAAAAAAAAAAAAAACAAACAAAAAAACCCTGAAAAAATAATGATTGAAAACTCCCGGGATCAGCAGTTAGCGTAATGGCTATGTCGCTGAACTCCCATGTAGTCAACCGCGGTTCACGTCCCAAACCCGGTGGCTTAAAACTCACACCGGGCGCGTGTGCGTGCGTGCCCAAGATCCCAAGAGGAGAATGGAGAAGGGACTGTGGCATGGCCATCCCACCTGGGGGGTGATTTCTTGCTTTCTGTCTCTCTGTCTGTCTCTGTCTGGCGAGTGCACACATCCGAAAACAAACAAACAAAAAACTCTCAAAAAAGAAAACTCCCCAATCTGGTGGAAAGTATAAGCCCACAGACCGAAGAAACTCAATGAAACATATGCAAAGGAAACCTGAAGAAACGCCAAAGCATATCCTAATTAAATTGCTAAATCCCATTGATAAGGAAAAAACTAAAATCAGCCAGAGCAAAAAAGGACACACTCCACATAAAGGCCTAAGAATGACAGTACACTTCTCATCAGTAAGCCAGAAGACAATGGGGTTATGTCTCTCCAATACTGAAAGAAAAAAAATGTTAACCTTAGAATTCTATGCCCACAAAGGCATCTTTTAAAAATGCAGAAGAAGGCTGGATCTATGGCCTAGCGGTTGAGGGAACCAGATTCCACATGGCTGATCACAGTTCATGTTCTGGCCCTTGTGGTTTGAAAGATGGGGCAGGCACATGGGAATATGTGCCCCAAATGCCAGAAGGACAGAGAAACAGAAAAGTGACAATGCCTCACTGGAGGGTGCTCCCCACCCCGCCCCCGTCTTTGTGACAAGTGCATGCCCTTTAGCAACTGAAAAGACACAGTAGGAGGCCAGCACTGGCATGGCAGTCGGAGCAGCTGAGTCCACGTGGTCAAATGGGTGATCCAAGTCCCAGATGCTGTGGCTTGAAAAACATGCTGGGTCCATGTGCATGCATGTCCAAAATCTCAAGAGAAGAAATGCAGGAAAAAGGACTGCAGTGTGGTCATTCCTCCTTGGAGTGTGCTTTCTCAACTTTTGCTTTCTCCTCTCCAGCATGCACACGCTACCTATACGACGACCGTGGTTTGATTCTCAAACCTAGTGACTTGCTTTCTCACTTTCTCTCACTGTCTCTGGTGAACACACAGTCCTTAGGGAAAACTGAAATAATAATAACAAATAAAAATGAATGAATAATTTCTTTTTTATTTTTTTTTTTGAGATTTTTGCTATAGGGCACATGTGCTTGTCAGAGACAGACGGGGGAAACCACCCCCCAGGGGGGATGGCCATGCCACAGTCCCTTCTCCATTCTCCTCTTGGGATTGTGGGCACACACACACATGTGCCCGGTGTGAATTTTAAGTTGCCAGGTCCAGGACTTGAATCGCAGTTTATTACGTGGGAGTCCAGTGACGTAACCATGATCCCATCTACTGGTCCCAAAAATAATTCTGAGAAACAAAACAAAAAAAGGAGGGGAGGGAGAGGAGAAATAAAGACTTCCGGACAAAAATCAAGAGATTCTTTGCCAACAAGTTTGCACTACAACAAAAGTAAAAACAGATTTTTTTTTTTTTGGAGAGGTTTTTGCTATAGGGCGCATGCGCTCGCCCCAAAGAGAGAGAGAGAGACAGAAAGCGAGAAATCACCCCCCAGAAGGGATGGCCACACCACAATCCCTTCTCCTCTATTCTTCTCTCAGGATCTTGGGCACACATGCACAGGCATGCGCCCGGCGTGAGTTTAAGTCACTGGGCCCGGGACTTGAACCACGGTCAACTACCTGGGAGTCCAGTGACATAGCCATTACACTAACTGCTGGTCCCAAAACAAATTCTTTAGGCAAAAGATTTATGATACCAGAGAGGAAATTAGATCTACATGCAAAAAATGAAGAGTGCTCAAAATGGCATAAATGAAGATGCGTCCAGTAAGGTGATGAACAAACTTCCTTTTCTTTTGCACCAAACACAGCAGACTTTAACAAAAAATATTATAAGAAATCTGGCTCTTAAACAGGTATTAGTGAACATTCTCCCAACATCTACAAGTGAAGCAGTCATTCCATTAGAGAAAATCAAACTGAACTCTGAGACAAAAAATTGTTTGCTTTTTTTTTGAGAAATTTTCACTGTAGGGCGCGTGTGCTCGCCAGACAGACAGAGAGAGACATAGAGACAGAAAGCGAGAAATCACCCCCCAGGGGGGATGGTCACGCCGCAATCCCTTCTCCTCCACTCTCCTCTCGGGATCTTGGGCACGCACACACACGCGCCCGGCGTGAGTTTTAAGCCACCGGGTCCGGGACACGAACCGCGGTCGACTACATGGGAGTCCAGCGGCATAGCCATTACGCTAACTGCTGGTTCCCGCTTTTTTTTTAAAACTTGTCAGAAGGGATATGTGCTCACTAGACACAGACAGAAACGGAGAGGTTGAAATCCCCCTCAAAGAGGCATAGTCATGCTGTAATCCATTCCCTTCCGTTACTCTATTCTGTCAGGATTTTGGAAAAGCACAGTGTCCAGTGTATTTTTCAAACAGCCAGGGTCAGGATTTGAACTGCATAGTTGGCCAGGTGGTAACTGGCTGCCTCAACCACCAGGCCATTGAGCTGGCCTTGTTGGAGATTTTTTTTTTGGGGGGGGGAGAAATTTTTACTATAGGGTGCGTGTGCTCGCCAGACAGAGAGAGAGAGAGAGAGAGACAGAAAGCTAGAAATCACCCCCCAGGGGGGATGGGCATGCTGAAATCCCTTCTCCTCCATTCTCCTCTCAGGATCTTGGGCACACACGCACACATGCCCAGTGTGAGTATAAGCCATCGGGTCCGGGACTCGGACTGCAGTTGACTACATGGGAGTTCAGTGACATAGCCATTACACTAACTGCTGGTACCCCTGTTGGAGATTTTTAAGAGGCAAAATTTAAAGATTACACCAGAACTTATAAATAATAGCTCAAGAGTTACAAAGTACACTACTGTTCATAAATCAAAATAAATTGGTAAGAGATAATACATCTTGTAAGTTACCTTGTCCTCTAAAATTTCATGTATAGTTTTTTTTGGGGGGGTGGGATTGCGATAGGGTGCATGCACTTGGTGGAGAGAAAGAGGGAATGTGAGAAATCATCCCCAAAGGGGGATGGTCACGCTGCTGGGTCCAGGACTCAAATCATGTAGTTAGCCATGATCCAGCCACCTTAACAACCTCCATGCTACCTGCTGGCCCCATATAAATAACTTTTTTTAATGACAAAAGAAAAAAAAAATCACTTGGAAAATTCCAAATATAAAAGGAAAATGTCTAATTATACGGAAGGTAAATGAAGGAACCAGACATCTAATGAACTACTATAGAAAAATTAAACACTGGGTGGTCAGAAATGTCATGACATATTTTTGCATAGAAAAAATAATTATGACTTTTTTGACAACCCAATAGTATGACTATGACTAAAAGCATTCATAATGTGATAAAATGTTTGCTATAACATTAAGGGAAACTGCATTACTGTAAAACACAAAATGATCACAATAAAGGAAAAAGTGTTGCACATATAGAAATTAACTTAAAATCCCTTAAGGAAAGAAGAATTTCTATATCTGGCAATATAATTCTAGTGCTATTTCTGTCTCTATCACAAAATTTATAAGATTTGTATTTGAATGCTATAACCATAGTAATTTTTTGTTATAGCTTTTATTATATCACTCTTTGTTTACTTTAGCAATATTAAAAAAGAAATGAACAAATAAAATACAATAAAAACATTCATAATTCTACCGTGGAGTTTTTTTTTTTTTTTTTTTTTAATGCAGGAAAGGCAATATAAAGACTTTAAGCAAATGAAAGCTGAATAAATTCTTTACCAGTGGACCTATACTGTAGAATGATTGAGCTGTTTAGGCAGAAAGAAAATTATCAGATAGAAATCTGCACTTATACAATAAAATGAAGAGCACCTTAAATAGTGAATATGTGGGTATTAAGACTTTCTTATTTTAAAAACAAATCTTTAAAAGATACTATTTATTGGGACCAGCAGGTGGCGTGGTGGTTAAGGTGCTGGACACTCCCATATGGCTGACTGTGATTTGAATCCGGACCTGGTGGCTTACTCTCTGTTTCCCTGTCTCTTTCTGATCAAATTAAAATAAATAAATAAAGTTAAATAAAATAATTCTTTTAAAAAAAGATACTATTTACTGGGTTGCTGGAAAAGTCATGACACATTTTTGCACAGAAAAACAGAAAAGATACATCATGACTATTTTTTGACAACTCCATATAACAAATTAAGGGGCAAACAAAATATGATACATACACACATACATATATGAGGAGTCTTCAGCAAGTTCATAGAAAATGAGTATTATGAAAAAAACTGCATGGATTTCAAAAGTGCTTTTAACTTTTTAAAAAAAGTTCATTTATTTATTTATTTATTGAGAGAGAGACATCCTTGACATTGTCCTGACATGATCCTTTCCCAAGCCCTTCAGTCAGTCAGGACGTGCAAGCCTGGCCTGTCCAGGCAGACTCAGGACACAAGACTGAAACTTTCCCGTACGGATTCCAGCATCCCACAGCACTGTCTGTATCACTGTAGCTAATATAAAATTTTTTTGTAACAAAATAAACCTGCACTTCAATTCCATTTTCCCATTACTGCTTAAAGTACCCTTGTATATACACACAATAGAGTATTATTCAGTCTTGAACAGCAAGGAAATTCTGGTATATAGTATAACTGGGATGAACCTTGTAGACATTATGACAAGTGAAATAAGTCACATTGTATTGTATGATTCCACTTACATAAAGTACCTAGAATAGGCAAATCATATAGACAGAAAGTATTATGGAGTTTACTAGGGCTGGGGGCAAGAAGGAATGAGGAGTTACTGTTTACTGGGTACAAAGTTTCAGTTCAGGATGATGAAGAAACCCTGGAGAAGGACAGTGGTGATGGACAGAAATGTTAAACAGTATGATTATCACTAAAAGCCTTTATAGCATGATAAAATGTTGGCTATAATGTGATATTATATATATTATGAGAATATATTTAATGCCATCAAACTATGCTTAAAAATACTAAAAATAGTGGACTTTATGTTATATATACCTTTCTTAAAAAAAAAAAAAACCACCCAAGAAGTTACTTGAACTCTGTCTCTAACCTTCTACTTCTTACAGCTGACTATGTAACCCTCCATCTCAGTCCAGACACCAGAAAGATAAAATAAAAAATCAATTAAAAAAAAGATGATGGAAGCAAACTATTGCAAATGAGTACACACTCAGAATGGTAAGACGCTATGATAGACTATAAACAGAAATAATTTAAGAGGCATTTGGGATAAAACAGATCTACTGTCTGGATGAAGATGTAGAGAGAAGGGCATTTCTTCGCTGGTCCTTGAATAATCCTAGCAAACATAAGTGACTTCTTAAACCCTTACATTTACTCCACTGGACTAATCACACATTATTATTATTATAGTTTTAATTGTTTTATATTACTATGTCCATTTCCTCTATTAAACTGCACGCTTCTTCATAATAAAAACTTTAGTATTAATTTATTAAATTCACATAGTAGGTACTCAATATTCAATTACTGATAAATGTAGACTAAAAGAACTTACATTTTGCTTTTTCTTCTCCTGAACCAAAGCTACATAGCGCAATGCAATCTTGGTCAAAGTTGTGGCAAGGGAGGCAGCCACAAAGAAATCTCCATCCAGAAGGAATCCTCTCAGGGGAGGTCTGTAAGACAATCAAGGAAATGAAACATTCTAATTTCAACAGCATGCAGCTTTTACAAAAACGATTCAAATAATCCTATTAATTACTTTCAGTAAGGACCTGTTAGCTCCCTCTTTTGCTCTGAGAAGGAAAATGAACACATGACTTCAACTTTCATCCATGAATGATGCAAGAGCCAACTGAATACAGAAAGAGATAAATGCTTAATTAAGTGCATATGTACTGGAGTTAATGAACTATAATTAAATCCCAGCTTATCCATATTTATTGGCTAAGTTACAAACTTCTCTAAGTCTCAAATTCCTCTTCTGTAAAATGAAGATAATACATACTTTCTCAAGGGTTTCTGTCAAGACTCTATGAGGCAAACTATTTAGCATAATGGCTAGCACACAGTAAGTATTGCATAAATTTTTGGGCATAATGTTCATCATCTTTACCATAAAAATGGAAAGCAAAATAAAGGAGAAAACATAAAATTTTTTTTCCATCAACAGGAACTGAAAACATGTTAAACACCTTCTCTCTTTTTTGGTATCTTAAAGGGAGAATTATCATTTTGGTCACAAAAGCAGACTAGTAAGAAAAATGAAAATGAAATAATTTGAGTATTTTATACAGAAGAGTAATACAAGTATAACTGGCAGGACACAAGTGCCACAAATTACCTGTCTTCCTCTTTCTTGGTGGGTCTAGAACTGCTAAGGGCACTCTGAGTTGCATAGGTACCCATTTCAGTAACCAATTTCTGAACTGGTCCCACAGTTATTTCTTCCTCAGGCTTTAATTCACCAGCTTCTTTCTTTATTTCTGACTCAACAATTGGGATCTAAAAGTAAATTGGGAACATTAACTTTAATAATACCAAGAGCAAGCAAAATTTTATTTAAATATTCGAACACTTCTATATAAGGCATTCATTCACCCAATGGAATTTTTGAAACTTGGAACTCTGCCTTCTATTTTCTTTCCTTCCAAAGATATTGTAGTGGGAAGAACAGTGGATTTGGAGTTGTATGCTCCTAAATTTGAATTTTCACTCTTCCACTTACTAGTTGCATGGTTCTGGGCAAGTTAACTAAACAACTTTGAGCCTGTTTCTTGATCTGTTAAATGAAAATTTTAATTTTTTCCACATAAGTTACTTAATAAAAGAATGTACTAGAAGGCACAACATAGCAAGATTGGCCAAATCTACAAAGACAAGATACTAAAACTGGCAACAAAGAAACATCAGGTTACTTATAAAGGTTATCCCATCAGGCTAATCTCAGACCTCACATCAGAAGCAATGTGAGCAAGGAAAGAATGGGAACATATATTCAAAGAATTAAGTGAAAAACAGTGTCAACCAGAATACTTTACCTGGCAAGATTATCTTTCATATGGAAAGAAAGAATAAAAATATTCTCAGATAAACAAGACCTGAAAGAATTTGCCAGTAGCAGACCCACTCTTCAAGAAGTTCAGAAAGGAGTGCTCAACCAGTAAAACTAAAGATACATAAAGAAATAAGAGAACAAAAGGCAACCAAGAAAACAACCAATTTAATGCTAGGGACAGGAAATTTCAATAACAACGTTGAATGTTAACTTCCAGGATTTAAAAGGAAAGACTGGGCCACAGCAACACTGCATATTCAACAGAAGAGAGTTTGAACATAAGACTGAACTGGCAAAATAGAATTTTATGACTTTTGAGTAAAACATTACTGATTTTCTTTTCACTATGCTTTGTTTTCCCAATTTAAACATTTTACTTTCTTTTGAGTTGTTGATAGGCTCACAATTTGTTAAAATATTTTTCTTGTTTGTTTCTTTAAATGGAAACATAAGCTTTTCTTCCTTCCTGACCCCTCTGGAATTGGAAATATTTGGGAGTATTCTTATTTTGTGGCAGAAGGGTTATTTGCATAAGTTCAATAATGCTTGTTGCATTGAATCAGAAATTGGAAATATTCACTGTTGGACAGGGTTTTGACTGGAATGTCATATCTGAAGATCAATCAGAAAACTATGGAACTAAGGTGGATTTCAAGTAAGCCACAGAAGCTCTTAGAAAGATGGCCTGGCGTCATAAATAGTTCTGCCTGGCAGAGAGGATTAGAGAAGATCTGAAAGAATTTATAACATAAAATAACCTGGACTTTTCCAGCCAGCATTGTAATCAGTAAGAGACTGCAAAAGAGCAACCACACCAGAGGATTATCTTGAGAAAGACTTTGAAGGAAGAAAAAGAGATTGATCTTTGCTAGCAGATGGTATATCACAGAATACTTGGTAGGCAGGGCTGAATTGAGAAAGTTTATGTGTGACTTGTGTGCTGGGTATTTGCTTTCTAACAATTTGAGTAGCTGACATGTAAATATTTTCTCAAAAATATTTAAAACCATACTGTTTCTGTTGTTATAGAGACACAAACAAAATTACAAAAAATATTTTGAACATTATCTTTAAAATTCAGTATTTTAAATTTTGAAAGCTGTTTATTAACTGTCAAGAACTATGGAGTATGAGTAAAAATTTTTTGATACGCAAAGTAAATGTTTGTGGAAAAATGTAAAAATAAATAAATGGAAAAAAAAAGAAAATGGGCTATGATTATTAATAATAATAACCTGTAAAGACTTACTGAGAAAATATACATACTTCTTTTGAAAATCTAGCTTAGTTTTCCTGTTTGAGTTCAAATTATTGTAATGTCTAATATGACAGATATCAATTTCTATTTAGATTTACACAGAAAATGGAAAACCAAATATCAGCAAAAGATGAAAAATGCCCTAGTACAATATACAAAGTATAAAAACAGCAAATAAAATCAAATAAGCACTTAAAAAAAAAAGAATGTACTGGTTAGTCTATAACACAAAGTAGCTGTTCATTAAACCTCATTCCTCTTACCCATCCCTTCCCTTGAAATATTAACCAAAACAAGCAGTCATTTTTCTAAAATGAAATAAATGACTTATGTGTACATAGTAATTTCATCTAGGACTCTTAAAATTAACCAAGTGTATTAATACTTCAAAATCAATCTATCATTTAATTTAAGAACTCTAAGAGTCTTTAATCATTATCTATTTTAATTCATTTATTTAAAACAAACTTGAACAAATAAATACCAAGGTCCAGTAAGGTTAAGTAACTTATAGTCAGGGTCCTAGAGCTAATCATTGGCAGAACCAAGACTAAAACCCAGGTTTCCAGACGAGCAATCCACACTTCTATCTGATTTTACCATAAGGTGGTTTGGATGAGGAAATACTGTTATCAATAGGTTAAAGCAGAATTTCATAAGCCCTTTTTTTTCTATAAACATAGAACATTTTATTTAAACAAACTTTACCGAGAATGATAATATAGATAAAAGAACGGGTATTTGGCTCAACATGGTTCCACAGTCAATGAGATTCTATTATCTGGGTAACTAAAACATATTTCTCAGTGTTTTTTAGCCCAAACAGTTCTAAATAAAAACACAAAAGCAAATCAAACACCTAAAGGTCAGATTTTTCTAAAGTTAAAACTACCATATAAAGTAGGATTTAGTAAACTAAAACATACCTCCCCAAGGGACCTGCGAACCTCAGTCATCACACTCTGAATATCTTCCTTGGTACTGCAGTATTCTCCCAGGATCCATAATGCTCCTCGATAAATCCTAGGACAAGAAAACAAGATCTGAAACTCAAACCTGATAAACAAACATGAAGCAGAGTGCTTTCTTGTGAATAAGTTTAAGCAAGAATACAAAATTCTACAAATCTAAGGGACTATGGATGAATTATTTAAGAAAGAATGTAACAAGTATTTGTGTTTCTATTGTCTCCAGAATTAACCACCATGCATCTGTTGGCCCTAGAAATGTATTATTCTAATGTTAAAAGTAACTTTCTCTTTTTTGGGCAAATCAGTGACATAGTGGTTAATGCACCTGGATCCCCCATGTCTGACTGAGTGGTTTTAGTCTTGGATCAAGGAATTTTAAAAAGATACCAGACACCTGTGCCTGGACGTCCAAAGTCATGAAAGGCAAAATGGGAGAAGGAACTGTGATGTGACCATGCCCTAAGTAGGGTATTTCCTCACTCCTCACCTTACCTCTAGCACACATACCTTCTAGCAAATTAAAAAAGAAAAGTGATTCACTTTTTATTTGTAGTCACTGAAAAGAAGACAAGATAGTCAACAGAACAATGAATACAAAAGAAGCACAAGGGATCAAGCAAAAAAAAGTTACAATTCTTCAATGTAAAGCCATTGGTCATCTTTTCCCCAAGATTTTAATTAAATTTTTTCAGAAAAAATTAATTATTAAAACTGAAGCTCAAAGAGATAATGGCTGTCAATAATAAAATCTATTTTTT
>NW_006159538.1:4011894-4021863 GCF_000334495.1 Tupaia belangeri chinensis | reverse complement strand
AAAGAAAATCTTGCTCACATCCATAAGTATATTTTTATATGATAAAAACAACTTTGTTCTTTTTTTCTCTATCTAAATAAAAATACTGCTTTAAGTTAAATGAGTCAAAAATTGGATGTAACAATCCTTTCTCACTAGCAAAAGCTATTTGAAGGGAAACACATAATGTTAAGATTTAAGTTGTATTTTCAATCCTTGGAAATATTGAGAGATGTTTACCATACGAAGTGTGCATTTGCTGGGTAGACAGAGACAGAGAAACACAAAGCAGAAATATCTCTCCAGAGGAGATGGCCACGTTGCAATCCCTTTTCCTCCATTCTCCTCTCAAGATTTTGGGCATGCACACAAATACGCCCAGTGTGAGTTTTAAGTGGCCAGGTCCAGGACTCGAGCCATGGTCAACTACGTGGGAGTCTGGCAACATAACCATTATGCCACCTGCTGGTTGCAATCAATACTTATCTTTATCTTTCCTTCTTTTGAGAGACAGAGACAGAGAAATTGAGAAAGCAAGCCACCAGGTCTGGGACTCAAACAGCGGTCAGTCATGTGGGAGTCGAGCCCCTCAACCACCACAACACTTGCTGGCCCTTCAATCCTTACCTTTAATAAAGAATTACTTTATTTATTTATTTGCATTTTAATTTGACCAGATAGGGACAGAGAGCAAACGTGAGAGCAAGACAGAGAGAAAGTAAGTCGCCAGATTTGGGACTCAAACTGCGGTCAGCCAGGTGGGAGTCCAGTGCCTTAAACCACAACACCTGCTAGCCCCAAATCCTTATCTTTTTTTTTTTAAAGAGGTTTTTGCTATAGGGCGCGTGCGCTCGCCAGAAAGACAAAGAGAGACAGAGAGATAGAAAGTGAGAAATCACCCCCTGGGGGGATGGCCACACTGTAATCCCTTCTCCTCCAGTTTCTCCTCTCAGTATCTTGGGCACGTTTGCACACACGCCCAACGTGAGTTTAAGCCACCAGGTCCGGGACTCGAACCGCGGTCGACTACATGGGAGTTCAGCGACATAGCCATTACGCTAACTGCTGGCCCCCCAAATCCTTATCTGTAATAAAAGCTAAAGTGGGTTGCAGATAATGATACCCAAAAAGTGATGCCATTTAAAAATACGCTTTTGTGAACATAGAATTCACAATGAAGTCAGAAGAGAAAAATCTAGCTAAACCACTCCTAAAAAAGTTTTTTGTTTGCCCATGATCATACCTCATTTATCTGAGAGTGCAGGGGAATGATAATTACTGTCATGCTTAACCTGTCTTATTTGGCTTGTCCTAAATAAACTCATTTTATTTTCAAGAAACTGACAAAAATGCTTTCTTAACCTTACATTTAAGTGTTGTTTAAACCTACTTGACTGATTTAATAGCATGGAAGACTTCAAGCATCTTCTCAACAATAAGCATTCGCAGGTTATCAAAGCGCTGAATGGCTTCACGAACAAACTCCAAGACATCAGCAGCTGCTGCTTCATTACTGTCACTGAGAAATTCCATTAACTAAAAGAAAAGGGAATAGGATTAATAAGTGTATAACTTTCAGAAAGAAAATTATGTAAGGCAAGAAATAAATGAATAAATTTACAAAAACTATAGGTACTAATTTTCAAATACATTACAAAATGTAAATTGAGACAAGTATTATTAATGCAAACGAAGTCACAATGACTTTTCTGTTCTTTGTTTGTTTTAATTGCTAAAGGGACAAAGAAGAAAAGTTAAAAAGCACTCCTTATGGGGAATGGTCCCACTGCAGTCCCTTCTACATTTCTCCTTTAGGGATTTTGTGCATGCAGATGCCCAATGTTTTTCTCAAGTCACTGAATCCAAGACTCAAATCATGCAGTCATGTGGAATCGTCATCTTAACTGCCATGTTACCAGCTGGTCTGATGTTTCTGTTATGTGTAGCAAAGTTTACAATAGTGGGTCATTAGAAGAGTCGTGATGCATGTTTGCATAGAAAAACACAGAAAAAGGTGTCAGGACTTTTCCAAGGACTCAATAAAACTCACTGTAAAAGAGAATCTAGAGGGCCAGCAGGTGGCACAGAGGTTAAGTTGTCTGGATCCTACATGGCTGACTTGGCAGTTCCAATTCCAGACCCAGAGGCTTGAAAATCATGCTAGTTTCATGTGCATGCAGGTCCAAAATTCCAGGAAGAGAATGAAGGAAGGACTACAGCAGGGCCATCTCTCTTGGGGGTGATTTCCCACTTTCCCCATTTCTCTCTAGCAAGTCCCCGTGCTCTACATCAAACTAAAAAATAAAGAGAGAGAGAGAGAAGCTAGAAATCCACAAGTCAAAATATATTAATTGGACACTCTTAAGTTTTAAATAAAAGTAAAATCATTTTAAAGAAAATTCAGAGTTCAAAGGTAAAGTTTTAAATTACAGTAACATATCTCATTTATCTGAAAGCAACAGAAAATATTTTAGGTATATAAATTTTTCCTATAAATAATTCCTTCAACGTTAAGAGCTTAAATTATTTGAAGGAAAGACTTACGTAGCTTACTGAATAATATACACAGGCAACATTTTACTTTACGTAACTGTAATAAACATCAATAAAAAATATAGAATTTTAAAAAATTGATTTATTATTATTACTATTTTAATTTGACCAGGAAGAGAAAGAGAAGGAAAGTGAGAAAGCAAACTGCCAGGTCTGGGATTCAAACTTAGGTTAGCCATGTAGGACTCTAGCACTTTTATAACCACGCCACCTGCCAGCCCAGAATTCTTCTTTTAATGGCTGTGTTTTTATTTAACTTTTGGGTGAAAATGTAAGAAAAAGATGTCAAGGTCCTTCAGAGCTTAATGGCAGACATAAGGATTCCTTCTGACCATGAGATTTAGTGGTTCCAGACAATTGAGGCTTCTGGAGTTTATTAAATAATTTGTATTTAAAAAAAAATATTTCAGAGATTTTAAAATTAAGGTTATCAGGATTGCATACCACAGGAATGACATTGGCAGCCATATCTGGAAATCGGACAGAACAGGAGTGCAATGTTCGCACAAGGAGTTGTCTGTATTTGTCGGTATCTTCATGCTCAGACACATTATTTGTTTTAATCACTTCCTTCTTCAGGACAATTACCAGCTATAGAATAAAGTAAAAGTAAGTGAGGATTACATTGTGTTTGGACTGATAGACTACAAAGTGCTGTCAGAGTTTTGCTTTACCTCTTCAACATTCCTGGAAGAGACAAGATCCAGGGCTAACTGCAGAGTTTTCTTGCGTACTTCTAAGTCTGGTGTGCTCAACACTCTTAAAATGTCCATAACCAGATCCTGGAAAGCAGTAAAGAATCATGAATTAATAGTAATCTTTCTAGTCACAAGAAGAAAATCTTTGTGGTAAAAGAAGTAGCTATTTTGAGTCTCCTGATACCCATTCAAACTCAAAATGTTAGCTTTGCCTTTCTTTTTCTTTTTTTGGAGAGGTTTTTGCTATGCACGTACGCTCACCAGACAGACAGAGAGAGAGACATAGAGACAGAAAGCGAGAAATCACCCCCCAGGGGGGATGGTCACGCCACAATCCCTTCTCCATTCTCCTCTCGGGATCTTGGGCACGCACGCACACGTGCCCGGCGTGAGTTTTAAGCCACCGGGTCCGGGACGCGAACCGCGGTCGACTACATGGGAGTCCAGCGGCATAGCCATTACGCTAACTGCTGGTCCCACTAGCCCCTATGCTTTATATTTAAAAAAAATTCCAGGGGCTGGCAGGCAACGTGGTGGTTAAGGCAGCTGGACTCCCATAGGGCTGACTGAGATTCGAGTCCCAGACCTGGCAGCTTGCTTTCTCACTTTCCTTCTGTCTCTCTCTCTCTGGTCAATTTCAATATTAAATAATAATAATAATAATAATGATAAAATAATGACAATGAATAAAGTTAAACAAAATAATTATTAAAAAAATTCCAAACTGACAGAAAAAGAGTGAACTCTTATATAACCTTTATCTATGTTTACCAATTACTAATATTTTGCCACATTTGGTTTATCATACTATTTTCTTTTTACTACTAAACATTTAATGGACTAATAAAATTTCTTATATAACCACAATATAATTATTAAATTCAGAGAATTTGATAAGAACTATTAAGTAATAGACAGCCTGCATTCACAGTTCTCCCACTGTTCCAACACTGTCCTCTACAGTTGTTCTGACCTAAGATCAGCACTGCCTTTAGCTGCCACGGGATTTTATTTTTATAACCATCGTTATTCTCACGAATTAAATAGATATATTGATAATTTTCTAAAATTTGATCTTCCCAATTGGTATAATTATTTTCTAAGAAATGTTAATTATATTCAAATTAAAATGCATATATCACTGTTGCTAAGAATATTATAGAGCATTAATAAGAAAAGATAAAGTATATTAATTTATTTTAGGACTACTATTTATGGCAGACAATATCCCAAAAGACTATGGTGATTTAAGAGTTATACTTGAGCAGATCAAAAAAAAAAAGTTTTTCTTTTTGTAGAGGTTTTTTTGCTAAAGGGTACACGCACTTGTCAGAAAGACAAAGAGACAGAAAGCAAGAAATCACTCCCTGGGGGGGATGGCCACACCGCAACCCTTTCTCTTCCATTCTCCTCTTAGGATCTTGGGCACGCAAGCACATGGGCCCAACGTTAGTTTAAGCCACTGGGTCCAGGACTTGAACTGCGGTCGACTACATGGGAGTCCAGCGACATAGCCATGATGCCAACTACTGGTCCCAAGTAGATCAGAATTTAAACCGCTCAGTCTTCTAGCCCTTAAGTTAACCAAGATGGTAAGGCCTGAGAATGATCTTAATCTACAAAATATTTTATTTAGGATTTCTCTCTTTTAGACACTTACCTGCAGTACTCGTTCATGGGCAGGATGTTCTTTTAATTCTATTAATCGATCCAGTACAATAAGCTTTACATTGTTGTCGCTCTCCTTAATAATTAAATCAATGTAACACTGAGCAGCAGCCTATATAAAAAAAAAAAAGACATTTTAATACTGTTGTAAAAAATCTGAAGGTAAGCCAACAAAAAGGATAGTCCCCAAGAAGCCAAACTCAGTAACACCTGCACTAGAATTTATGCATATTGTTCAGAGGAAACCCACATTCTTCTTCCTAAATTTTCTATAGATGCTATCTTTCAAGCTCATGAAAGATCAAAAGCATTACAAATTCAAAGGATTTTGCTGCAATAGGAAGAAATACTAACTTCCAAAAAGGAAGGGTTGAAACTAAGGAATGAAGGAAAAAAAAAAAAACAAAAAACAAAGGCAGACAGAAAATCTCAAAAACTATAGTTATTAGCATGTTTCAGTTTAGAAGCAAAGTCTAACACATCTGTATGCCAGTAAAGAAAGAAAACTATGAAGATGATTCTGGGGAGGGATCAGCAGTTGAAGTAATGGCTATGTCGCTGGACTCCCACATAGTTGACTGTGGCTTAGTCCCAGACCCGTTGGCTTAAACTGATGCTGGGGGCATGTGCGTGCATACATGCATGTGTGCCCAAGACCCCGAGAGGAGAATAGAGAAGGGGTTGCAGCGTGGCCTTCTCTACTGGGGGGTGATTTCTCGCTCTTTGGTGAAAACCTCTCCCTCCCAAAAAAGGATGATTCTGGGGAGACAGTAGATAGTGTAATGGTTATGTCACTGGGCTTCCACATAGTTGATCGCAGTTCAAGTTCCAGACCCAGCAGCTTAAAACTCAGGCCAGGTACATGTGTGTGCATGCCCAAAATCCAGAAAGGAGAATGGAGGAGAGGGGATTGTGGCATGGCCATCCCCCGGGGGTTATTTCTCACTTTCTGTCTGTGTCCCCAGTGAGGGTGCACACCCTATAGCACAAATCTCTTAAAAAAAAAAAAAAGTGATTCTGAGTTATTAAAATATTTTAGCGAGTATGTAAGACATTTATTAATAAGACAAAAAATGTCTGAAGTATTTTAGAATGATGAAGTTTAAAAGCAATTGAGAAAGGTGTGAATCTGGAAGACCTCTCCTTAGCTAAAGCTAGAACAATTTGATCAACAAAATAAATAATACTGGTTTATGATCCATAACATAAAATATTCATACCAATATTAAGAAAAAAAAAGGAAAGGAAGACAAACAGTAGTTCTTCCTTGCATAAGAATTTTAATTACTATGTGCAAAATCAGGGAAACAGAAAATCACTATCATACTACCTTAGTAATAATTGTTAAGAGAAAAACCATTGATAGATGCAATAATTTTTAGAAATAAATTTGAGGAGCAATAGAATATTTCCATAGTTTCAAAGTATCTCCCCCACAATATTTATTGATTACACTGGCATAAATCATTAAGAGTGGAGAAATCTAGTGGATACTACTTTCAAATTACTGATCTAGGCTGACATCACCAGTAATAAGATATATAGGCATCATGTACCACTTGACATCATATGCTGAGAGGGACATTCACTTCCGTGGTATTCTTCTCTAAAACATACAGCCTCAATCCAACTAAGAAAACACTGGATGAACCCAAATTGAGGGGTATTTTACAAACAAACTGGTATTCATGTGTCAATATCATGAAAGAAAGGAAAGGCTGAGGAATTATCACAGAATGAAGATGACTAAGATGTGATAATTAAATGTCATTTGTGGAAAAACTGGTGAAATTTGAATAAAGGCTGTAGTTAATTATATTGTTCCAATATTAATTTCTTCATTTTCACAATTATACAATAGTTATGTAAGATGTGAACATTATAGGAAGCTAGGTAATATATATGGGAACTTTGTCCTAATTTTACAACATTCCTGTAAATTTAAATTTTTTTCAAAATGAAAAGTCAAAACAAAATTTAAGTATTGGTGGGTATAGCAGTAAATTATATTGCTATAATCTGGCTTCCTAGAACAATTCATTCTCTGAATAAATTATGGATTTCTGATAGTCTTTAAAGAGTAAAAAAGAAGAGAAAGATAATATTCTATTATTAAAAATTCTCGCTGGAACTTTTTAAAGGTTTATCATTTAGGATTCATACAATTTTTCCTCGATCCAGTTTTTAATGCAATTAAAGTCTGGAAAGAGATATTAAAATACAAGTTATCATTCTCCAGAAATGAGCAATACTGTTGTTCTGATTTTTTTTCTGACACTCTGTCTATGTATATGTGAAAACAGGAAGGAAGAAAAGAAAGGTCAGAATATGAAAGGAATCAAAGAATTTTATAAAATGTGCGGCTTTTCTGTCATAATCACACAGTAAATTGCAATGTTAGTAATCATGAGTGACAGAAAGCTTATCTGTCATCCAATATGACCTCCAAAGAAAGGAGCAGTACCTTGATTGCAGTTGGTGCACTAGACAGTGTCACTAACGTCCCAGCTGCTTCATATTTTACAGCGGGGCTAGATGACTGCAGTAAGTTATAGATGCAGCGAATGAAACGAGCCCTTTCTGATGGGTTAGCATGACAGACCTGGAAGAGAAAATATTTAGTTGTCAGCAGATTTCAGGAACACTTGCTTTTAAGTGGAATTGTTTATATGGATGTTAGCTTATGAGATGTTAGTTTCCTTAATCTAAAAGCCAACAATATTTCTGTAAGTGCATATGAAAATATCAGCCAGTATGGAGTAAGACTGATACAATACTGGCAACTTCAGAAGAGAGTTTTATTTCAAATAATTGTTACATCTACATATTCATTTAAATTATGTCGTAATTTATATTTTACTCCTTCAAAAAAGATTTTATTGGATGGCCTGTAATGAAAGATATACATATTATATAGAAGTGAAAGAAAAAATATAAACTAAACCAAGGACACATTAACCAAGTACAATAATATGTGCGCTATGGTAGACAATAAATTTTTATTCTAGATGCCATGTTAAGAAAAGAAACACAATGTTGGTGACATGAATCTTAATAGTTGATAAAAGAAAAATACCAGTTCCACAAACAAGAAGGAAAACCTTTTTTTCTAAATATAACTTCCTATCACTTAAAATCATATTCAATACTGAAGAGGAAACTAAAATTTTCTTTCCTATTTTAAATGTATCCTGATACCTTGTGAAGCAAATGTCCCTTATTTTTTCTCTTGAAGTTAGAAGTCATATTAGATTTTCCTAAAATATATACAGTCAGTATCTTTTAAGTCAAAAGCTATTCCTCTTGCAATATATGGGAGGCTGAGGTAGGAGGATTGTGAATTCTGGCTAGGCAATATAGCAAGACACTGTTTCTTAAAAAAACAAACAAAAAACCAAAAAACTGATAAACCCTTTATATTACAGTGATTAAGTAGCAACCCAGAAAGAGACTATTTAAACCTTGTCTTCAACTGCCCAGTTTATTTTACCCAGCACAAATTATCTGTCTTACCTTATAAATTAGTTCAACAATAACCAACTGCAGAATGTCTCCAAATGTTTGAACTTGATCAATGCAAGTACTTAGGTAATCTAAAGCACGATCCTAAAAAAATAATGTCATTTATTAAACCCCATTCAATATAAAGTACTACTTAGGAAAATATGCATCACAACTACATATAAAGCAAATAAGGAGATCAGGGCAAAGAAAAATAAATTGGAAAAAATAGAAGAAACGAAAAATGAAGTTAACACATAGAAGGTAAGCTATAAAGTACATTTTCTACAAATGGAGCACAAACCAAGGCTCTGAATTTCCTAATAGTTAAACCAAACAGAAAAACACTATACGTTATATGATGCAGGAGTTTGCTCAGGAGCATAATTAGCTGCTTAAGAGTATAATTATTACTATTACTATACGTAAAAGAAAAATATTTTCGGGACCAGCAAGTAGGGTAATGGCTATGTCGTTGAACTCCCATGTAGTTGACCACGGTTCACGTCCCGGACCCGGTGGCTTAAACTCATGCCAGGCGGGTGTGCGTGCGTGCCCAAGGTCCCGAGAGGAGAATGGAGAAGGGATTGAGGCGTGGCCACCCCCCCGGGGGGTGATTTCTCGCTTTCTATCTCTCTGTCTCTCTGTGTGTTTCTGGTGAGTACACACACCCTATAGCAAAAACCTCTCAAAACAATTTTTTTTTTCTTTTAAGCAACTTTAGATCTATACCATCATAACGAAAAGCAGGCGATCAAAACCTCAAACTAGAGTACCACAGAATATATTCATAATTTCAATCTGTTAACTATACAGTGGTGGGACCAGCAGTTAGTGTAATGGCTATGTCACTGGACTCCCACGTAGTTGACCACGGTTCGTGTCCCGGACCTAGTGGCTAAAAACACCAGGCATGAGTGCGTGCATGCCCAAGATCCCGAGAGGAGAATGGAGGAGAAGGGATTGCGGCATGGCCATCCTCCCTGGGGGGGCTTAAACTCATGCCAGGCGGGTGTGCGTGCGTGCCCAAGGTCCCGAGAGGAGAATGGAGAAGGGATTGAGGCGTGGCCACCCCCCCGGGGGGTGATTTCTCGCTTTCTATCTCTCTGTCTCTCTGTGTGTTTCTGGTGAGTACACACACCCTATAGCAAAAACCTCTCAAAACAATTTTTTTTTTCTTTTAAGCAACTTTAGATCTATACCATCATAACGAAAAGCAGGCGATCAAAACCTCAAACTAGAGTACCACAGAATATATTCATAATTTCAATCTGTTAACTATACAGTGGTGGGACCAGCAGTTAGTGTAATGGCTATGTCACTGGACTCCCACGTAGTTGACCACGGTTCGTGTCCCGGACCTAGTGGCTAAAAACACCAGGCATGAGTGCGTGCATGCCCAAGATCCCGAGAGGAGAATGGAGGAGAAGGGATTGCGGCATGGGCATCCTCCCTGGAGGGTAATTTCTTACTTTCCATCTCTCTCTGTCTGTCTTTCTGGTGAGCGCACACACCCTGTAGCAAAAACTTCTCAAAAAAAAAAAAAAAAAAAAAAAAAAAAAAAAAAGAA
>NW_006159538.1:4005426-4011877 GCF_000334495.1 Tupaia belangeri chinensis | reverse complement strand
AATTCCTTCAGGACAGGCAGATAAAAAAAAAAAAAAAAAGAATAGAGGCCAGCAGATGGTGTGGTGGTTAAGGTGCTGCATTCCAAATGGGGGATCAAGTTCCAAATTCAGTGGCGTGTGCATGTGTGTAACCAAACTCTGGACAGAAAAATGGAGAAGGGATTGTGATGTGGCCACCTCTCTTGGGGAGTGATTTCTCTTTCTCTCTCTCTCTCTCTTTCTCCAGTGAGCACACATATCCTATGGCCAAAATATACACATACACACACACACACATACATATATACACACACATACACACACACACACACACACAGATAGTATTTTAGAAAAGCGTTAAGGGGAAAAAAGTGTTTTTTTACAAATTAAGCCAAAAGCCCTAAAAAACAAACACACACACACACACACACACACACACATATACACACACAAAGCACAGTACTATAAACAAAATTAATGACTAAAAATCTAAGACTTAGAGGCCAGTAGGTAATGTAGTGATTATGGCACTAGATCCCCAAGTGGATGATGATGATTCAAATCCTGGACATGGTAGTTTGAAAATCATGCCAGGTATGTATGTGTACATGTCCAAAATCCCAGGAGGAGAATGGAAGAGAAGGGACTGCAGTGTGGGGTAGGGGATGATGGGGATTTTTTACTTTCCCTCTCACTGTCTCTCACTGGGAAGCACACACACTCCATGACAAAAACAAACAAAAAGCAACAAAAAAAAGATCTATGTAATACTTTTAACTTTTTACTTCTCATTTAAATACAGTCATAAAAGTATTTCTGAAAATGACTTTACCTGATCTGCATGAATTAGCATCATAAACGCATTCCTTTTGCAACTTGCATCCTTCTCATTCACCAGAAAATCATGTATCAATTCAGGAGCATCAGGTATAAGATGTTCAAAATTTCTTTAAATAAAATAGGTAACATCCACATTTAATAAAAGCAGAATTCAATATTTTAATAATTCTCTGGACAGTACCAAAATTAAACTTAATCAACTTTTATGATACTACCTTTTGCGGTTCAAATCAATTGGGATTAGAAGAAGAAATCACAACTCTATCCCTTCTTCTATTAAGCTATCAAATCATGTTTTCTAGTTCAACACAGAAAAAGCTAATTTATTCAGTTAACCTACTATCTATGAACTGATATGTCATTATTATTGATATATTTTATAAACTTAGACACATAATATCAATACTCATAGTGTTAAAACTTTTTCTTAATCAAGGAAAGATCCTTCAGTAACAATTCAAAGAAAACAAAATAGTCTCTTTAAATTTATAATCGTATACTGTATTTACCAACTTATTATGAAAATTTAAAAACATCTATAGTATACAGGATAAGAAATATCAGCTAACAAAAACTATCACCTATTTTCAACAATTAATTCAAAGCAAGTTTTGTTCACCTAAACCTCTGCCCTCTTCCCATATCCTTTTGAAGAAAATCCTAAGCAACTTATTCTTCTGTAAGTATCTTCTCTAAAATTAAGAACTCTATTTTTAAAACTAATCATAACTCCATTATCATACTTTAAAAATAATTCCTTAACGTTATGATATAAACTGTAGGTGTTCAAATTTCCAATTGTATTTTGAATGTCACGATTTTTGTATATGTACTACTTTAAATTCTGAAATCTGTGGTTTGTAAACATGGTAACATTCAAAAAACTCAACTATATTCTTAACCAGAATACCACTTTTCTTAATAAATAAAAATCTAATCTACCAGTAAAATAACTGGAATTATATCCAATAAACTAATGTCCTAATGTACAAAGACGTTCATAATAATTAGTCACTTCTAAGTGGACAAAAACCAGTGACACTAAAATTAAAGCACACTAGCTCATCTACTTCTTTTAGTTCTTTTTTTTTTAATTTTAAAGAATTAATTAATTTTATTTATTCATTTATTCAAAATCTTCAGCTTTTTAAAAACAGGAATTAGGTGAGGACAGTACCCCTTCTCATTAAAAAATTCCCTCTCGAAAGCTCTAAAGGTGAAAAGATAAGACCCACATCTCATGAAAAGAGAATTCTAAGACAAGATAAAAAACTTAAAGTCTTTAGGGGCTAAGCAAGAAAACAAATGAATTAAGTGTGCTAGAGTAGTACCACTGAGAATGACAGACATAGTCCTAAATTGAAAAGCATGTAACTGATTTAAAAGCAGCTACTGTCATTCAATTTCAGTAGATCACTCTAATGCAGAAACTAGGGCCCAGTGATGCCAAAAGCTTTGACTTTTCAATTTTGATAACTTAATGACATTAAGGAAAAAAATATTGTCCTTATCACACAAATCTGTAAGCAAGTAAACACTGTCTGCAAGTAAACACTTTAGAACCTCTAGTCCAAATACCTAAACAACCTGCAAAGAACTAAGCCAAAAGAGTTATCTTCATTACCTATAGATAGTATAGATGGCCAAAACAGCATTTCTCCTAACATAGCTGTGTCGATGTTCCAAACAAGCACGAATAGCTGGCATTAAAGGTTCTAGCAATTCTGCTTCTTTCAATTTGCAAAGAAAACGAAGAGTAGATCCTCGAATAAATTCATTAGGATGCTGAAGATCCTGATATAAAAATATAAAGTGTTAAATTTCACCTTTAAAAAAAAAAACACAAAAATTTAAATGCAAAACTTTCCAGTGGAAAAATCTAAGTTTAAGAAAAAGATGTAGATTATCAGATAATTCTCATCAAAATCCTGTTGATTAAAGCCATTCTTATCTATTTCATCAATAACTTACATACTATATGTATGTTATTAAAGCATACTTATAAGTCTGAAAATCAGTTTTACAATAACTCTTTATAGCTTCAATACTAATGACCACAACGTATATCATTTTTATTTTTAAGATTTATTTAATTTTATTTATTCATTCATTTATTTTAGTTTGACACAAACAGAGAGACACAAACAGAGAAAGTGAAAGTGGGAAAGCAAGCCACAAGGTCTGGGACTCAAATCGTGGTGACCATGTGGGAGTGCCCAGAGCCTTAATCACCACACCACCTGCTGGTCCCCTATATCTTTTTTTTTAAAGAGAGACTTTTTTGCTAGAGGGTGGGTATGTTTACCAGAAACACAGAAAGAGACAGGGAGACAGAAAGTGAGAAATCACTCCCAGGAGAATGGTCATGCCATAATCCCCTCTCCTCCATTCTCTTCTCTGGATCTTGGGCATGCATGTACATGAGCCCAGTATAAGTTTCAAGCTGCCGGGTCCAGGACTCGAACCACGGTTTATTATGTGGGAGTCCAGTGACATAACCATTATGCCATCTGCTGGTCACCATAACTTACATCTTATCAAAGACTTTTAATTTAAAAAATGAAAACAAAGCCCATTTCACCAATTTTACAATTATTTTAAATCAAATTAATATTCAGAAATAATTATGTTTTGGTTTACCTTTCTGTATGCATCACATACAAGGATCATTTCATGTAAAAGTCTCCCATCTGGAGTTGTTTTAGGAACAATTTCCCAAAATACCAGAAGTAATTTTTTGATGGTGTGATCCTGAAGTGGTAGTACAAAACGAATGATGGTCATCAGAAGCCCAGGAAGCTTTTCACCATTCAAAATCATAATTATTACTTTCTTCAAAGCTTCAGTTTTTGACTTCACATCTCCTTTTTCTGATTCAAGAAAGAAGAAAAAGATAAAAACACTATTAAGTCAAAAGAAAGTTCCTTAATTTTAAAAGCAATTAATGCAATAAAGCATATGTTCTTACTATACTATTGGCAAAGATAATACAAGTACAAACTCAAATGTATAACTTTACATAGGTTGTTTACCTCTAAACCTCTGGATTCTTTATTTCTGGTCCCTGACTGAGTTAACATAGAGTTCATGAATCCATAGGTATACCAGGTAACATGACCATGCACATCCCCTATAGGAAGGTGCTTTCTCACTTTCCCTATTTTTTTTTCCCCTCTATTTGGTGAACACACATATACTCTAGCAAATTTTAATAAACAAAACGAAAGAAAACATCAAAAGAAATTTAATATGGACCTAAAATCAGGAGGTATTCCACAACTACTGATTAAGAGGCAAGAATAGGTGAGTAAAATGTTGAGACTTTTTTCAAACAGCAAACTAATCTACCTTCTATAAATGCTTTCAACATTTGAAGCATAATTTTACTCTATTTAAAAATAACTCTCGAGAACCAGCAGTTAGCGTAATGGCTATGTCGCTGGACTCCAATGTAGTCGATTGTGGTTTGACTCCTGAACCTGGCGGCTTTAACTCACGCTGGGCATGTGTGCGTGCATGCCCAAGATCCCGAGAGGAGAATGGAGGAGAAGGGATTGCAGCGTGACCATCCCCCCTGGGGGGTGATTTCTCGCTTTCTGTCTCTATGCCTCTGTCTGTCTGGCGAGCGCACGCGCCCTATAGCAAAAATCTCTCCAAAAAAAAAAAAAAAAAACACTCATAACAGTGGTTATCAGTTTGTTATCTTTTTTAAAAGAATTATTTATTTGGGACCAGCAGTTAACGTAATGGCTATGTCGCTGGACTCCAATGTAGTCGATTGTGGTTTGACTCCTGAACCTGGCGGCTTTAACTCACGCTGGGCATGTGTGCGTGCATGCCCAAGATCCCGAGAGGAGAATGGAGGAGAGGGGACTGTGGCATGGCCATCTTCCCGGGGGGTGATTTCTTGCTTTCTATCTCTCTGACGAGCGCACACACCCTATAGCAAAAACCTCTCCAAAAAAAAGAATAAACAAATAAAAAAAGAATTATTTATTTAATTTTATTCATTTATTTTAATTTGACCATAGAGAGACACAGACACACACACACACAGATAAAGAGAAAGAGAGAGAGAGAGAGAGAGAGAGAGAGAGAAAGAGAGAGAGAAATGGAAACTGAGAAAGCAAGCCATCAGGTCCAGGACTTGAATTGCGGTCTGCCATATGGAAATGTCCAGCGCCTTAACCACCAGGCCACCTGCTGGTCCCCTTAAGTTATGTTTTTAGTAGTTCAATTAAACTAGTTATTATTTTGGAAAGTATGTTAAATTTTTCTCTTGACAGACTCACAAAAAGGAGAAAGCATACTCTTTTAACATCTAGAAATAGTTATTTTCTTCTTTGCAAAAAGGCTTTAAAGATGAAAAGCTTAAAACTACCATTAAAAAAAATATTTATTCCCATATTGACTTCATTAGTTTGGGTGGGAAAGCCAATGAACAAAGTTCTTTTGGTTTTATAAGCAGTGAAAGTTAAGTGCACAAAAGAATTAAGACTTCTCATACCCATTCTCATCCTGTTAACCCCAGACCCATTCTCATCCAGTTAACCCCAGAGAATTGTCAGCTATATTTAAGAATAATAAACTGCCCAAGTAATTATGTTGTTTTGAAGAATGTCTAACAATTAAACAGCTACATTCTTAACTTTACTGTGCTAAACTGAAACGGTCTATTTCAGGAAACAAACACTTCAAGTTTAAAGGTAGTAAGTTTTCATTTTTAGTAAGATAAAAGGTCCACTGAAAAGAATCTAGAAAAATATTCTCAAGACAAAAATCAAGAATTTCTAATGATAATGAAGCATGACATGCCATTTTATTATTTTCATTTTAAAATTTCAAAGTTTACCTAGATCATTCTTTAAGCTAATTTCAGATGGCGGTTCTGAATCCATTGGCACGTTGATTAACGTATAGCACACGTTCTCTGCGGCTGTCATGGTTTTTCGTTATAATCAACCCTCAACTCAAGATTTAAAGACAACAGATGCCCGAAAAATCTAGGGAAAAAAAAAGAGAGATTATTATAAGTTAAAAAAAAAACCCACAAAGCAGTAATGATAGTGTTCCTTTGTCTAAAGTTCATTCTGTTTGGCTTATAAGGCTTAAAGTTTTATAAGGTGAGGGTCAACCTATGTATTCCTCTAAAACAAAGTTCTAACAATAAAACGCTCGTTCCGGGCGTAAGGTATGCTCTCTCACGCCCTCACAACCCCACCCCGTCTCTCGCCCAGGGTCTGGGAATGCTGCACAGCACAATTAAAGACCACAGACAGTGACAGTGCCCTAGCCGCACCCCTCGTTCCGTGATTTTTAACAGGCAACACAATCGGGACCGTAGAAGCTTAGAGGCCCTGTGCACGGGTACTTTGCCCAAACCTCAACGGGCTTTATCGCGGTCACCGAACGGTGCCCAGTCGGCGTCCACGGGTCCCCTCGTCGCTGCGCTGCACCCCCACTCGCCCGACCCTCCAGTTCCTCCAGCAAAGCAGGCCGGGTCTGAAAGAATAAGGCCCGGGTCTTGGAGGGAGACCGTGGCCAGCACGAAGGCCTGGACCCGGCGTCCAGCGCGGCGCGTCCGGGTCCCGGCCCCGGCCCCGGCCCCCACCCCCACCCGCGCCCCTTCCCC
>NW_006159538.1:3985973-4005380 GCF_000334495.1 Tupaia belangeri chinensis | reverse complement strand
GCACCTTAGCCCTCAGCTGACGTGGAAGGGGGTGGGGCGTCGACCGAGGCCGCAGCCACCCAGCCCCTACGGCGCCTCGGAGAGGACAGTTTTCTTCATCCCGCGGTTTCGCCGTCCGAGCTTACGTGTCGGGTTTTCTTCCTTTTCCTCTCGCTCAGTTGATTTAGGACCACAGAACAGAGGGGGAGCCCGGTTTAAGTGTTCCCTGCAAACCGAGCGCTGATTAGGCGCTGCGATCATTTAAACGCCACTGAGAAATGATTCCTTCCTCCAGAAACTAAAAGGAGAGGAAGCACTTGGAAACAGAACCAACGTTTTTATTTTATTTTTATTTTTAATTTTTTATTTCATTTTCTTTCATATATTCCATCACATTATTTAGCTTACAAAGTGGATATTTCAACACGTGAACATTTCTCCCTAGTCCAGTCGATAAAACTATAAAATATCTTCAACAGATAATACCACATTTTTTTGTCCCATTAATGCTTTGCCTCTCTGTTTTTCTTCTAAAAGTCCTTCCTCAGACCCTACTCTTTCACACACACTGTATCTGGTATTTACATCCATTTTCTGTGTTTCTATATCCTTTAGTCAATCAGTTTCAATCACAGAGTGCTGACACTGTATATATTAAGCTGGGACATAGAGCTGTGTGTGGTCCAGTGGAGAGAGTACTGGACTGGGAGTTAGAGGCCCTGTTCTTGCTCACCTATTAATAAACTGGGAAAGTAACTAATTCCTATTGGGAAAGCAATTTTAGTTCTTTTAATAAGGGCCACCATATAAGAAGAGCCATTCTGGTTCTTAACATCTCTGGAGGTCTGGATCTCCTTCTCTGTAGTTGGGCTAGAGCTGCCTAAACATCAAATGTTGCTTTGTGGGGCTGGCAGGGGACATGGTGGTTAAGATGCTGGACTCACTTGGTTGAAACAGTTCTAGTTCTGACCTTGCTTTCTCACTTTCCCTTCTTCTCTCTTTCTGGTCGAATTAAATAATAAATAAGACAAAATTATCTGTAAAAATTGCTTTGGGGCACTAGCTTGTGGTCTAGTAGTTAAGGGAGCCAGATACTACATGCCTACTGCATAGTTATAGTCCCAGGCTTGAAAAATATGCCAGGCAGTGTGCATATAGGTCCCAAATCTTTACAGGATGGAGAATGGAGATGGGATTGCAGCCTAACCATGCTCCATTGGGAGTGCTTTCTCTCTCCCTCTCATGTAAGCACCCTCTAGCAAAAGACAGAAGGAAGAAAAGGTGCATTGGTGTTACTTCTGCTGTTCATTTAATAATGGCTTCTTTTGTGATCCTTTCTAGGAACTCAGTAAATGCAGGTTAAAAAAATTATATCTGGGAACCAGCAGTTAGCGTAATGGCTATGTCGCTGGACTCCCACGTAGTCGACCGCGGTTCGCGTCCTGGACCCGGTGGCTTAAAACACACCGGGCGCGTGTGCGTGCGTGCCCAGGATCCCGAGAGGAGAATGGAGAAGGGATTGTGGCGTGACCATCCCCACTGGGGGGTGATTTCTCGCTTTCTGTCTCTATGTCTCTCTCTGGTGAGCACACGCACCCTATAGCGAAAAAAAACTAAAAAAAAATATATCTAAGGAATCCTTGTGGGTGCTTTGCCAAGCTCCCTGTTTTACCACTTGCCATTGTCAGCCTTGTGTACATTCATTCATTCTTCAAAAACTTTTCGAGATAATTAGAGTGACATGAATACAGACCTCCTATATACTCTTCCTCTTGTTTCTCCCAATGGAAACATCTTGCATAATTGTAGCATACCAATTCCAGGAAATTTACAGTTATAATTCACCTGTCTTTATTTAACAGTTTTTGCACGCCCTCATTTTCATACTTAGACAGTTGTTCTAGACAATTCCATTTGTGTAGACTTGTGTGATTACCAACAGTCAAGACACAGAACAGTTTCACCAAGGACCCCTCATGCTGTCATTTCATAGTCACAATCTGTCCCAATTCCTACAATCACGAATTCATGCTTCAGTTTTGTAATTTTGTCATTTCAAAGATACTACACAAATAGACTTGTACATTGTAATCTTTTTTTGAGACAGATTTTTGTTATAGGGCACATGCACTCACCAAAGAGACAGAAAGTGAGAAATCATCTCCAGGTGGGTATGACCATGCCACAATCCTTCTTCTCCATTCTCCTGCCAGAGAGATTCGCATGGACACGCTCCTGGCATGTTTCCAGCAGCTAGGTCTGGGACTCAGACTGTGACTGGCCACATGGGAGTCCAGCGCCTTAACCACTATGCCACCTGCTGGTCCCTTCAATAATCTTTTGAATTTTTTTTTCACTCAGTATAATTCCCTTGGAATCAATCCAAGATAATTTTCTGTGTATTCATTTTTAATATACAACCTTTACAGACGCAGTTATCTGGTTTCCAAGCCTATTTGACTTACCAAAACAATCAGTCAGCATGAAATGAGGTCAAAAAGGTAGTAAAACTAGACTTAGCAGTAAGGAAATTGAACAGTTTAGAGCATAATGGTGTAGGACTAATCTTATCTACTTCTCTCACCCCAGAAATTCACTGTTACAGAATAAACTCTGAATTTTATCATGTCCCTGAGTCATTAAGGAAACCATTAAATGAAAAGGTGAGAAAATGTTGCACATTTTACATATTTCTCATTTTAGTTCTACACCTTGAAGTGCCATTGGCGGCATATGTATTGTTGCATATTAAATACAGAGCTTCCTCAGTCGGTTAAAAAGTTCCTAGATAGCTTTGCTAGTTCTTCCTGATTGGTAGTAAAGTAGACTTTCTGTTTTGGACTGTTCTCTTTTAGCATGTAATTATTTCATTTTGGTTTTTTTTCTTTTTGGAGAGGTTTTTGCTATAGGGCATGTGCACTCGCCAGAAAGACAGAGACAGAGAGATAGAAAGCGAGAAATCACCCCCCAGGAGAGATGGCCACACCGCAATCCCTTCTCCTCCATTCTCCTCTCAGGATCCTGGGCACGCACGCACACGCACCTGGCGTGAGTTTAAGCCACCTGGTCTGGGCCTCGAACCACGGTCGACTACATGGGAGTCCAGTGACATAGCCATTACACCAACTGCTGGTCCCTGGATGCTTTTTTTTTTTTTTAATTCATTTATTTATTTACATTTAACCACATCTTCAAAGTGTACATTTCTTTTTCCAGCACAAATACTATGCATGTCAAGTCAAGCCAAAGATATTACTCTCTAACTTATCAGCAAATAGCTTCTCATTTTTTTTTTTTATCAATTAGGCATACTTTTATTTTTTTCCTTCCCCTTCTCTCCCTTCCATACTAAACCTTTTTCCATATTTTATTGATTCACAAAATACGTTAAACTAAAAATATGGACAAAGCTAGAATCTAGTCACAAGTGTCCTATAATTTACTTCTAAAATATATTTTTTTTCTGAAGCTTTTTTAACTTAATTTACATAATTGACTTCTGAAATATATTTTTTCTGAAGCATTTTTTTAAACTTAATTTACATTCATTCCCTAAGCATTGTTATAGCATATAAAGTGATTTCCCATCCAGAATATACTGCATAAAGGCTTAATCATGCCTGCTATCATCAAAAATTTTCCATTTCTAGTTTATATATACACACACACACACACACACACACACACACACACACATATATCCCTATATCTGACCCTCTGTCCTTTCCCACCCTCTTCTCACACTATCTCTGGTGTCCATAGTTATCTTCCATTCCTTTCCTCCCCACATTGTATTGATCACACAGTTTCTTAAATAATCTAACTACTTTCAATAACAAGTTCACTAGGTAATTTCAAGAAAAGCAGTTTTAACTTAAATCAAAAACATGCTAAGGAACTTTGCTTAAAACTTAAAGCCAGGTAGGTACATGAACCTATGGATAGCTCAAGATAGGACACAAATCCTTAAAATGGGACAACAAAGACTAGAAGAAAATCAGCAATGTTTTAGTCAAAAGTCATAAAATTCTATTTCATCAAATCAGTCTCATGTACTTCTGTTGTTCGACTTTTTCTGATTAAATTCTCGGATATAATATTCCACTCCAGACTTGTCCCTATGATTAAGTTGGCCATTTTCTTAGTTTTTCAACTCTTATTTCTGTGTGTCTGTATTTAATTTTCCTGACATAGCACTCCCTTGAGAACTTCTTGCAGATCTGTGCTGGTAAATTCTTTCAGGTTTTGTGTATCTGACAATGTTCTTTTCTTCCCGTATGAAGGATAATCTTGCTGGGTACAGTATTCTTGGTTAAACTTGCTTTTCCCTTAACACTTTGAATATATTTTCCCATTCTTTCCTCGCTTGTATTGTTTCTGATGAGAGGTTTGCTGTTATCGTGATGGGATATCCTTTGTAGGTAACTTGATGTTTTTCTCTTGCCAATCTAGTATCTTGTCTTTGTGGTTTTGCTCAATCTGGCTATAATGTGTCTTGGAGAAGATCTTCTTGGCTTGATTCTATTTGGGGTCCTTTGTATTTCTTGGGCCTGGATCTTTGAGTGCCTCTCTAGGTTTGGAAAGTTTTCTTGCAGGATTTCATGGAATAGATTATCAATGCCCTTATGAGTCTCTGCCTTCTGGCAAACCAATTATCCATATGTTTGGATGTTTGATAGTATCTAGTATTTCTCGTATATTATTCTCATTTTTGGAGGCCATTTTCTCAGTCTCTGTGGTGGATTTTTTTAGGCCAGCAATTTTCTCTTCTACATCTGAGATTCTATTTTCTGTATGATCTAGTCTGCTTTTAATACTTTCAAGGGAGATTTTGACTTCCTGTATTACAGCCTTCATCTCTAACAGTTCCATTTGATTGCAATTCCTCTTTTAGATCTTGGAAGAATTTCCTCACCTCCTGGAACTCCTCAGCTCCTTTCTCTTCTGCAGTTCATTATCTCTCTTCTCTTCCATCTCTGTTAGCTCTGCCATTATAAATGTTCTAAATTCTTTATCAGACGTGTCCATGATTTCCATTGAACTGTCTGTGGATGAAGAGGAGTTATCTTTTCCCTTGGAAGAGAGGTATCTTCTTGCTTTCCCATATTTCTTGTGGCCCTGCAGTGATTTCTAGTCATCTGACGGATGGCGTGTTTCTTCCTAATTCCTGAAGTTCAATCTGAACGTTCAGGAGTGAGCAGGAAGAGGTGATCTGGAATCTCTTTGCCATTCTGTTGTGATCGCTTTGTGCAGCAGATTCAGTAGATATTGAGGAATATGTTAATATGCTAGCCCTAATAGTATTTAGATGTTTGGCTATAGTTCCCTTAGATCCGTCACTCAAATTTGTGGGCTGGAGGCTGAATTATCAGTAGGAAATCTTCATTTCTCTTTTACCCTGAAATCACTACTGGATGCTTTTTAATTATAAATTATTTCAGAGCAAAGACCTTGATGTCAACAACCATAAAAAATTCAGAATTCTAGGAAATTAAGCCCTAGAGAAAAGGGACTTGCCAAATAATGTAATGGTCAAAAACAAGCACTTGGACTAGAACCTGAACCTTGTTGTCTACTTGACTACCTTCATTTCTTTACAATTGTACAGAGATGCTAAATAAATTCAAGGTAAACTGAGTAGTAAATCAAGATGATAAAACTTTATAAGACATTATAGCTTCACTATAATTATTCAACACAGGTTAAATGGAATAACTAAGAATGACAGACTAGAAAAAACATGAAAAAGTACCATAATGTACACTGTATATACAGTGGGGCTGAGTCTTACTGGGGTGAGGGAGACTTAAAGTTCTAAAGTCATAATATAAAATTACAAAATCATTTTTTTGAATTCCTGTTTCCGTTTTATCCAGCAAGCAACAAGGAGTCTTCTAAAAGTTCCATCAAAAATGTGTAGTTTGAAACTATGCATGGATTTCAAAATTCTTTTACGCCAATACAAACACATACTTTTGATTCCATTTTTCCATGAACTTCTGAACCCCCTTTGTATCTTCCTTGAAGGTGCCTCCTCTTCCCCTCCCAAGTAGTTCAAGTATACTGCACAGCACTCTATTCTTCATGAGACCACAACCATCACTACTTTGTTTTCCTGGGAACACCAGTGGGCAATTTCCATTCTTCCCCTATTAGGATCAGAGAAGAAAATCACAAGGAAAAGTCTCCACAGGAATGAGTGTCAGGGTAGGTAAATCTGAACTGGAATCGAACTCCTGGATGTTCAGTGTGAACAAGTCTGAGAGTTAAAAATTATAGGAGGACCTGACAATAGGGAGTCCCCACACTTTTGTGAGCTTTACCTCAAAAAGTTTCCAAAACCATTTATTAAAAAAGAATGACTAAAACTGCCCTCATAGTTGTCTGGCCCTGTAGTGCAGTGGTTAAGGGAGTCAGATCCCCCATAGCCAACTATGGTTCAAAATCCAGCCCGTGATAAGTGCATGCGTGTGGTTATCCAAAGTCTGGACAGGATAGAAAAATGAAGGGATTGTGGCATGATCAGGCTCCACTGAACAGGGAGATTCTTTTTCTCACTTGTCTCTTTCTCTGGCAAGTGCCCTCTGGCAATTAAAAAATTGTACCCAAAATTATACCCAGATCACTGTCTTTTAGCTGAATACCAGTTAACTAGTTATTTATATTTAAGGAACAGATACAAAAATAGGGATACACACATGCAGTATCTTTATCATCAAACGATAGAATCATTCAGCAGACAGAGGCTCACCTAATGAAAGATGAGAGGAAAACAAGGCCTGCCTAGGCAAAGGGCAGATTATTAAATATCTCACTTATGCTCCCTCCTGTTTGGGAGCATGTTGTGAAGGCAGGCAGGAGATCCTTTGTTCACGGTTGTGTGTGAATTACATGTGCCTGATTTAACTCCATTGCTGCTTAAATAGCCACATGATACTTACGGCCTACTCTCAAGCGTAAATGGCACATTCTTGAGGTTACTTGTAGAGTAGAGACTGACATCTACCACATTCCAGTACTTAGTCGGAGGCTGTCAGTTTCTTTTACTACTCTTCCTTTTTTTTTTTTTTTGAGAGGTTTTTACTATAGGGTGCGTGCACTCATCAGAAAGACAGAGAGACAGAAAGCAAGAAATCACCCCCCAGGGGGATGGCCACACCACAATCCCTTCTCCTCCATTCTCCTCTCGGGATCTTGGGCATGCATGCACACGTGCCCGGCATGAGTTTAAGTCACTGGGTCTGGGACTTGAACTGTGGTCGACTACGTGGGAGTCCAGCGACATAGCCATTACACTAACTGCTGGTCCCACCACTCTTTCTTAAATATATTAGAGACAATTTAAACCTATTATGGTTTTTCAGGTTTTGGGAAAGCTGGGGAAAAAAATTAAACTAACATTTTATGAATTTTAGTGTTGACATAATATTTCCACAAAAATCCACCTTTTAAACTCTAATACTAATTCTCCAAAAGGTTTTCTTAAAATTGGGCTAAACAATTTGCCTAAAACAAATAGCAGGTAACTTGTAGCATTAGGTATAAAATCTGGTTTACCATCTACAGATTACCTCTCCTTTCTAGAAAGGTCTATCTCAGAAAACTAAACCCCTATAGGCTTCATAGTAGTATAATTTTGGATAAGTGGTTGTCTTTTAAAATCAGATTTCCCTAATTTCATTTTGCATGGTCTAAGATAAAAATTGTTATGAAATGTCAGAGTACATAGCCCTTAAAATTTCTCTTTTGAGGGGGCCATTAGGTGGCATGGTGGTTAAGGCACCGGATTCCCTACATGGCTGACTGCAGTTTGAGTCTTGGAACGGGTGGCTTGAAAAATCACAACAAATAAATACATAAATAAATGTTTAAAATAAAATTTCCTTTTTGATATGTTTGTACATTACTACAGAGACTAGAGCTATAACTACTGCCATCTGGTGGTTGGACAGAATAAAGATTCCTGTTAATAATGCTTATTTTGTTGAGAAGTGGTAGTTTCTTAGGTTTTAATTAGAATCTCTAGGGTTGATCCCTGAACTTTGAATTCTAAACCCAAGTTACCACAGATTCTCATGCAGTCAGTCTATTCACTGAAGAACTATTAAAAAGCTGTGGTCACTTTCCAACATAGGCTGGGCAGAATGGCTCCCGCAAAGAAGAGTGGCAAGAAGAGCCATTCTGCCATTGATGAGGTGGTGACCCAGGAATACACCATCAACATTCACAAACACATCCATGGTGTGGGGTTCAAGAAACGTGCCCCTCAGGCACTCAAAGAAATCTGGAAATTTGCCATGAAGGAGATGGGAGACTCTAGATGTGCGCATTGATACCAGGCTCAACAGAGCTGTCTGGCCAAAGGAATAAGGAACGTCCCATATCGAATCTGTGTGCAGTTGTCCAGAAAACATAAGGAGGATGAGACTCACCAACAAGCTCTACACTCTGGTGACCTATGTACCTGCTACCACTTAAAAAAAACCTACAATTAATCAATGTGGATGAAAACTAACTGCTGGTTTTCAGATAAAGTTATAAAACCAGTATAAAAAAAAGAGCTGTGATAGACAAGTTATTTTTTCCTCCTCACTACAAATAAAGCAATTTGGGCTAGCTGGTTACATGGTGGATGAGGGGGCTGGATCCAACATCGATGGGCGGCGGAAAACAGCCTTTGCCGTCACTGCCACTCAGAGTATGGGGCGGAGATATGCTCATGTGTGTCGAGGACAGCAGGCATGGGACTCACCAAGAGGTCACGAGTGCTCACTGAGGAGGAGGTGGGACGTGAGATCACTATTATGCAGAATCCACACCAGTACAAGATCCCAGATTGGTTCTTGAACAAGCAGAAAGATGTAAATAGTGGAAAATACAGCCAGGTCCTGGCCAATAGTCTGGACAACAAGCCGCGTAAAGGCCTGGAGAGACTGAAGAAGATATGCGCCAATAGAAGGCTGTGCCAGCACACTAAGACAAAAGGCCGTCGTGGCTGTACCACGGGTGTGTCCAAGAAGAAATAAGTCTGTAGGCCTTGTCTGTTAATAGTTTATATACTTAAAAAAACAAACAAACAAAAAAAACGCTGGGCATGTATGTATACAGCCCCAAATATCCCAAGAGAATAGAAAAGGGACTGCAGCATGGTCATTCCACTAGGAGGTAACTTCTCACTTTCTCTGTTGAGCATATATGCCCTATAGTGAAATTAAATAAATACAAAGCAATTTAATTTGGCAAACATGGCAAGTGACCAGTTATAATCTCACACTATTATTTACCATTGAAGCTACTTAAGAAACAAAAATCTAGGGGGCTGGCAGGTGGCATGGTGGTTAAGTGTGCTGAACTCCCACATGATTGACCATGGTTTGATTCCCAGTCCTGGTGGCTTGCCTTCTTGCTTTCTTTCTCTGTCTCTCACTCCCCTCTCTGGTTAAGATAAATAAAGTTAAGGGACCAGTAGTTAGTGTAAAGGCTATGTTGTTGGACTCCCACGTAGTCGACCATGGTTCGCGTCCCGGACCCGGTGGCTTAAACTCATGCCGGGCGTGTGTGCGTACGTGCCCAAGATCCCGAGAGGAGAAGGAGAAGAAGGGATTGTGGCGTGGCCATTCCCCCGGGGGGTGATTTCTCGCTCTCTGTCTCTCTGTCTGTCTGGCGAGCGCACGTGCCCTATAACAAAAACCTCTCCAAAAAAAAAAAAAGATAAATAAAGTTAAATAAAATAATTCTTAAAAAAACACACACACACACAAATCCAGCCATGGTGGTAGAGGTGGTAGTGCTGTTATATACTAGAGCCACATGTGAAGGGGTGGGGTTCAAATCCCCAGATTGGGGTACATCTGAAGACAATGGGTGTACTTGTGATACCGACTAGAAGGCTAGGGACTTGGGGGAGGCAGGGAGGAATTGCTGTATGTTAATACCCTATCAGGGGTCCCTGTCTCTCTTTCTTGCTCATGAAATAAACACTTAAAAACAAAACCTTGGTATACCAGAGGTGAAACATTTTTATTTCACGGTAGTCTTTAAAATTGTAAAGACACTATTTTCTTCGTATAAAAACATTAGTACAGATAGCTATACTTTCTAGAAAATGATTATATAGATCCTTTCAAAGAAAAATGCTCTCCATTATAGCTCCATGGTGAGGTTGCTTGGAAAAAACCCACATCTCAACTGATTCCTACAACACACTATTCTAGCACTCTGTATCTTTTGGTTCGAAGTATAGATTACTATCATTAGCACTGTAATCATATGTTCCTGCTTTCTTACATGTTTGATAATACACATATAGACAGGTTGATCACTTAATGTTCCATTGGTTCATCAGCCTTTTCTGCAGGTTCATCAGCAGGCTGGGCAGGCTTAAGAGGGAAAGAAAAGAGAACATGGGTAAAATGAGCACTTGGTCGACATACATGTCTAATCACAAACATTACATTTTAAAAGAATTAATGAGGAAAAAGTGGTTACGAGACATTTTGGATATTCAACTTCAGTTTGTTGTGCGTTAAAGTTTCTGAACAAAGGTGTTTTAAAATACACAAAATTTCAGGCCAGCAGGTGGTGTGGTGGTTAAGGGTGCTGGGCTCCCACGTGGCCAACCACAGTTTGAGTCCTGGACCTGGTAGCTTGCTTTCTCACTTTCCCTCTCTCCCTCTCTCTCTCTTACGTATTTTGTCCTTCTCTGGTCAAATTACAATAAATAAGTACATAAATAAATAAATAAATAAATAAAGTTACATAAAATAATTCTTCCCGAAAATAAGTAAAACACACAAAATTTCAGCTTGGGAAACCCAATCATCATTTAACAATTCTGTTTTATTGTACTTTGTCCTACTCAAGAGTAAAAGCTTTCCTTATATTCCACCTCCCTACCTCTTAAAGAGTACCAAGGACATCCTTTTTAAGTGGAGAAACATTCATACTGGAGAAGAAATTTCTGTACCAGATATTTGGCCCAGTCAGCCTAGCAGAGGTCTCAGCCTCCCAGCTGCCCCTCTGAGATACCTTAGAGGTCTGAGTATTAGGATGCTCCAGCTCTACCCTATATTTGATTGTGACATTTGAGAGACCCCTAAGTGAGACCAGAAAGAGAACCATCTACTTGAGCCCCGGACAGTCACAGATTTGAGAGGTAAGGTTTGCTGTTTTAAGCCTTTAAGTTTTGGGGTACTTTAAGTACATGGTAATAGATAACCGAACAACTCTTTTCCCTTTTTGTGTTCATAGAGATCACTGCCCTCTCAATATTTTACTTTACTTGGTTCTTAATTTTCCTATTGCAATGTAAATTATGGGCTTAATTCAGTAGTTAAAGGCAAAACCGGTAGATTTACACAGTTATGGTAGGAATAGTGCCTCTTACACCAGGACAGGCTATATACCTGTGCCTTTCTCTGTGGTCTTTCTTCAAGGCCCTCCAGGAAGGGAGACACATCATCGTCATCGTAGATTGTAAACTCCAAGTCTTTACCAACAATTCCAATGGAAACATTCTGATAAAATAAGAAATAATAAAAAAAGAGAATTTAAATGGGAAAGATATATATGATGTTAGGTTAAAAAGACAGAATAAAAATGGACAAGGGGGGGTCTTCAAAAAGTTCAGGGTAAAAAGAGATGTATATAAAAAACAATGCATGGATTTCAATGTTTTTTTTTTGTACCCCAGAAAAACTTGTACTTTAATTACATTTTCCACAAATTTTCTGAAGTCTCCTCACACATGACATTTGAATTAAGACTTTTGAAACTACTTATGTTCAGAGAAAAAAAGAGAAAAAGAAACAAGTAGGCCCTTGTCATTTGCAGACTTATTAACATGAGTAATTCCAAAGGCCAATGTCATCTAAACTCTTAAAGATTATGCAGGCTATAAAATCTTCACATTGCTATCAAATTATCCAGTCACTATAACAAAATGGCTTATAATGCTAACTTGTCTCACTTTAGTGAATGATCATTAAGCTCGTGTAGGCCTTAGTTCTGGAGTGTACTGTACCCATTACTACATCACTCACTCTCTCCCTTTCTTAGATAGCTACTTTTAATATGTTCCCTTTTTGCAGCTAAACACTATGTTCCTTTTTCATTGAGAAAATATAAGCAGCTGAAAGAGAACTTTCACAAGATTGCACTATATCCACTCTTTTCTCTGTGCTATGCCCCTAGATTCTCTCCCTTCCCGTTATTATGGATGAATAGTCCAACATCCTAAGACCAACCCTTCCACACATGTACTGTTAAAGGATAGTGCTCCTGCAGCTTTCCCTTACATTGCGCCCACAAAACGCTTTCCATTAAAGTCGAATACCCTAACACGTTAGCTTCCTTGCTTTGAATACTAGGCCTGGCCTCACCTCAGGGCCTTTGCGCTTGTATTTCCCTAGAATAATTTATATATATGCCCTCCTCTATTACTCACATTTATGCAATGAAGACTTAAACTGTATACAAGAAAGACTTAAATGGTAATATTTGGAAAACATATTTACCTTTGTAGTTAGGTCCTGCTCTGCAGGAAGAGTCTCTCTTAAGGCACGCAGACCATGTTTAACCAGTTCATTCAAATTACCTATATATAAAAAGTTAACAATTATTTTTCTTTCTTTTTTTTTTTAAGTTCAACACTAGTAGTTTTAATTTTCAAAATCAATACATCATTCCAAAGATAGGTAAAAGGCAACCATTTAAAATGTATGGCCTTAGAAACACATACTTCACAAGAGATAATATACAAGTTAAAATTTCCATGTAAACTAACTTACAATACATGTTTGTATATTAGATAAATACTCAGCACCCATTAAGTGCTAAGCCCTGTGAGTATGAGGACACTTCAAAGAGTTTGTGGGAAATAAAATTAAAGTCTATTTATTTTGATGCAAAAGTATTTGAAATCCATGCAGTTTCTTTCACAATACACATTTTCCATGAGTTTATCCAATTGCCAGAGTATGCATGTGTGTGTACGTGCCAGACAGAGAGGGAGGGAGAGAGCACCTCAAACAGGGTGTGGTTATGCTGTAATCCCTTCTCCTCCATTTCCCCATCCTGTCAAGATTTGGGGCATGCATACACATGAGTCTAGCATGTTCTTCAAGCTGCTGGGGCCAAGACTCTTAATGACAGCTGGCCACGTGGAATCCAACTTCCTTATCTCCTAGGCCATGGGGCTGGCCTTTCATGAACTTATTGAAGGCCCTACATATAACTGTGAAGAAGACAAAAGCCTTGCCCTCTGGAAGCTGATAATCTAGCTGGGGTTGTGGACATGATAACAGGTCATTAAAGTAAAATGAGCTAAGATTCTAAGTACGTGTGTATATAAAAACTTCTATTTTAAAGAATCATTCTAAGAGTTGAGGTCATCATGAGACAGCAGATCATACTTGATGGAAATAATTTATTTCAAGATAGTGCTATCACTATCTTTCTCAATTCTGAATACCTAGAATGCTACTTAAAAATTCTGACTTAAATGTATTTCATTCTAACGGGGTCTTCAAAAAGTCCATGGGAAAGATGTATTATGAAGTAACTATGTATGGATTTCGTATCTTTTTTGGGTTCCAAAATAAACTTGTAGTTTAACCCCTTTTTCCAGGAACTTTTTGAAGTCCTTTCACAGAATTGGTACAGAGGCAGTATGGCTACCCCTAAGGTTTTGACAAGAAGTGGAGAATACTTCACATTTCAAAGCTTAAAACCGTTTTTATGAAATAAAAATCCAAGAGCTTCTTTGCTTGCCTGCCTACATCACTTGTATTACTATAAACACACCCTTCGAAAAAGACCTTTATGATAGAAAACATTACTGGACAACATCTTTGCACCCCTAAGTGACTCATAAAGTCTGACAATCCAACATGGTATTTCTAATGTTGGTTTCCCTAACGACTCCCCCACAAATACAATGTCTTTCACACAAGTGTGTTCTACGTTGTTAACTGCAGTATTTACCTGCCTTTTTTTGTTGGGATAATCATAGCAGGAATAAATAGCTTTGTGTAATCTAAAACCAAACTGAAAAAGAAAGACACCAAGATACCAAAATTGTTGATACTTAAAGGTAAATGTATTACGTTCCTTTCTAAGCAGCACACAAAAGTTATCTATGTGTTCCTTTCTCATTCATCTTCCATGGCGAGCCTATCTTGCAATGTGTTCTGGAAAGTGTCTCATGTAGGAGGGAAAGGAACATTCTTGCTGACCTACAGACTGGCCATGTAGGGAATGTACTAGGAGGAGAGCTACCATCTACTGTCTCTTCCACTGCTGTCAAACTCAGGGTAGGACTGCATTAACTTGTACAAAATGATGTCTACAGAAGCCATTCAGATTTGCCACGGCAAGGAGGAAGGCACGGGAGAAGAGGAAGAGTGACTCAATGTCCTATAATGGAGTATAGAGACTACTGGCTGGGAAAACCAGGAACAATGGAAGTAGAGTCATCTTCCTTAGGATGTCATGCCAAGCAGAAAGCCTCCGAAAAATCCCCTAGTCACTAAAACATTCTTCTTCACAAATGGCACCACCTCTTCAGCCTTGCTCTTGACCTCTGTAGGTATCTGGTTGCTCTTACGGATCTTCAGCTGTCTTCATGTCCTTCTCCACTCGTTGTCAGTCCACTTTGATATGCCCAGTATGGTTTGCAAGGTGAAGAAAAAATCCACCTCCTACAGGAGTTGCAGCCAACTTCCCAACTTTCTGGAATAAGAAACCCGTGCACCATCCAGGGACGTCTCCAATTAACAGCTGGGTGGCCACACTATTTTTTAGCTGAGGGCCCAGATTCCTGCCCAAATAGCCTATGCGACCATGGCTGCTTTTTAGCAAATTCTGTGAGGTCCAGCAACTCAAAATTTCCCTCAAAGTTTCTTGAATGGATACGGCCATTTTGGCGAGCTTGTCTCATGAGGACACCCGTAGGGGGTACATGTGGTAGAACGCCAGGTGCATGCCGCCAGCTGGCTTCCGACACATGGGGCAGATGTTTTCATTTCCACGGCGGGCACGGAAGTGGGTGGGCATGGTGTGCTGGCTGCTCATCAACAATTATTTCTTAATTTCATTTTCATGTGAAACTTTTTATTTATCAAGTCTACAGTCTGAAATTGTAGTTTTAGTTACACACAAAAGGTATCATAGCCAGATAGTAATATAATCTTCTAATAGCAATCAGTAATATCACTATTACCTTATTTAATGAGAAGACTCATGGCTTTTGTCATGAAGTTTGACCTTTTCTTGAGCTAGGTTAAATAAAAATCCTGATTCACAAATGATACAACTCAAAGTTTTACAGAATGTGTTAAATGGAATGCTGGCCGCTTTACATCCTCTTTATAAAAGGAATCTCCAACTCATTCTATATGGCTAGCATTATCTGATACCTAAACCAGTCAAAGGCATCATAAGAAAACTATAGACCAAAAGCCTTTATAAATAGACACAAAAATCCTTAATAAAATAATATAACTGGATTCAGCAAAATATAGAAAAGATTACACATCATGATCAAGTAGGATACATCCTAGGAATTCAAACCTGGTTTAAGATCTCAAAGTTGGACCAGCAGTTGGTGTAATGGCTATGTTGCTTGACTCCCATGTAGTTGACCACGGTTCCAGTTCTGGACCTGGTGGCTTAAACTCCTGCTGGGTGCATGTGCATGCGTGCCCAAGATCCCAAGAGGAGAATGGAGAAGAAGGGACTGCAGCGTGGCCATCCCCCTGGGGGTGATTTTTTGCTTTCTGTTTCTCTGTCTCTCTCTGTCTTTGTGGTGAGCGCATGCGCCCCACAGCAAAAACCTCTCCAAAAAAAAAAAAAAAACCAAAAGAAATATCTCAAAGTCAGTGTAACACCACATGGATAGAATGAAGGAAAAATCTGCAGGAACACTTCAAAAGAGTATAAAAACCACATGATATAGCCACAGACCCCTGCATAATAAGAAATTCAACAAACTGAAATGTAATCGAAGGAAACCTCCTTAACCTGATAAGGTTAAAACCCACAGTTAACATCATACTTTGTTAAAAATAGAATATATGGGACCAGCAGTTGGCATAATGGCTATGTTGCCGGACTCCCATGTAGTCCACTGCGGTTTGAGTCCCAGACCCGGCGACTTAAACTCATGCCAGGCATGTATGTGTGCATGCCCAAGATCCCAAGAGGCAAATGGAGGAGAAGGGATTGCGGTGTGGCCATCCCCCCCCGAGGGGGTGATTTCTCACTTTCTCTCTGTCTCTGACTTTCTGGTGTGCTCATGTGCCCTATAGCAAAAACCTCTCCAAAATAAATAAATAAATAAATAAAAACAAATAAATAAATAAAAGTAGAATTTATTTAATTTGATTTATTATTACTCTTCTTCTTTTTAAAAAATTTTCTACGGGGCACATGCACTCACTAGAGAGCAGGAAAGATAGAGAGAGAGAAAAAAAGTAGAAAGTAAGAAAGTGGGATGCTACGTCGAGAACTCAAATTGCAGTCATCCACATGTAAATCTAGCACCTTAACCACCAAGCCACCTGCTGATCTTGCTATCATCATACTTAATAGTGAATAACTGAAACGTTTTCCCTTAAGATCAGAAACAAAACATACATCTGCTCTTATCATTATTACTCACTATACTGGAGATTCTAGCCAGGGCAATTAAGTAAGACAAAGTAATAAAAGGCATCCAGATTGGAAAGGAAAGTATAAAAATATCTCTATTCCCAGATGTATCTGCTTTTCCTCCAGAAAATACAATAATGTCGTAAAGAAAACAGGTACAATGATGAAATGCTAAAGCCCTGACACTAGCCCTCCTTCCAATGTGAAGCAAAGCACTCGAAACCTGCCCTATCATCACACCTTACAGCTTACCTTCCTTCCTCTGCAAAATGCTACCTGCATTCTTTTTTTTAAGAGAGATTTTTGATATAGAGCATGTGTTCTTGCCGGAGAGCCAGAGAGACAGAAAGCAAGAAATCACCTACCAGGGGTGAATCTGCAATCCCTTCTCCTCTTGGGATTTTGGGCATGCACACACACATACCCAGTGTGAGTTTTAAGTTGCTGTGTTGGGGACTCGAGAACCATGGTTGATTATGTGGAAGTCCAGCGACATAACCATTACACCATCTGCTAGTCCCACTACCTGCCTTTTAACTTGTAGTTCATGAACTATGTAATGCTGATATGTCTATGTGTCTTAAAATGAAAACTAAACATTGTGGGACCAGCAGTTAGTGTAATGGCTATGTCACTGGACTGTCACGTAGTAGACCACAGTTCGAGTCCTGGACCTGGTGGCTTAAAACTCATGCCGGGTGCATGTGCGTGCGTGCCCAAGATCCCGAGAGGAGAATGGAGAAGGGACTGCAGCATGGCGATCCCCCTTGGGGGGTGATTTCTTGCTTTCTGTCTCTGTCTGTCTGGCAAGCGCACATGCCCTATAGCAAAAAAACTCTCCAAAAAAAAAGAAAAGAAAAGGGAACTAAATATTGTAAACAGAATGTATAATTGGCAGTTAGTAGAGTGGTTCTCAACTCTGGCTGGGGCATATTTCAGACCAAATGAATCAAAAGTTTTCAAGGTTGGGGACAATTTTAGGTTTTATAAAACTTCTGTGATTCAAACTGCTATGGACATTAGAAAGAGTAAAAACTAGCACGTGTGACAGAGAAAAATAAACCCTTCATGAGCACAATTTTTAAAATTTGCTCTAGAGTCTATGTACATGGGACAGAGACAAAGAGAAAAGGAAAGCGAGAAAGCACCCTTGGGGGGATGGCAACATCATAATCCCTTCCCCTACATTATCCTCTTGGGATTTAGGGCATGCAAACAAATGGGCCAGTTTTTTGTTTTTTTCAAATTGTGAGGCCTGGAACTTGAACCATGTAGTTAAACATGTAGGAGCCAGCTGCCTTAACCACCATACTACTGGCTGGCTCCATGGGCTTAATTTAAACAAAAGTTCTTTCTGATAGTTATTTATTTGAATGATCTATTTAATTTTATTTATTATTACTATTATCTTTTTTTAAAAGAATCATTTTATTTTTAATTTAACTTTATTGATTTACTTTAATTTGACCAGAGAAGGAGAGAGAAACAGAGAGAGAGAAAGCAAGAAAACAAGCTGCTGTGCCCAGGATTGAACTGCGGTCAGCCATGTGGGAGTCCAGCACCCACACACACCATGCCACCTGCAGGTTCCATTACTATTGTCTTTTAATTTGCTATAGGGCACATGTGTTCACCAGAGACAGAGAGAGAGAGAGAGAGAGAGAGAGAGAGACAAAGACACACACACAGAGAAAGAAAGAGAAAGCAAGCCATCAAGTTTGAGACTTGAACCGTGGTTGGCTGTGTGGGAGTCCAGCACCTTAACCAACATACCACCTATTGGCCCTGATAGTTTTTATTTAAGATAGTGTTTATCCATTATATATAGACAAGAGGAAGAAAAAGAAAAACAAGGTTATCTATTACTTACAGTCCATAAACTCAGACATATGTCTTTCCAAGTAAGTACGAGCTGACTGAGAACGAGCTCCAATGGACATGGCTCTGCAGTCAAAATAGTTGGCAGATGGACAAGTTTGGAAAATGTGAGGGCCCATATCCTAAAAAAAAAAGAAAGAAAACACCACATAATTCTTGATTTCTGTTGAACAAAAAATTACAAAAATTGTTAGTTAGTTTTAAAGAATCATTGACTATAACAATACTCTATGAACTTACATCATAACCAGCAATGAGCAGCCCAACACCATACGGTCTCCGGCCATATCGTTGTGTTGGTATCTGGGTTTCTTAAACTAGTAAAAGAGCTTATTTACCAAGGAATGAAATACTATCTTTATTTTAAAATTAAACATTTCCAACTTCTGACTTCTTCCTTAATTGTTGTATCTCTCAGCGCAGAAAAAATAAAATAAAACAGAACAGTGGAATAATGTGGCAACATGTTTGACTTTCTACCAAACCCAAGAATGAATGCTAGCAAAATGATCTTTTTCCATGTAGAACCTCATTTGTTTTGGGTAAAAAGGGCCCAGGACTTATAGAACAGCTAGAAACAATAAGAAACTTCAAAATGATTCTTTAATTCTAAAAATGCTGCTTGGTGGGACCAGCATCTGGCGTGGTAGTTAAGGTCCTAGACTCACACAGGTCCAACTGCAGTTCAGGTCCTAGAACTAGCGATTTGAAAACCATGCCAGGTGTGTATGCACGCATGCCATGAATCCTTGGAGAAGGACAGCAATGTGGCCATCCCCCAGGGGGGTGATTTTTCACTTTCTTTCTGTCTTTCTCTGCCTCTCTCCAGTGAGTGCATGTACCCTTTGGCAAAATCCTAAAAAAAAAAAAAAAAAAAAAAAAAACCTTGGACACTTTTTT
>NW_006159538.1:3937840-3985297 GCF_000334495.1 Tupaia belangeri chinensis | reverse complement strand
TCCCCCGTGAGGGCATGTTCCCCTTGGGAAAAAACCAAAAAAAAAAAAAAAAAAAAAAAAAAAAGCTTGGATAGTTTTCTTGATCTCGGGCTTATGTAGATTGGGAAAACACAAACTTCTTTTAAGGACTAATGAAAGTACGACTCAATTCCTTATCTTAAAGTTTTCATAATCTTACCTATTTTATATGTATTATAGTATTTCTAGTAAATAACATAAGAATTAAATGTCAAAATGCTTTAATGTTCACATCCACAAATGCTGACATAAGAAGGATACTGCTTCCAATTAGAGACACAAGCCGAGACACAGGAAGTGGTCTATCAAATACAAATCTGGAATCCAAACACTCTTGGCGCATAAAATTACTAAAAAAGAAACAAGAAAAATTAGTAATTTCGAACCACAGAGAGGTCTTCCAAGTAAATAAAGTAGTTTGATTTCACTTTGCTTCCAAACATTTACATGAATTACCTTCAGATAAGGAAACCAGAAAGTAAGAAAGTCATGGTCAAAAGTATGCATTTTTGTGCCAAACTGTGGGGGCCGCATGAGGCTTTTACGAGACTAAAATATTTCCTAGCTCTAGAAAATCTTTGTCTTAGTCCACCTATAGAACAGAGAAGAGAAGGCTAAAAAAAAAACAAAAAAAAAAAACCTTGGCTGGCTCTGTGGCCTAGTGTTTAAGGGACTGGATACCACATGGCCACATGGCTGACTGCCATTAGAATTTCAGCCCTGTGGCTTGAAAAACCATGGTGGACATGTATGCCCCAAATTACAACAGGATGGAGAAACAGAGAAGAGATTGTGGCATGACCATGCCCCACGATGGGGTGCTTTCTAGCATGCCCCCCAGTATATGTGCTCTCTGGTAACACAAGAAAAGCTCTTCTTCTTCCATCCTTCCCATTGTCAACAATACTTTAACTTAATTCTAGGTCTTGAACCACCAAAGAGAACCTACTCTGCTGTTATTCTTGAAAGTAGACTAAAATTCTCCAATAATACAACTGCACAAAATAGAATCCAAAGCAAAGAACATCTTCATATGTTCCTACCAATGTGACTTCTACTGTTGCTTCTCTAAGAGACACTGGGTACTATACTAGACTTCTGAGTCTGTTAAATCCAACCAGATTCAAGCAGAGTTAATTTTGGAAAAGAGGGAATTCATATTTATTAAAGAGGATAAAACATAAGAAATGGACACACTCCTTTCTTTCTATGTTGCTTTGCCAGCATATGTCACATCTGATGAACAAATATTGCCTGCAAGAACCAAGTTATTTGTGCAGTACTTTAAGTCCATTTCCTAGGGTATTTAAAACTATACTGCCCAACACAGCAGGCGCTAATCCCATGTGGCTACTGAGCCCTTGAAAGGAGCTAGTCTGAATTGAGATGTATTGTAAGTGCAAAATTCACATACAATTTCAAAGACTTAACACTAAAAAAGTACTTTATTTCATTAATAAAGTTTTTATATTGATTACAAGTTGATATGGCATATTTGAGAGAATCTGGGTTAAGTATTGGGTTGTAAGAAAAGTCATAATGTATTTTTTGCATAGAAAAATAGAAAAATATGTCTTGACTTTGTTGAAGACTTGACAGAATGTTTGACAACATAAAATATATTGACATTTTAAAAAGCAGACAGCCGTCCATAACAGTCTCATTGTAATAACTTTTTTCTTTAAAGAATTATTCATTTAATTTTATTTATTATTATTATTATTATTATTATTCAACTTGACCAGAGAGAGAAAGAGAAAAAGCAAGCAGCCAGATTTAGGACTTGAACTGCAGTCTTCTATGTGGGATTCCAGTGCCTTAACCTCCACACCGCCTGCTGGCCACTGTATTGATAATTTAAGAGACAAAGGGACTGGGTGGACATCGAAAATCCTAAACAATGGCATTATTATTTGCCTTCATTGCTTATATTCTTTCCTTCTGAATCAAATTATAAACTCAAGATATTAATTTTGGCTAACTACCACCTCCCAGATACATACATACTACCTGAAAGGCACCATGTTAAGACTCTATATTAGCTTTACTTAATAATATTGAAAACAGGGGACCATCTGTTGGCATAATGGCTATGTTGCTGGACTCCCATGTAGTCGACCACAGTTCGAGTCCTGGACCTGGTGGCTTAAACTCATGCCAGGCGCGTGTGCATGTGTGCCCAAGATCCTGAGAGGAAAATGGAGGAGAAGGCATTGTGGCGTGGACATTTGTGAGAAAGTTGATTTTAAGTAATTAGTCCAATTTCAGATACTAAGTGGTGAAGGTAAGAACCCAATTTGTGTGATTTTAAAAGCCCCTCCTCTTTGTAGAAAAGTCCCTTTCTATAGAGGCAGAACTATTAAAAATGTGTGCTCCACTCTTTATTTTTTTGCCAAAGGGCATGTGTGCTCACCAGAGACAGAGAAGAGAAGTGAGAAATCACCCTCTGGGAGGATGGTCATGCCACAATCCCTTCTCCTTTGGGGATTTTGGGCATGCATGCACCTGTGCCTGGTGTGATTTCAAGTTACCAAGTCCAGGACTCAAACCCTGGTTGGCCATGTGGGAATCCAGTGATTTAACTACCACCTGCTGGCCTCAAAGCCCCACCTCTCTATTTACATATTGCCTCTCAACTGAAAATAATATCTATTCTGGACTCCCACTGAAATTTAAATGTTACTTTACTTTTTTATTATAGAAAAACTAACTTTTAAGTTACTTGAAGATGAGGTACATGTTTGAGTCACCTTTGTACACCTTGCAGCGTCCACTATTGGGCTTTGTAAAGAATAAATGTCTTGAGCACCAGCAGGTGGTGTGGTGGTTAAGGTGCTGGACACTCCCACATGGCTGACCACGGTTCAAGTCCTGGACCTGGTGGCTTGCTTTCTCACTTTCTCTCTCTCTCTCTCCCCCTCTGATCAAATTTAAAAAAAAAAAAAAAAAGAATAAATAAATAAAATTAAAAAAGAAAAAGAATAAATGTCTAATAAATACTAATGTATTAAAGAAAGTATGGGTAATTTGGCTTACCCTTAAAAACCAGAGTATAAATCTCTTTTTAGACAATATGTGGTTTCAAGCTATACGTATTATGCTAACAAGTATCACATTATTCAGTGGCTTCTTAAAAGTATTAGTAGTAATATGTTTAATTCTATTAGTCACTACTACAGGAACAGAGAGAGGAAATACTTAGTAACTAACCCAAGTCCACTAAAGTATTTACAATCTTAACTTGTAAACATTCTGGCAGATGACTTCCTAAAGTTTCTAATCTGGATTAATTTTTTCAAAATAAGTAATTGGGACTGTCAGTGGCATGGTGGTTGGGGTGGCTGGATCCCAAATGACTGACTATGCAATTCAAGTCCCAGACCCAGCAGTTTGTAAAACCCATGGGGTATATGCTCAAAATCCTGAAATGAGAAATGGAAAGGAAGTTTTGTGTTGTGCCCATTCTCACAGGAGTGCTTTCTCATTTTCCCTCTGTTCCTCTCTTTCTTTTTGACGAGCACACATTCCACTAGCAAATTAAAAAAAAAAAAAAGCAATCAATTATGAACCAAAAGGACTTGTTTGTGTTTTTCACAATCATACTCACCATAACAGTCTAGCATCTGCAGTAAGCCCCGCAATGGAGATACCAATATGGTTGTCAACATGGAGAATTTTTTTCTGATGAGCTGCAAGTTCTGACTGTGCTCTCTAAACAGAGACGACATAAAAATAAGTTTACGACTTGTCTATACAGTGAAATTTGTATTTGGTACTACTCCTTTCTCAAGGAGAAAAAGGTATTTATTGCTTTACTTACCTTCAGTGCAACCAACACTGCATGAGTCTTTGATTTCAGACCAACTGTGGCTGAACCCTGTTTAACAGCTTCCATAGCATATTCAATTTGATGAATCCTGCCCTAAAGAGAAAAACCAATACATCGCATGCAGAGTCATCTTACAAGACCTTTCTATAGTTCCCACAGCTTAAATAAGCACAGGTAAGCCTCAAGTGATTTTTTTAAAAGCCAGAAACTGGTTCTAATGATAAATTTAAGTTTCAGGATTCTCTAAAATGGTTATATTCCATTTTCTCACAGTCTGTACTCACATGAGTTTGTATATATTGCAGCCACGGAAAGCTACTTCACGATGTTATAAAACATAAATTTACCTGAGGGCTCCAAACAGTGACATCATTGTCATACTGGTTTCGAAACTGAAAGTGAAAGAAAAAAGATGTATTAGAATAACAACATTACAAATGCTAACTCTTAACATTCTTTAAGGAATTGCTTGCATATGTTTCCATTCAGTGTTAACACAATTCTGTTAATGTACCTACATCAGAAGATTACTAGTGGACTCAACTGCAAGTCAATTCTCCATTTACCTTAAGAAGGTAGTGGGAGAAGCAGACCTACAGGAGTCTTATCTTCCCTACTTCCTGTTTGGTCACTGTCCATACCACTCCCTTTGGTTTCAGTCAATTACTAAAACTTACATGCATAAACATAACCATCTTTGCTCACGTTATTCCCTTATACCAAGACCGAATGGTCAAAATCCTCCCTTTTCTTCAAATTAGTTCAAATGTCTATTAAAGTCTTTTCCATCTTCATTCTCAAAAATTCCAATACACATCCCTTCAGTTCTTTATCTACACATCCCTAATTAGACATGTCTAATTTATCTTTAAACTCTCGCTGACTGCACTTATACCGTGTACAAGTGTTTTGCAAATGTAAGTATGAATATTGAATAAATAAACACAAAAATGCCTTCAGGAAATTAGAGATGGACACGAATAGCTACAGAGAAAGAATCATTACTACTATAACGACAGTATTAAAACAAGTCTATCAGTACTTGGACGTATCTTCATGGAGGTGAGGGGGTTGAGTGCTGGAATGGTAGACATCAGACTAGAAGCCCAAGAATCCTATATTCTAAGGCTTGATTTACTCATCCATAAAACTAGGCAACTGGACAAAGTCACTGAAAGGGGCTTTTCCTATCGAGCTCTAGGGGACAGATGAATCATATGAACCCATTAGGTAAATGGTTTCAGGAACCTGAAGCCCAGGATCACGTCTACACTGACGATACAGGAAGGCTGAAGCCCTGTCTTATGAAGTCAAGTCCCTGTCTTATCCTTTCCCGTGCCGGACACGAGGGGCTACCCTGGATCGCTCGGAATCTATCCCACTGAAGGAACCTGAGGGCAGAAGTCGGCTAGTCTGACCGAGGCGGAATTGCCCGCGGATCCGGGGAAAGTGAAACAAGCAGCGTGGAGAAAGGCCGCACCGACTACCGACCGCCCCTGGCTCGGCCAGGCCGGAGATGCTGAATCACTGCCGGAGCTCTCCGGTCAGCGAAGGCTCCCACGCCTCGTGGCCTCAGGCCGCTCTGACGATGCCAGGAGGGACGGCTCGCCATCCCCTAGACACCGGACCCCTGCCCCAAACCGTCTAAAGACAGGGATCTAACGCACCATGGTTCCGGCACCGGCCTGGTTACTGCCTCCTGCACACCTCCGACTCAAGGACCGCTGCCGAAACGAGCGCTCAGCGATCTACAGAGAAGCCTGCCGGAGGTGCGGCGGCGGCGGCGCAGGGTAAGGCAGTCTATTCCAGAGCTATCGATAGGCTTCCAACGCTTTCCCGCCCTCAAACCTCCTAGCTGGCCCAGGGGTGGGCGTGGCCTCCGAGGAAGTTCGAGGAACTGAGGTTGGCGGGAAACAGCCGGGAAGACCGCGGACGACCGAGAGCTGTTCTGGCCGACCCTGACGTGCCCTCAGCGAAATTCCTGTCAGTTCTGACCCGAGCGGCCCCCCAACCTCTCATTCACCGTCCGCAGAGATTTGGGGTGTTGTGTGACTGAGAAGACCGAGGCTGCCGGAAAGGCCACAAGATAATGGTCCGTTTGTGTGCGTTAGCCATGCCCTTCCTCAGAATCTTGTTTGAGTACTTATTTGCCTTTCCGCCTTGAACTGCTTTTCCTCACTCCCTTCAAAGCTCATCTTTCAAGGCTCTGTTGTCATTGATCACTCATTTTTATTATTTTTGGTTTCCTCCACCGGATTTTGAACTCCTGGGGGAGCACTAATGAATGGCTTTCTGTGCTCTAACAACCGTGGACCGTTCGCGGTAGATTAGGCCACCGAGGGGGAAAAAAGACTCTTTCGAATTACACATTTTCTCTTTTGAGAGTATCTTTCAGTAAATCCTCAAATCAATTAACTTAAGAAATTTCTGCAGGACCCAGCAATTGGTATAGTAGTTAAAGCACTGGTTTGCCCATGGTCCTTGCGGTTCGAATCTCCAGACCTGGCAGCTTGAAAATCATTCTGGGCCTGTGTGCCCAAAAATCCCAGGAGAAGGGATTGTGGTGTGGCCATCCCCTCTAGGGGGTGATTTCTCATTTTCCCTCTAAGGGGAGCTCATGTACCCTACCTAACATCTGCTGACTGCTAATGACTTTATAAAGAACAAAGTATGAGTACATAGACTCAGGTAAGTTAAGAGTTGAAAGAATCTTTAAGGATCTGGGTTTTGCTGGTGAAGTAACAGACAGACTAATATGTTCAAATTAATAGCAACTTACAATAGTATCACACTCTATGCTTTTTCACTTCCTTTTTTTTTAAGAATTATTTTTAATTTAACCTTATTTATTTTTAATTTGACCAGAGAGGGACACAGATTGAGAGAGAGAAGGAAAGTGAGAAAGTACACCACCAGGTCCGAGATTTGAACCGCAGTCAGCCATGTGGGAGTCCAGCACCATTAGCCCCGACAACACCTGCCTGCCCTTTCACTTCCTTTTTTATTTTAACTTTTTAAGAGAGATTTTTTTTTTTTTTGGAGAGATTTTCACTGTAGGGCGCGTGCGCTCGCCAGACAGACAGAGAGAGACATAGAGACAGAAAGCGAGAAATCACCCCCCAGGGAGGATGGTCACGCCACAATCCCTTCTCCTCCATTCTCCTCTCGGGATCTTGGGCACGCACGCACACGCGCCCGGCGTGAGTTTTAAGCCACCGGGTCCGGGACACGAACCGCTGTCGACTACGTGGGAGTCCAGCGACATAGCCATTATGCTAACTGCTGATTCCCAGAGAGATTTTTTTATAGGGTGTGTGCACTCACCAGAAACAGACAGAAAGTGAGAAGTCACTTCCCCAAGGGGGATGGTCACACCACAGTCCCTTCTCCTCTTTGGATTTTGGGCACACATGCACACGTGCCCGGCATGAATTTCAAGCCATCATGCCTGGGACTCAAACTGCAGTTGGCCATGTGGGAGGCCAGTATCACAATCACTATGCCACCTCCTGGCCCCCACATATTTATTTTGAACACTTCCATGTTAAATGTTTACCAGGCCAAATATAACTCTCAAGTATTCTGCATTGTGAATATTTGATATTTAGCCAGATCCCTGTTGTTTCATACTTAGGTTCACCCAAAGTATTCGTTTATTAGCTGATATAGATAGGAAGATGGTATATCCATGCTCTTTAGAATAAATTTCCCCAAATGGGCATACAGGGCCAAATGAAGTAGACATTATTTTTTTGACTTTTTGCCATATGCGGTGTTGTACACTCCTAAAAGAGACAAAGAGAGTGGGGATGGCTGTGCCACAATCCCTTCTCCAGTCTCCTCTTGGAATTTTGGGCACACTTGCATATATATGCCTGGTGTGTTTTTCAGGCCACTGGGTCTGGGGCTCTAACTATGGAGTTGGCCATCTGAGATCCAGCACCTTACCCACTTTCTACTGGCCCCTTCAAGATGATTTTAAAGGCATAAGCTTGAATGGCAGGGGGACTTAGCCAGGAGTCTTCTTACACAGCAGTGATGGGATAAATTCTGTGATAAAGGTATCAGAATGACCTGTCCACCTGGAAGCTATTTGCTTGGTCTTTTTAAAAAATAATTATTTATTTAATTTTATGTATTTTTTTTTAAGAATTATTTTTATTTAACTTTATTTTTTTATTCAGTTATTTTAATTTGACCAGAGAGGGATAGGGAGAGAAAGAGAGAATGTGAGAAAGTAAGCTGCCAGGTCTGGAACTCAAACCTCAGTCAGCTGTGTGGGAGTTGAGTGCCCTTAACCACCATATCACCTACCAAACCTCCTTATTATTATTATTTAAGATTTTCTGTAGTTCACATATGTTCACCAGAAAGAGAGGGAGAGAGAGTGAGAAATCAAGCCACCAGGTCCAGGACTCAAACCATGGTCAGCCATGTAGGAATCCAGTACCATAGCCACTACACCACCTGCTGACCCCTATTTTGCTTAATCTTAAGCCAAGTGTGGAGACAGTTTGGCAAATGGCAACTTAAATATTTTGATTATAACTGATGGATGTTTGTAAAACAAAAAGTCCAATGAATATAGATAGCCTTTTTAACTATTCCAGGTGTCATAAGATGTATGTAAGATGGGCCAGAGGTAGTGTGGTGGTTAAGATGCTAGACTCTTACATGGCTGACTGCTGCTCGAATCCCAGATCTGTCAGCTCGCATTCTCATTTTCTCTCTCTCTCTCTGTCTCTGGTGAACACATGTGCCCTATAGCAAATTAAAAATAAATAAATAAATAATTCTTTAAAAAAAAAAAGATTTATGTAAATTTTATTTCCTTAAAGCCTTTACTCAGGTTACAGAGCAAAGAGAGTGAGGAGGCTGTGTCTGGCTCCCACTCTTACAGTCATTGTAGTACATTGAGCTCCACAGAGACAGCATCGGGGCAAGTGAAAGCCGGACAGGCACTGGGAAACTCTGTGCCTCATGGAGAAAAGTAACTGAACAAGTCACAGGAGATCCTAAGAAGCTGAGAGGCAAAAAGCCATCATATGCATTCTTTGTGCAAACTTACTGAGAGGAGCACAATATGAAGCACATAGAAGCTTCAGTCTACTCAAAGTTTTTTAAGAAGTGCTCAGAAAGGTAGAAGACCATGTCTGCTAAAGAGAAAGGAAAATTTGAAGATTTGGCAAAGGTCAAAAAGATTTGAAAAAGGCCTGTTATGAAAGAGAAATCAAAACTTTTATCCCTCCTAAAGAAGGAACAAAAAAGTTCAAGGATCCTAATGCACCCAAGAAGACTTTGGCCTTTTTCTTGTCCTGTTCTAAATATTGCCCAAAAATCAAAGGAAAATATCCTGACCTATCTATTGGTGAGGTTGCAGATAAACTGGAAGATGGGGAATACTACTACTGCAGATGATAAAAAGTCTTGTGAAAAGAAGGCTGCTAAGCTGAAGAAAAATATGAAAAGAATATTGCTGCATACTGAGCTAAAGGAAAGCCTGATGCAGCAAAAAGGAGTTGCCAAAGCTGAAAGACAGAAAAAGGAGGAGGAATATGAGAAAGAGGAGAAAGATGAAGAGGAAGGTGAAGATAATGATGAATAAGTTGGTTCTAGCACAGTTTTCTCCCCTTGTCTATAAAACATTTAACCCCCTATATACAACTCACTCCTTAAGAGAAAAAAAATGAAATATAAGACTGTGTAAGATTTGTTTTTAAACTATACAGTGCCTTTTTTTGTATAGTTAACGCACTACCAAATGTGCCTTTTAGATAACCCTGTCTTGGTGGTATTTTCAATAGTCACTGACCTTGCCTGGTACAGTATGGGGTTTGTCAATTGGCATGGAAATTTAAAGCAGGTTCTTGTTGGTGTACAGCACAAGTTAGTTATACATGGCAATGGTAGTTTTCTCATCTTCAGTTGTCTCGGATGCAGCTTATGTGAAATAATTGTTCTGTTCTGTAAACTAAATTCTACTTTGTAATTGCAAAAAAAAAGTTTTAGCTGTTTTGTTGACATTCTGAATGCTTCTAAGTAAATACAATTTTTTAAAAAATCAGTAACCAAAAAAAAACATTGACTCAGACTGGAATCTCCTATTTTTAGAAAGAACTGGTCTAATTGGGGATCTATCAGATGATTAAAATCTTCAGTTTGATGTTGGGGCATTTTATCATGAGTGACTCCATTTTTGTCTTGTCATTTGGGACCTAGAGCAGGATCTTAGTCCAAAGTAATGTTCTTCCTATAATTTTTATTTAACAAGACTCTCAGTTGCAGTGTGTGAGCTCACCTCCTCCTTAAATTCACCAATACTGTTCATTATAATTTTTTAAAAAGTACTGTTAATTTAGTGGATTAAATTAATAGACTGTATTTACTTAGCACCTAGCACAATTCTTAGCATTGAGCACTTAATAAATATTGGTGAATGAATGAATAACATTGTACAAATGATCAAAAATACATATTTATAGGGAACCAGCAGTTAGCGTAATGGCTATGTCGCTGGACTCCCACGTAGTTGACCACGGTTCGTGTCCCGGACCTGGTGGCTTAAAACTCACGCCGGGCGTGTGTGCATGCATGCCCAAGATCCCGAGAGGAGAACGGAGGAGAAGGGATTGCGGCGTGACCATCCCCCCTGGGGGGTGATTTCTCGCTTTCTGTTTCTATGTCTCTCTCTGTCTGTCTGGCGAGCGCACGCGCCCTACAGTGAAAATCTCTCAAAAAAATACATATTCATTTAAAATTGCCATATGGTACATAAACATTTTTTTTTTAACAGAGATTTTTATTATAGGGGGCATGGGCAATCGCCAGAGAGAGAAACAGACAGAATGTGAGAAATAACCTCCTGGGGGATGGCCACACTACAATCTCTTCTCCATTCTCCTCTCGGGATCTTGGGCACGCATGCACATACACCCAGCATGAGTTTAAAGCAGCTGGGTCTGGGACTCAAACCTCAGTCTACTATGTGGGAGTCCAGTGACTTAATTGTCATGACATCTGCTGGTTCCTGGTACATAAACATTTTGACAATTCTTTCCCCTATATCTCTACTCACATACCTCACACAAATGTATAATAAATATATATGTTTGCCAATAAGATCATAATAGACTGCTTTAAAAAGTTATGGCCATCTTGGGCAAGTCCTGTGGCCCAGTAGTTAAAGGAACCAGATCCCACTATGGGTGACTGCATGGTTCTACTCCTCAGCTTGGACTTGAAAAACACACTGGGCACATGTGCTTAAATGCCATAAATCCATAGGGCGCGTGCACTCGCCAGACAGACAGAGACAGAGAGACAGAAAGCGAGAAATCATTCCCCAGGGGGGATGGCCACACTGCAATCCCTTCTTCTCCATTCTCCTCTTGGGATCTTGGGCATGCACGCACATGTGCCCAGCATGGGTTTTAGGCCACTAGGTCCGGGACACGAACTGCGGTCAACCACTTGGGAGTCCAGTGACATAGTCATTACGCTAACTGCTGGTCCCCAAATCTTGAGAGGATGGAGAAATGGAGAAGGGATTTGGGTGTGGCCACACCCCCATTGGCAGGTGCTTTCTCCCTCTTTTTTCTCTTTCTGTCCCTGGTGAGCACACATGCCCTCTGGCAAAATTTTTAAAAGTTACAACCATTTATTAATGTCCATAAAAAATGGAATGGTTTATATTATTTTTAATAGTTACATTGTATTCCATTGTGTGGAAATATAATAATTAACTACTGGTGAGCAATCAGATTATTTTCAAGTTTTTGCAATTATAAAAATACTATAATGAAGGGAACCAGCAGTTAGCGTAATGGCTATGTTGCTGGACTCCCATGTAGTCGACCGCGGTTCGCATCCCAGACCCGGTGGCTTAGAACTCGCGCCGGGCACGTGTGCATGCGTGCCCAAGATCCTGAGAGGAGAATGGAGGAGAAGGGATTGCGGCGTGACCATCCCCCCTGGGGGGTGATTTCTCGCTTTCTGTCTCTCTGTCTCTCTGTCTGGCGAGCACACGCGCCCTATAGCGAAAACCTCTCAAAAAAAAAATACTATCTTTTGTGTATTTTTCTGATTATCTCTTTTATAATGATTTTGTAGAAATAGCATTATTCATTTCAACTGATAAATATAGCTAAACTACAATAAAAGTTATATCAACTTATATTCTACAGTACCTGAAGTCCACTTTTTTTTGTTTTTTTCCTAGTTTCTGCTATAGGGTGCATTCACTTGCTGGAGAGGGACAGAGACAGAAAGAGGGAAAGTGGGAAATCATTTCCCAGGGGGTAATGGCTGAGCTGTGATCCCTTCTCTTCCATTCTCCTCCTGGGATTTTGGGCATGCATACACACATGCCCACCATGATCTACAAGCTGCTGGGTGCAGGACTTGAACCATCGATTTGCTATGTGGGATCCAACTGCCTTAACCTCCATGCCACCTGCTGGCCCCAAGTGTTCATTTTCTTTATACTCTCATCAACACTCACTGGGTATTTTAAGTACTTCTTACTTTCATCAAGTTAATAGGCAAAAAAAAGAAAAATCTGTTGCTTTACTTTCATTTTATTTTTTGATCACTAGTAAACTTTTCATGTATTTCTTTACTATTTATATTACTTTAGTGAATTGCCACTTCTTGCATCTTTAAAGTTATTATGTTAATTATTTTCTTGTTGATATACAGGTGCTCCCTGCAATTAGGATGATATCCTCTTATTACTGTGTTATGATTTAAAAAAAATTTTTTTTAAAGGTTTTTGCCATAGGATGCTTGTGCTGGTTGTAGAGAAAAAGATGGCCACACTGTGATCTCTTCTCTTCCATTCTCCTGGGATTTTGGGCACATGCATGGCATGAGTTTTAAGCCTCCAGATCTGGGACTTGACCCATGGACAGCCACATGGGAGTCCAATGCCTTAATCACTATGTCACCTGCTGGCCCCATTACTGTGTTATTTTTATAGAAAGAGTCTTCTAGATGCAAAGAAAAGTTCACTGAAGCCAGCTCAAGTGAAAGTTGATAGGGATGGGCAGATTTTGTAAATATATTGAGTCATTGGAAAAGTCATAACATATTTTTCTGTTTTTCTATACAAAAATGCATCATGATTTTTCTGATGACCCAGTATAACAAGGAATTGCATAAACATTCAAGGATATGAACTTTGACTGTTTAAGAATTTACTGAGGAAGTCCTAGTAATTGCAACAAAGGCTGGCACTAACAGTTCATTGAATAACTGAATAGAAGAGTGATGGATATATTGCTCTGAAACCTGTCCTTTAAATTATTATTTCCTAAACTACAATCTGGGCTTTGGACTCTTCAGAGTAGTTCTCTCAGAGTTCCACATACAGACCAATGGAAGAGGCATTTGGTTGACCTTTTTGTCAAAACTGAAGCTACTGTGTGCTCATTAAAGTTTTATATGACTTTTGGCCCCTTTCTAAATGTTCTGAAGATTTGGCTTCAGATGCATCTTGATCCTTAAACAAGAGCTTAAAAATTGATCAATAAAGTATTTATAGGAAGACCATTCACCCAAACATATAACTACCTCTTTAAAGGTCATTGGTAAGTTATGTCAGGCTTTTTTTGAGAATCAAATAAAAGTAAATTAGAAAGAAAAGCTAAGTTGAAATGGATCCCCTCTTGGCCAGGTAATTCTCATTATGTTATTCTGTTTAGCAACTGTAACTGATATGCTGAACAAATGAGATACATAGGATGCAGTTTCCAAATAACTTATTTTCCCTCACATGCTAAGACACTTGTTGGAGTTCATTCTTCCATGTTCCTCGAATGAAACAGGGTACAAATATCATTACTTTTTCAAGTTAAATAAGTCAACTAGTTAATTAAACAGATTAGTAGTTAATATGTCTGGTATAATAATAAAAAGTTTAAGGTGGAAGCTTCTTGCTTCTCCCAGCTTGCCATGGCAAAAGGAGAAATGGTTGACTTCTCCTCTATATCTCTGCCTAAAATTTCTCTCCTAATGCTTCCATCACCAACTAGGTTGCTTTATTTTCTCCATGTAGCATTTTTTTCAAAGAAAAATATGTCATGACTTTCCTGACAACCTAATAATTTTTTTTAGAGGTTTTTGCTATAGGGCACATGTGCTCGCCAGAAAGACACAGAGAGACAAAGAGACAGAAAGCGAGAAATCACCCCTCAGGGGCGATGGCCACGCCGCAGTCCCTTCTCCTCCATTCTCTTGGGATCTTGGGCATGCACACACATGCGCCTGGAGTGGGTTTAAGCCACCGGGTCCGTGATTCGAACCACAGTTGACTACATGGGAGTCCAGCGACATAGCCATTACACTAACTGCTGGTCCCAACAACCTAATAATTTATTTGACCAATATTTGATATCCTTTAGATAGATCACTCTAAACTAGTCTTGTTTGCAACCATTCCCAACTTTTTGAAATTTTTCAAAAATTAAGATTCTTTTCTAGTAATATAACTAAAACTTCAAACAGAGAAAACCAGAGTGAACAGACATAATTGAGGAGAATAGCAATTTAGAGTTGTGTCTAAACTATTTAATACAGGGGACTTCAAAAAGTTTTAGAAAAATGGAATTAAAAGTTATAAATAAAAATATAAACTTTACTTGTCAATATAAACTCCATCAACTTCAAGACAGTTTAAAAGACATTTATGTAAACAATTATACTAGCCATTTAGTCCATCCTTAAAGAACAGAGAGCCCTGGCAATTTAATAATGTCAATGCAGTCTTTCTTAAATTATTAGCTGAAGAAAAACAGGTGTTTTTTTTAAAGATTTTCAAGATAGGAAAAACAAGGAATTCAGAAGAAGCCAAATCAGGATCGTAAGGTGTATACCTAATGTCTTTGCATAGAAACTTGCAAAATTGTCCTTGTTTGATTAGAGGAATCAGCAGGAGAATCATCATGGTGGAGAAGGATCCTCTGGTGAAGTTCTCCAGAATATTTTTCTGCTATGACTTTGGCTAACTTCCTTAAAACACTCCTAATAGATGAGATGTTTATTGTTCTTTGCTCTTCCAGAAAGTCAACAAACAAAAATTATCTTGAACATTCACAAAAACTGTGGCTATGACCTTTACTTTTGCCCGGTCTGCTTTTGCTTTGATTGGACCACTTATACTTCCTGGTAGCCACTACTTTTATCATGTTTTGTCTTCAAGATTGTACTGGTAAAGAAATGTGTCTGGTATAATAATAAAAAGTTTAAGGTGGAAGCTTCTTGCTTCTCCCAGCTTGCCATGGCAAAAGGAGAAATGGTTGACTTCTCCTCTATATCTCTGCCTAAAATTTCTCTCCTAATGCTTCCATCACCAACTAGGTTGCTTTATTTTCTCCATGTAGCATTTTTTTCAAAGAAAAATATGTCATGACTTTCCTGACAACCTAATAATTTTTTTTAGAGGTTTTTGCTATAGGGCACATGTGCTCGCCAGAAAGACACAGAGAGACAAAGAGACAGAAAGCGAGAAATCACCCCTCAGGGGCGATGGCCACGCCGCAGTCCCTTCTCCTCCATTCTCTTGGGATCTTGGGCATGCACACACATGCGCCTGGAGTGGGTTTAAGCCACCGGGTCCGTGATTCGAACCACAGTTGACTACATGGGAGTCCAGCGACATAGCCATTACACTAACTGCTGGTCCCAACAACCTAATAATTTATTTGACCAATATTTGATATCCTTTAGATAGATCACTCTAAACTAGTCTTGTTTGCAACCATTCCCAACTTTTTGAAATTTTTCAAAAATTAAGATTCTTTTCTAGTAATATAACTAAAACTTCAAACAGAGAAAACCAGAGTGAACAGACATAATTGAGGAGAATAGCAATTTAGAGTTGTGTCTAAACTATTTAATACAGGGGACTTCAAAAAGTTTTAGAAAAATGGAATTAAAAGTTATAAATAAAAATATAAACTTTACTTGTCAATATAAACTCCATCAACTTCAAGACAGTTTAAAAGACATTTATGTAAACAATTATACTAGCCATTTAGTCCATCCTTAAAGAACAGAGAGCCCTGGCAATTTAATAATGTCAATGCAGTCTTTCTTAAATTATTAGCTGAAGAAAAACAGGTGTTTTTTTTAAAGATTTTCAAGATAGGAAAAACAAGGAATTCAGAAGAAGCCAAATCAGGATCGTAAGGTGTATACCTAATGTCTTTGCATAGAAACTTGCAAAATTGTCCTTGTTTGATTAGAGGAATCAGCAGGAGAATCATCATGGTGGAGAAGGATCCTCTGGTGAAGTTCTCCAGAATATTTTTCTGCTATGACTTTGGCTAACTTCCTTAAAACACTCCTAATAGATGAGATGTTTATTGTTCTTTGCTCTTCCAGAAAGTCAACAAACAAAAATTATCTTGAACATTCACAAAAACTGTGGCTATGACCTTTACTTTTGCCCGGTCTGCTTTTGCTTTGATTGGACCACTTATACTTCCTGGTAGCCACTACTTTTATCATGTTTTGTCTTCAAGATTGTACTGGTAAAGAAATGTGTCATTTTCCTGTTATAATTCTTTGAAGAAATGCATCAGGATCATAATTCCACTTGTTTAAAATTTCCATTGAAAGCCCTACATTTGTCTGCAGCTGATTTGAACACAGCTGTTTGGACACCTATCAAACAGAAAGTTTGTTCAGCTATAATTTTTCATTCGAAATTGTGTTAGCTGAACCAACTGAGATGTCAGGTATTGGCTATTATTTCTGCTGTTTATTGTCAGTCCTTTTCTGTAATATTTGGGGACAAACAGGATGAATTTATTTCCTCTCAAACTGATGTTGCAGACATTATCATCTTCAACCTTGTCTTCCCCTTTCTTAAATTGAATTATTTATTTGTAAATTGCTCTTTTCTTTGGGGTATTGTCACCGTAAATGTAAAGCATTGATAATTTCACCATTCTTCCTCACAAGTTTCGCCATAAATTTGAAGTTTATTCTTGCTTTAGTTTTAGCAGAATTTATGTTTTTCTGATAGGGACTCTTGTTTGTTTGTTTTTTAATTTGCTAGAGGATGTATATGTTCACAGGAGAGAGAGAGATGGAAAGGGAGAAAGCAGCTCCCATAGATGATGGTCACACTGCAATCCCTTTTCCTCCATTTTTCCTTTCAGATTTTTGGGCAAACACACACACACACACACACACACACACACACACGCTTATGTGTTTTTCAAGCTGCCAGTCTGGGACTCAAACTGCACAGTCTGCTAGGTGGGATCTAGCCGCCTCAACCATCCCATCACTGGCTCTTTTCAAACTGATGTCGTATCTTTCTTAGTGATCAAGTTAAATCCTATTTGGATCTGTTGTAGCAAGTTAGTACTGGTTCGTTCTGATGCAAAAAAGTTGAAATTCATGCATAGCTTTTTCATAATATACATTTTCCATCAACATTTTTGGAGACTTTTCATATAATTTTCCTCTTAGTGTATATAACCAAAAGAGAGGCCTATACAAAAACCATTGGCATCCTTGAGTTGTTTAGAAATATTTTTTCCAGACATTAAGCAATTATTACAGAATATCATCTAGCTAGTTGAGTAACAATGAATATTACATGTCCTTGGGAAAATTTCGGCTTGCTCTTAATAGAGTTTATTTTTTAAATTAAAAAAACATTCTAAAATAACTAACAATAGTCTTTTAGTTGGAGAAGTGGTGTTACTTTTCTGTCTTATTCTTCTTCCAATAAACCTTTCTCGATTCATCTTGCAACTTCTAGTTAAAAATCAGAGTATATTTTGAGCCAAGTTCCCATACTTAGAGCAGCTGAAAAACCATTAAAATCCTAAGAGACTAATTGCTGTCAGCCCACAAGTAGGGCTTTTATGTAAGAGTCACTCGGAATATTCCAGCCAAACACTGTCATCTCACAGAGCCATTGATTCATGCCTAGAAAGTAGTGATGAATAAGTTAGGTTTTAGAGTCAGACATTTCTCAGATTTATTAAACAAACATATGTTGATTACCAAGCGTTATTGTTAAGATGCTGAGAATACTTCAGTAAACAAAACACAAAAATTTCTGAGAGGAAGGGAGGTATGGGATAAAATTAGAGAGGAAATGGGCTGGGGGTTACAGATAGTGTAGGCCTAGGCCCTTGGGCCATACTAAGAACTATGGTTTTGACTGAGGTGGAAAGTTACTAGAGGGTTCCAGAAAAGACGAGTGTCAGGCTTGACATTTTTGAAGAACTGGCTTGGCCCTTATGTTCAGAATAGCCTGTAGGGAGCCAATCCCTCTAACAAGATCAAGGGTATTACAGTAATCCAAGAGAAATGATGATGGCTTGGGCCAGAGTTGTGATAGTTAAGTGGCAGGAAGTAGTTGGGGTTTGGATATATTTTGAAGTCAGAGCCAACAGTACTTTACTAGTGAATTGGATGTTGAGAAGGTTTTGTGGGAATACAGTATTGTACATTTCGCGTTTGGATTGTCTACTAGAGGTCCAAGTGGAGAGAGGGAGTAGCTGGTTGACAGAGGAGCTGGACTTCATTGGCGAGGTCTAGGCTGGAGATCCAAAATTAGGGGGTCACCATCAGGGAGAGCTAACTTATTTAGAATGATGAGACTGGAGTGAAAATAGAAGAGTTCCAAGATTTGAATGTTGGGGCACTCCAATATTAATATGGATCAGTGTTGTATTTGAGCTTAGCTACTGTGAACTCTAAAACCTTTGATTACTCATATCACCTTTTTGAACCTTCACTTTATTGTTGTTGTTTTTAAGAATTACTTATTTAAATTTTTTTATTATTTTTTAAATTTGCTGTAGGGCACGTGCACTCACCAGACACACACACACACACACACACACACACACACACACACACACACAGATAGCAAGCTGCCAGATCCAGGACTTGAACCACGTCAGCCATATGGGAATCCAGCACCTTAACCATCACACCACCCGCTGGTCCAATTGTTGGTGATTTTGAAACTAACAAGATAGAGATAACATTTTCTTCTATGATTATCCTGAAGATTAAGTGAATTTCTCATTTAAAGTACTTAGTATACTGCCTAGCATATAGTATATATTTATTAAATATTTATATTATTATTATTTTTTAGAATTGTCATTTGTCTTCTAAAATGTTTATAGTTGCCTTAGTGATGATATTCTCATATAATTGATACAGTGGGAAGGCCTATTGTTTGTTTATCTAAATGAAATGTGACTCACTGGTTTTATACAGTGAACTACTGCTCCATATCTAATCTCTTAAATAAGTTATGCTTTTAGCCAAAAACTTTATTTTTAACTTTGCTAGGTTTTAAAGTCTTCTTAAATATTTAATTTTGCTTTATTCCTTTTTGACAGTTTATTTATATTCATTTAGTTGCCAAGATTTTTAACAAATTGAGATGATAACTTGGTCTGGAAATCATTTCATACTTTTAAAAATGTCTTCTCATTTTCAAAATAAACCTTCTCTTATTGTCCTAGCACAACAAAATATATTCTGATCTCATCTTTATAGAAATCTATCCTGAGATTACTCTATTTGGGAAACTGTTTTCTGTATTAAAAACAGGTTTTTCTTCCCTTTTTTTTTTTTTTTTTTTTGGTATAGGGCATATGCACTCGCCAGAAAGACAGAGACAGAGAGACAGAAAGCAAGAAATCACCCCCTTCCCACCCCAAGGGGGGATGGCCAGGCCGCAATCCCTTCTCCTCTCAGGATCTTGGGCATACATACACACGCACCCGGCATGAGGTTAAGCTACTGGGTCCAGGACTCAAACTGTGGTCGAGTACATGGGAGTCCAGTGACATAGCCATTAAGCCATCTGCTGGTCCCCAGGTTTTTCTTTCTGTAATAGGCCTCAAACAACACTTTTTAGTGTCATGATGGCTTCAGAATTTCTTTTTCTTTGGCCTGTTGCAGGGGTGACAAGGGTAATAAAAGAACAGGGGCATTTTATGATGGAAAAAGTATTCTCACAAATAAGCCAGTTTCATTTGTTTTATGAGAAAAAAAATTCAATCCCTAGACTACCAGTGGGTTTATAATTTTTAATATGTTGTCACAATAAAAGTAATGTATCCTTAAAATTAATGTTTTCTAGAATTTCAGTCCCAAGCTAAGTGTGCAATTCCCTTCTCTGCTGCTAGGTGGCAATTAATGCTTTGGAGAGAAAAATATTCCTCCCTCACCCACCTCCCTCACACAGAAAGATACGTGCGTTTTCTCTTCCTTAAGGTAAGAATTCTCTTAAGGATAATATTGTTTCTTTCCTGTTTTGTTTTGTCCAAGGGAATTTACATTCACCTTTTCCTTTAATTGTTAAGAAAAACACATACAAGTCAAGCATAGACTGCTATAGCTAAGGGAGAATAGATCGTATCTTTTAAAGAGGGTGGTTTCCAAACAGAGTGTATGTTCATGAGTGATATAGAGTAGGAAGTTGCTATAATTTCCCTGCAGGTTTTTTTTGTTTGTTTGCTGTTCTCAATTTTACTAAAGAAAAATTTCCTGTGAAAGGAATTACAACACACTCATGCTATCATCCTGTCTAATATAATTAATTATAACTGTAACATAATTAAATATAAAGCAAAAATGGAGAAGAAAAATAATATTAAAGACTAAAAGTCAATGTCAATGTAGTAAAATTGCTTTTGCAGTATACTATAGGAAAAACAGTGAAATAATTCTTCATAAGAGTAAAAGAGGGATACAATAAAAAAAAATTGGGAGCCATCCCATGGTGTAGTGGTTAAGCACTGTGCACTGGCAGCTGGAGCCCACAGGGCTGACTGAGATTTGCCTCAGTGGCTTGAAAAATTCACTGAGCATGTGTGTGAGTATGCCCCAAATTCTGACGGGGTGGAGAAACGGAGAAGGGAGGATTGTGCTGTGACCATGCCCCACTGAGGGGTGTGCTTTTTTCTCTCTGGTGAGTGCATGTGTCCTCTGGCAAGACAATACACATTTTTTTCCTTTAAAAATATTTAATTTAATGTTATAATAATTATTATTTAATTTGCTATAGGGTATATGCACTCACCAGAGAGAGAGAGAAAGAGAGAGAGAGAGAGAAGTGGGAAAGTGAGAAAGCAAGCCGCCAGGTCTGGGATTCAAACCATAGTCAGTCACGTAGGAGTCCAGTGCCTTAACCAGCATTCCACCTACTGACCCTATTTTTTTTTTTGACAACCTATCCAGATTTATTTCTAGCAAAACTATTTAAAGATTTATGAATAGTTTTGATATAGTTGTAAATCTGGTGAATTTGGTCTACATCCTTTTCTAAGTTTGCTAATTGTGTATACATTACTCTCTATGAACTTTTTTTTTCCAAGAAGAATATATGTAGTGAATGTTTCTTTTATATGAAATTCAAATATCAAGCTAGTCTGTAGCATAGTAGTTAAGGTGACTGGATCCTGCATGGTCAACTGAGTAGTTCAAGCTCTGGACTCAGCAGCTTGAGAAACATGCCAGTGGTATGTGTGCATGCTCAAAATCCCAGAAAGAGCAAGAGATGGAGGAGAAGGAATTGCAGCATGACCATCTCCCATGGGAGACCGTGTTTTTTTCACTTTCCTTCTCTCCCTGGTTAGCACATGCACTTTCTGGCAAATTAAAAAAAAATAGAAATAAATAAAGCTCAAATATCAAATCCACGTTCAAAGAAGACTCTCAGTTTGGGTTTTAAACCAAAGACTCTCCCAGGCTAGAGTCAACGAAGTCTAACAGCAAAGAGTAAAGCTGCTCCTGGCATTCTAGGCCTTCCCTGCATCCAGATGGCCTGTCTGTAGCCCAGCCAGAACCAAACCCTTCCTGCTGCCTTTTCAGCTGGCCTTGGATGACAGCCCCAAGCTACACCAGCTTCCATACCTTTTTAACTCTTGGATTGCCCACATCTTTAAGGAGAGGCAGGACTTCCAACGTGAATTTGCTTTAAAGAGTAAATCGAATTGTAAACTTGAAATTTAGTTTATAAAATATCAACATCACTTACAAGCCTTCCCCCACCATAGACTTCCTCCCAACAGTAGCTCAGTCAGCCAATTGGCATCAGAGGAAGCACCGTTTGGAAGGGAGTGTGTGTGGGCAGCTTGCAGGTGAGGACAGGGCTGCCAAGGCAGACCATGCGGTTTGTTCTGTGCCTACACCCAATACCTGACTGTGCCTTTCCAGAGCATTTGTATACACACAGCAGTTCTGCTGTTTGGAGTGTGGGTGATTTCAAAAAGTATTTTTTAAAATAGCTCGTTGACAAGACAGACTTACGTTTAGCAAACAAGAAGGCATAATGGCAGACATAAAATGACCATGCATGGATTTAAGTGGGAACTTCTCTGAAGCAGTTGTACCAGGAAAACAAATCTACTCTATGTTTTAAAAGTGCCCTTGGAAATTTTACTAGTGGCTACCATTATTTTCATCCTGGATTTTCAAAGGTTTGTTTTATGTAAGAATTTCACCAGAAGGTAGCATACTAAGTGAACTCTATATGTGATTGCAAAATGTCCCTGTGGCTTTGCTTTTCTCTACATAGAGAGATGTTAACTGATTTGCAAGCGAACTTCTCAGTTGGCTAGAGTGGATATTTTCAGATGAAAACCTATGACTTGATGTCATGTTCCCTCTTATTTTTGCATCTCACTTCTTAGTTTTGTGCTCCCTGTTATTTTTAATTATTCTTATTATGCCTGTTGCCAAGTTGTTCCATTTTCTGCAGAATTGATAAAGACCTGAGAAGTCCAGGCCAACATAAAGTCCTGGTTTCCAGATCAAGCTACATGTGCAACAACAACAACAAACTACAAAAGCGAAGAGGGAGCTTTTAGAGAGCTCTTAATGGAAAGGAAAGAAAGGGAAAAAAGGAAAGAAAGGGAAAAAAGCCCAAAAGAAGCAGGACCCATAGGCTGGAGGACTGGAGAAAAGGGATCATGGTGCTTTTTCCACTTTGGCTTATGTAGACATGTACTCTGTCTTGGATAGAAAGAAAACAAAACAAAACAAAACAAAAAAACCTCCAGGGCCCATGGAGAGAAGAATGAAAGGCCAAAAATCTTACAGCACTGGGACAAAAATGAAGCATAGAAAAAAGAGAATAGAATGACATCTCCAGGGCTCAGCCTGGAGAGCTGGGTGGCTGCTCTCAGCTGCTGAGCCTCTCTTGACGGCTTACGTTAAAGGAGCACTCTGCACAGGCTTCCCATTGGTGGCTTCAGAACTGAAATACGCCCTGTGACCTTCTCACCAGCTCTGTTCACATCCTCACTCCCTTGTTTCCAGCTTCCCTACTTGTCTCTTCATTTGCCTGGCTGATAAATGCATAAAGTTGCCCTCTGTGCTATGACCTTGTCTCTCTACAACTAAGATGATGAAAATTGGAACTCTTCATCCAGCTATGTTGTCTCAGGCCACCCTGAATAACATTCCTCCCAGTTGGACCCAGTCCTCAGGATACTTCTCTGTGAAAAACGGTGAACTACATGGTTATTTGGAAAATTATGTCCTCAGGAGAGCTACCTTATTGCTAATGGTTTAATGCTCACTTTCAGAAAAAAGCTGAGATCACCTAAATGCAGGAAGAACAAAGAAATATGTAATTTCTGGACATAAACATCTGTTTTTCAGTTTTATATATACTATCTTACTAATACCTGCTAGATTGAAGTTGGGTTTCATAGAACAATAAAATATCACTCCCACAGAAAGGAAATGTGAATAAAAACATTTATAAAGGAAAAATGGAACTGACATGTGGAATTAGAAGTCAACTGTTTCTCTTAGAAAATCTGAAGAAAAGATCATGTGAAGGGGCCCAGGTTCAGTTCCCAGGCCAGCCTGAACATGCTGGGTGGATTGCTTGTGCCTGTAATCCTGGCTGATTGGGAGACTGGAGCAGGAGGATTTCGACGCAATGAGATCCTGTAGGAAATGCCTATTTCTCTTTCTCTCCCCTTTCTTTTTTTTCTTTCTTTTTTAATATTTATTTGTTTATTTTATTCCATTTGTTGTTATTATTTCTTAATTTGACCAGACAAAGATAGAGAGGGGGAGAGAGAGAGAGAGGAAGGGAAAGTGAGAAAGCAAGCCGCCAGGTCTGGGACTCAAACTGTAGTTGGCCATGTAGGGATCCAGCACCTTTAACCACCATGCTACCTGCCAGCCTCTCCCCTTTCTTTTCTCTCTCTCTCTCCATCTCTCTTTTTCTCTTTCTTAAATAAGAAGAAAATAAGAAAGATTGTTTTAGAATCAGTTATCTAATATTAGTTTATTGTTCTTTTTAAAAAAAATATGCTTTATTTCTATGAAAAGAATTTTACTTCCCTTTAATTTTAGGGGAGAACAAGAACTTGGCAGTTATCATTTCCATGTTTAGTGTTAAAAAAATTACTGGCCTGAGAAATATAAATTTATAAATAACAATAATTTCCCCCTAAATAAATGTATTTTTAAGAATCAGCAGATGGTGTAATGGTTGCTGGACTCCCATATAGTTGACTGCAGTTCAAGTCCCAGACCCAGCAGCTTAAAACTCACACCGGGCACATGTGCATAGGTGCCCAAAATCCCGAGAGGAGAGGGGAGTAGAAGGGATTATGGCATGGCCATCCCTCCTGGGGTGATTTCTTGTTTTCTGTCTCTCTGGCAAGTGCACATACTCTATAGCAGAAATCTCTCTCTAAAAAAAAGAAAATTAGAAAGTATTTTTCTCCACTTTTCCATGTCATTATGAATATGTGTCTGTGTATATACACATATACACACACGTCCTTGCATAAAACCCTTTGACCAGATTTCATAACTCTAGTCGTGTGCTAATAAGAAGTCTTTATTTAGTTTCAGTCTTTCCAAATAAGCCTGGAAGTTTCTGACACAGCAAATACTAGTTTGGTTTTCTCTGTTCTCTCTCCCTTGATCCCCTGCTGAAAGTTGGCTTAGTCTGTTCATCTGAAAAGGTGAAACTAGACCCTATTCCTATAGAGCATTTTTGTCTTTGTTCAGGGTCACACAGAGCAGTGGGGAGCTCTGCTTTGGCCCAGACAGAGACAGAGATTGGCAGCCATCCAGTTCAATTGGCTCAAGAGAGCTCAGCTTCCTTGTCCCATCATAGACAGTCCCTTCCGTGCTGACCTTTAACTAATTGGCAGGGCTTTAAGAGCTCTGACCCTGCTTCCTCACTGTCCACATCTTTTCCCCCACATTGTTGGTACCTCTTGGAATAGGAAAAAGTTGGAGAAAGAAGTACTAGGGAGATAAAAGTGAAAGTCCTGATTTGGAGGCCTTTTTTTCCCTCTCCTTGATAATTTAACATGATCTGTGCTTCAGGATAGATGGTTTATACACCTCAGGAGAATATGCTAACTCTTCTGCAAATATCCTAGTCGTTTTAAAACTCCATATTTAATGGAACTCTTACAAATATATACATATTTTCTTTTTATAATTATCATTATCATTATTTCTGCTGTGTTCAAGTAGATTCCAGAAAAAAATTAAAATGCATACAATGATCAGCTAGCTTATAGAATTTGGTCCTAAGGCTTTTCAAATTTTCAATATTTATTTCATAGTCAATTTATTTTGAAAGAGACCTAACTAATCTACATTAAAAACCCTCCCTACCATGGTTAAAATACTTTTTTAACCAGCAAATGGTGTAATGGTTACATCACTGGACTCCCACATGATCAACCGCAATTCAAGTCTCAGACCCAGTGGCTTCAATCTCATACTAGGCACACGTGCGTGAAAGCCCAAGATCTCAGAGGACCAGAAGAGAAGGGATTGTGGTGTAGCCATCCCCCTGGGGAAAGATTTCTTGCTTTCTGTCCTTCTGTCTCCCCAGTGAGCATAAATGCCCTATAAGCAAAAATCTCTCTCTCTCTCAAAAAAAAAAAGGAATATAGAATAACAATTATTGAATTGTAAAAGCACTCTTACAAATGTAAAAGTAGGAATTTGATTGTTATTTTTGTTTCCATTTGAAAACCAGTGATAGTGGCTCTGTTGTGTGTATGACATCACACCTCCTGCTAATTTTGTACAAATCATTTTTCCCTCAGTAGGGATGTCTACAGTTTATTCATGTAGCCCACTCTATTTGCCTTCTAATGATTAGCATTCAGCTGTAACAAGGGGAAAAAAAACTTTCCAGTTTGTTGGCAACTTGAAGGTAATTGACTGCTTTTCAATAGAAAATATTTCCTTCCCCTATTGTGTCACCTCGATCCTTTAAAACACTTCACAAAGCTTTAGTTGAACCTTCCTGTGATTGCCAGACAATGGCTTCCTTTGGAAAAAACATAATAACTTAGAATCAATTGGTGTCACAGATCTGAGCTCTTTTCTTAAGAAAAGAGTCATTGCTCTCCACTTACAACCTTTTCATAGTACATGGCACCACTGAGCTGGAAGGGGCTTCCCAAGCTGGTCCTACCCATGCATTTTACAGGGGAAGAAAGACCCACAGAAGTAAAGGTAAAATTTAAGTTCTAGCGCAAGAGTGCTTTACTTTTTCTGTGCCATGTAGTGCCTTGACAGGTTGGTGAAGCCTATGGATTCCCTCTCAGAATATTTTTTTCTTTTCTTTAAAGAATTATTTTACTTAACTTTATTTATTCATTTATTTTAATTTGACCAGAAAGGGACAGAGTGTGCATGGATACGAGAGAGAGAGAGAGAGAGAGAGAGAGAGAGAGAGAATGAATGCAAGCCACCAGGTTTGGGACTTGAATCATGGTCAGCCATGTGGGAGTCCAGCACCCTTAACCACTATGCCACCTGCCTGCCCCTCATAATAATGTTTTTAAGAGCATAAAATAAAGTACATGAAGTTGGACCCCTTCTGATAAAGTTTAGACAATGATTTGTTCCTCTAAGTTTCATGCTCTGGAAGATTGTCCTTAACATAATGGCTTTGAGAGGTACTAAGACCTTTGGAGACAGGACCAGATGGTAGAGCACCACCCAATTGGCTGGGAGTGTTGGAGAGACAAACAGGAAGTGGAAAAGTCTATTTTATCTCTCTCTTTCTCTCTTTTAGCAGGAGCATATGGACTGCTCTGCTTCTGTTAGCCATGTTGTGATACCAGCCGCATGGGTTTGGACTTTCCAGACACCAGATTTGTGAGCCAAATAAACCTCTATTCTTTATTAGTCACCCAGCCTCAATTATTTCTGTTAGTGAGAAAATAATGGACCAGGTTTACACCATGTACAAAATGGATTGTAAACCTAAATATAATATCAAGAAAATAATAGACTAATGGACTGAGCTTACATCATATATAAAATGGATTGTAAACCTAAATGTACTAGCTAAGACTATGTCATTCTTAAAAGAAAACAGGAGTAAATATTATGACTGTGGATTAGGCAATGTTTTTAAATTTTTTTTCTGTCTTTTTTGACAGCTTGATTGAAATATAATTCATATACCATACAATTAATCCATTTAAAGTAAATTTAATTTTATAGTTTTTAGTTTATTCACAGAGTTGTGGAACTATCCCCACGATCTAATTTTTACATTTTTTTCTTTATTTATGAGAGAGTGCACATGAGAGAGAGAGGAGAGAGAGAGAGAGATGAACATCCTGCACAGGGTCTGGTCATGCCATTATCCCCTTTCTCAAGTCCTCCAGTCCACAGGATCCTGGGCATTTATGTGTATGCCCAGTATATTGCAGATTAACTGGGCCAGAGACTCAAACTTGTGGTGCATATGGGATCTAGTTTCTCTTAAACAGCATGTTACCTCTGTGCCACAGGGCTGGGCCTCCTTTATTTAAAAAAAAAAAAAACAACAAAAAAAACAATATGGGAGGTTTTCTTTTTTTCCCCTTGTATAAAGAGACTCAAACAGTGACAGCAACGTCTGGGTTTTTCTCTGTCTGTCTATTCTGTCATTTGGCTTTTTTTTCCCCCCTTAAAACTAATTCATTTACTATATAATTCACTTATTTGAAGCATATTACTTTGTAGTTTTGGATATGTTCACAGAGGTGTGCAACCATTACCTTAAGAATAGCTTCTTAGATATGACATGAAAATCTCAAGCAACAAAAGAAAAAAAACAATAATAAATAAATAAATTGTACTGCCTCAAAATTAAAAACTTTTGTGCTACAAAAGATATCAGAAATGCAGAAAGGCAGCAAGAGAATGGGAGAAAATATTTGCAAATCATACATTTAATAAGGGATTGAATCTATGTATCAAGAATTCTTACAACTCAATCATAACAAGAAAAAGAACCCAATTAAAGAATGTGCAAAGGATTTAGATTGATATTTAGACTAATTAGCAGATAGAAAGATACTCAACATCATTAGCCACTAATGAAATGTAAATCAAAACCACAATGAGATTCTACTTTATACTGGGATGGCTATGATAAAAAAAACATATAATAATAGTGGTTGGAGTGGGTATGGGTGGTGGTGCAGTGGCAGAATACCATATTCTACAAGGCTGAGCCCCCTGGCAAGGTTCTGGGATCATGTCTCGAGACCTACCTGAGGATGCCAGACATGCATGTGATCCAGGACTATCCTGAACTGGGGGTAGACCCTGTTGGGTGTGGTGTTTCTCTGCTCTTTCTTGCTCGTGGAATAAATAAATAAATAAATAAATACTTCTTAAAACCCTCAAAAGTTAGAAAAGATGTTGAGAAATCAGAACCCTCAAATACTGTGGATGGGAGTGTGAAATGATGTGACCACTTTGGAAAACAGGCTGTTAGTTCCTCAAAAGTTTAAACATAGAGCTACCATATGACCCAGCATTCCACTTCTAGGCTTACACCCAAGAGAAACTGAAACATGCATCTATACAAAAGCTTGTACATGAGTATTTATAGTAGCATTATTTCTAATAGCTGAAAAGTATAAACAACCTAAATGTCCATCTTCATGGATTAAAAAATACGGTATATCCATCTCAATGGAATTATTTGATAATAAAAAGAATTGAATGAAGTCCTGAAGGTCTGGAGAATAGAGGGGAGGAGAGAGGACAATGACTGCCAATGGATGCAAGTTTCTTCTTGTGGTAATGACCAATGTCCAAAGGTAACCTGAAAGTGCAGCAGTTAAAGGCTGTACATATACAGCTAGATCTCCCATGGCTAACTGTACTTTGAATCCTAGCCCAGAGGCTCAGGGAATGCTGAAGGAAATGCTAAATTTCAATTAGAAGTCAGTGAAGATAATAATGTAGTTTTGCTTTCCTTCCAAGTTCATGGATATCCTGAATTCTGTCTGTAGCCTTCACTGAAGTCCATCAATCTCAGATTAAAGCCCAGTGCTTGGGGCCAGCAAGTGACTTAGTGGTTAAGGCACTGGATTCTCATGTGGCTGATTGTGGTTCGAGTCCCAGATCTGGTGGTTTAAAACTCATGCCAGGTATGTGTATGGGTGTGCCCCATATCCTGAGAGGATAATGGAGGTGAAGGGATTGCAACATGGCCATCCCCATGGTGGGGGTGGGGGTGACTTCTCACTTTCTCTCTGTTACTCCAGTGAGTGCATGTGTTCTATAACAAAACTCTTTCTCAAAAAAAAAAAAAAAAAAGCCCAGCAGAGACTCAAACTTGTGGTGCATATGGGATCTAGTTTCTCTTAAACAGCATGTTACCTCTGTGCCACAGGGCTGGGCCTCCTTTATTTAAAAAAAAAAAAAACAACAAAAAAAACAATATGGGAGGTTTTCTTTTTTTCCCCTTGTATAAAGAGACTCAAACAGTGACAGCAACGTCTGGGTTTTTCTCTGTCTGTCTATTCTGTCATTTGGCTTTTTTTTCCCCCCTTAAAACTAATTCATTTACTATATAATTCACTTATTTGAAGCATATTACTTTGTAGTTTTGGATATGTTCACAGAGGTGTGCAACCATTACCTTAAGAATAGCTTCTTAGATATGACATGAAAATCTCAAGCAACAAAAGAAAAAAAACAATAATAAATAAATAAATTGTACTGCCTCAAAATTAAAAACTTTTGTGCTACAAAAGATATCAGAAATGCAGAAAGGCAGCAAGAGAATGGGAGAAAATATTTGCAAATCATACATTTAATAAGGGATTGAATCTATGTATCAAGAATTCTTACAACTCAATCATAACAAGAAAAAGAACCCAATTAAAGAATGTGCAAAGGATTTAGATTGATATTTAGACTAATTAGCAGATAGAAAGATACTCAACATCATTAGCCACTAATGAAATGTAAATCAAAACCACAATGAGATTCTACTTTATACTGGGATGGCTATGATAAAAAAAACATATAATAATAGTGGTTGGAGTGGGTATGGGTGGTGGTGCAGTGGCAGAATACCATATTCTACAAGGCTGAGCCCCCTGGCAAGGTTCTGGGATCATGTCTCGAGACCTACCTGAGGATGCCAGACATGCATGTGATCCAGGACTATCCTGAACTGGGGGTAGACCCTGTTGGGTGTGGTGTTTCTCTGCTCTTTCTTGCTCGTGGAATAAATAAATAAATAAATAAATACTTCTTAAAACCCTCAAAAGTTAGAAAAGATGTTGAGAAATCAGAACCCTCAAATACTGTGGATGGGAGTGTGAAATGATGTGACCACTTTGGAAAACAGGCTGTTAGTTCCTCAAAAGTTTAAACATAGAGCTACCATATGACCCAGCATTCCACTTCTAGGCTTACACCCAAGAGAAACTGAAACATGCATCTATACAAAAGCTTGTACATGAGTATTTATAGTAGCATTATTTCTAATAGCTGAAAAGTATAAACAACCTAAATGTCCATCTTCATGGATTAAAAAATACGGTATATCCATCTCAATGGAATTATTTGATAATAAAAAGAATTGAATGAAGTCCTGAAGGTCTGGAGAATAGAGGGGAGGAGAGAGGACAATGACTGCCAATGGATGCAAGTTTCTTCTTGTGGTAATGACCAATGTCCAAAGGTAACCTGAAAGTGCAGCAGTTAAAGGCTGTACATATACAGCTAGATCTCCCATGGCTAACTGTACTTTGAATCCTAGCCCAGAGGCTCAGGGAATGCTGAAGGAAATGCTAAATTTCAATTAGAAGTCAGTGAAGATAATAATGTAGTTTTGCTTTCCTTCCAAGTTCATGGATATCCTGAATTCTGTCTGTAGCCTTCACTGAAGTCCATCAATCTCAGATTAAAGCCCAGTGCTTGGGGCCAGCAAGTGACTTAGTGGTTAAGGCACTGGATTCTCATGTGGCTGATTGTGGTTCGAGTCCCAGATCTGGTGGTTTAAAACTCATGCCAGGTATGTGTATGGGTGTGCCCCATATCCTGAGAGGATAATGGAGGTGAAGGGATTGCAACATGGCCATCCCCATGGTGGGGGTGGGGGTGACTTCTCACTTTCTCTCTGTTACTCCAGTGAGTGCATGTGTTCTATAACAAAACTCTTTCTCAAAAAAAAAAAAAAAAAAAAAAAAAAAGCCCAGTGAGAAATCTACTTAATTCTACCCTCTCCCACCCTTTTATTTTCTATTTTTAATAAAGGGGTTTAGGTGGAAGAGAATGAGCTGTATTTAAACTGCTAGACTAAGTTCTAAAATGGAAGGGGTAAGGGGGTGGCTTTTGTGGGAGTGTCTATAGAAAAAAAGATTTTTACTTCCCTTTCTATGCCACCTGCTCTGCCCTGCCCCCAACCCTACCAGCCATATAATCCATACACAGCATCATCGCCAAATGATGAGATGATGTGTTTTTTTTTCCCTTTTGATAGAAGATATTAATTTAGAGAAATAATTTTTGTTTAGAGATCTAGTGGAAATGTGGAATTTGATGTTTCCTCAGATGGAATATTTTTCTCATTTGCCTTTGAGTGTCTGGTGAGGCATTAAAGCTGCCAGCAGAGATTGAGTCAGCTGGAGCTAGAGTGGGGTAACCCAGTTCAAACCACTGATTTTGGATTTTGCAGAAATTTAGTTACTCTTTGAATCAGAGATGAGCTTACAAGAGCATGACATATGATAAAGATTTAAGTAGACTGGTGCTAACACACACATTTCACTAAGAGGTGAAATGGAGGAAAGCAGAGATAATGAAGTTATTTGTCCCCATTGAATTCAAACAACAAATATCAGATGATTACAATATGCACACACAAATAGAGTGACATAACTTTAAAAAATAAGAATGAAAGGCTGGCTCCATGGTCTGGTGTTAAGGGAGCCAGATCCTACATGGTTGATTGCCTGATATAGATCTTGGCCATGGTGCCTTGAAAAATGCATCGGGCTCATGACTGTGTGCCCCAAATCCTGACAGGATGGAGAAATGGAGAAGGGATTGTGACATGATCATGTCCCATTGCAGGGTCTATCTCCTCTCTCTCTTCGTTTCTCTCTGGTAAGTTCATGCATCTTCTGAAAAATTAAAATAAGAAAAAAAAAAAAAGAACAGAATGTGTGATATTGCTGCCATTGTTTGAAAGCTGAGGCAAGGAGATTCCTGGATCCTCCTCGGAACTTTGCCCTCTTTCCAAATTACCTGTACCATATACCATATAATATGGTACTACTTGTTAGAGTAGTAGAACCTGGGCTGTGGTTTAGAATTGGGTAGTAAGACTGGGGATCACTTCAGTATTAGAATCTAAAAGGTTAGAGAAACATTTTTTATTTTACTTTATTTTCAGTTTTGCTATAGAGTGCATGGGCTTGCTGAAGAGAGAGAGATAGAGATAGAGAGAGAGAATGAGAAATCACCCCCCAAAGGGGATGGCCATGACACAATCCCTTCTCTTTATTCACCTGTTGGGATTTTGAGCACATACACATATATGCTCAGCAAGAAGGTTTTCAAACTGCCAGGTCTAGGACTCAAACTGTGAGGTCAACTGTGTGGGATCCATCCACCTTAATCTACACCACCCAAATGGCCCAAGAGAAACATTTTTAACTTATTAATTTTTAATACTTTTTAGAGGGAGATTTTTCTATATAGAGCATGTGTGCTTACTGGAGAGACATAAAAAAACAGAGACAAAAAGCAAGAAATTACTCCCCTGAGAGGGTGGTCATGCCACAGTCCCTTCTCCTCTACCCTCCTCTTGAGATTCTGGGCATGCACACAGACGCACCTGGTCTGAGTTTAAGCTGCTGTGTCTGTGACTCAAACTGCAGTTAACTACGTGGGAGTCCAGTGACATAACTATTACATCACCTGATGGTCCCAAGAGAAACATTTTTATATGATCATATCTTCTGAACTTAAAGAGTTGTTCTAACTATGAGATTTTTTTTTTTTTTGGAGAGGTTTTTGCTATAGGGTGCATGTGCTCGCCAGACAGACAGAGAGAGACATAGAGACAGAAAGCGAGAAATCACCCCCCAGAGGGGATGGTCACGCCACAATCCCTTCTCCTCCATTCTCCTCTCGGGATCTTGGGCACGCACGCACACGCACCTGACGTGAGTTTTAAGCCACCGGGTCCGGGACTCGAACCGCGGTCGACTACGTGGGAGTCCAGCGACATAGCCATTATGCTAACTGCTGGTTCCCAACTATGAGATTTTGAAAGTTTCTCTGTCATAAAAAATTCTCTGGGCAATATACTTTGTATACCAAAGCACAAGAAATCAGAAGGACAGAATAGCTAAAACTGACCCTCTTGGGAAACCTCAAGTTAAATGGTCGTCATATTTAAAGGTTTCAAAGCAAGTATCACAGATGAGAACTGGGAGTGCAATAAAAATGGATAGGAACTGGGGAAGGTCTAGAACAAGAACATCAGTGAGGATTCCAAGCTGTAGTAAGGTCATTGGGTCAGAACCTAGCAGTCAAAGTGCAGAGATCCAGATATGCACTCTATACCTGGCAAACCACCAGTCAGAAATTGACAGACAAGGCCCAGCCACAGTGGTGCAGTCGTAGCACAACACCTTGCCATACTGAAAGCCGTATGAAAGGTCTGGGTAGTCTCCTGGTGAACCTGGTGCTTGGCTGACTGGGAAGGGCTAGGAAGAAATGGTGGTTTGAGACCCTGTTGAAAGTGCTTGTCTCTCTTTCTCAGGAAATAATTAAATAAAGCTTAACATACACACACACCTTCTAGAAAATGTGAAGTGGTTGATGACACCAGTGTTGTAGAAGAGCCTGCAGGCCTTGGAGACCTTAGGATGGAGGCTACAGGGGCTTCCAGGGAGGTTTTCACAGTATGGCTGGGGTTGTGGCCATGGTCTGGGCCTGGGTCAAGGCTGTGGAGCTGACAGAGGTAAGGTTAAAGACAAAAAGTGAATGGATCTCTGTGATCAAGTTGAACCACTTGATCAAGTTCCCGGAGATCTCTTTCTTTTCCCTGACCATCAAGGAGTTTGCAATTATTGACTTTTTCCTAGAGATGTCAAGGATGAGGTCTTGAAGATTGTGCCAGTGCAAAAGCAGACTTGTGCTGGACAATGGACTGGGTTCATGTTGGGTTCATGTTGGGACAGTGGACTGGGTTCAGGCATTTGTTGCTGCCCTTAGGGACTACAATGACCATGTTGGCTTCTGTGTTAAGTACTCCAAGGAGCTAGCCACCACCATCCAAGGGGTCATCATCCTGGTCCAGCTCTCTCTACTGTCCCTTTGCAGAGAAGCTATTAGAGGAAAAAATTGGCAAGCCCCACTCTGTCCCTTGCGAGGGACCACCTGCTGTGGCTCTGTGCTGGTGCATTTCATCCCTGTCCCCAGAGGTGCTGGCATTATCTCAGCCCCTATGTCCAAGAAGCACTGCTGATGACTGGTATGGATGGCAGTTACACCTCAGTCAGTGGCTGCATTGCCATCCTGAGTAACTTTGCTAAGGGCAACTTTGATGCTGTCTCTAAGATCTATAGCTATCTGATCATCTGGAAAGGGACTGTGTTCACAAAAATCTCTATATCAGGAATCTGATGACCATATTGTCAAGACCCACAAAAGGTCTTTGTGCAGAGGACCCAGGCTCTAGCTGTGGCCACAACGTAGGCTTTTTTTAAAAAAAAATTATTTAATTTTATTTATCATTATAATTTTTAAAAAATTTTCTATAAGGAGGCCTGCAGGTGACATGGTGTTTATAGGAGCTGGACTACCACCTGACTGACCGTGGTTTAAGTCCTGAACCTGGTGGCTTGCTTCCTCACTCCCCCCCTCCCGATCAAATTGGAAAATAATAATCATCATAATAATGATAATAAATAAAGTTAGATAAAATAATTCTTTTAAAATTTTGCTATAAGGCATGTGCTTACCAGAGAGAGAGAGAGAGAGAGAGAGTGAGAAAGCAAGTTGCCAGGTCAAGGACTTGAACAATGGTTAGCCATGTGGGTATCCAGCACCTGAGTGTGGAAAAAAATAAAGATACCAATAGACAAGAAGCAACCAGATGAACTCAAAGACAAAGATAGGAGCCAGATATTCAGGCTCATATTCCAGTAACTGGCATAATTCAGGGATTGATGGAGGGGAGACAAAGTAAGCAACTTAGCAGACAAAGCTTAATAAGAAAACAATTCCTGCCTCATCTCTAAATATTTGTTGTGATTCTGATCGAGAACACACTTAATCTGTACAAGGTTAACCTGAACCAGCAAGTGGAAGGAAAGGGGAGATTGAGCAGAGGTGGGGGAAGTAGAGGAGAAGGTGGAAATAGATTATTAGTTGGTTCTGGATCACTATATAAATACAGAGTTGTATATGCAGATACCAATGATACCAACAACAATAATTGATATTTATAGAGCTGCTGTGTGTTATTACTATTAGCACTTTGCCTTTATTAATTTATTTATGTTTGTAATGTACCTACTAAGTGGTACTAGTAGTATTATAATTATTAATTTTTTTAGAGAGATTTTTGCTACAAGGCATGTGTACTCGCCAGAGAGACAGAGAGACAGAAAGCAAGAAATCACCCACTAGGGGATAGCCATGCTACGTTCACTTCTCCATTCTCCTCTCAGGATTTTGGGCATGCATGCACATGTGTGCAGTGTGAGTTTTAAGCCACTGGGTCCAGGATTCGATTATCAGTCAACTATGTGGGAGTCCAGCGACATAGCCATTACACCATCTGCTGGTCCCAAGTGGTGCTACTACTGTGTTCATTATGCAGAAGAGGAAATCAAAGCACAGAAAAGTTAGGTGATTCTCCTCAGTACATGTAACTAGTGAGTGGTAGAGATGTGATTTCAAGATAGGCACTGGCTTTAGTGTTTGTCACTACTCTATCACACATATGTGTAGTATACATTCTTGCGCACATAGATGGGTGTGCGTGTACATGTATACACATATATGTAAAGGCATATACATGGACAGAGTGGTGTGCTGGAGCCTGCTTGTATTGGCACACAAGAGTCAAAAATGCACATCTCTTCCCAGTTCCACATTCTGTGACCTCATACTGGTAGGTTGAAATTGGCCAAGGTGGGTATATTTATAACATGGAAATGGGCAAAGGCAATAAATCAGGACTTAATCTTTTTGAGGGGCTGACTTACCAGCTCTCCACTGCTTATACATATCACATAGACACATATATGGATTGATGTATGTATTACATATAGCACCAAAAATATAAATTGACATCACAGGTCACAAATACACCCATCATCTCCAAATATAAAACAAAGTATAAAAGTACTAAGTACAAGAAAAATGTATCTTTTCTTGATTGTATGATAATTTTATCTTGACCTACTTTCCCTCTCACCCACCTGTGTGATACTGGAACCATATGGGAGGCCCTGGTTTCAGATCCTGGGTTGACTTAAACTTGCATGGGCACTCCCATGGATGCACATGCGATCCTTCTTGGTTGGAAGGCTGTTGAGGGGCTCATGGTGTACTGAAGTTCTGTCAAGGTCACCACCCTTCCTCTCTCTCTCTCTCTCTCTCTCTCTTTTTTTTTTTTTTTTGAGAGGTTTTGGCTATAGGGTGCATGTGCTCTCCAGAAAGACAGAGAGAGACAGAGAAATAGAAAGCGAGAAATCTGCCCCCAACCCCAGGGGGGATGGCTACACCACAATCCCTTCTCCTCCATTCTTCCCTCGGGATCTTGGGCACGTACGCACACGCGCCTGGTGTGAGTTTAAGCCACCGGGTCCGGGACTCGAACCACGGTTGGCTACATGGGAGTTCAGTGACATAGTCATTACGCTAACTGCTGGTCCCAACCACCTTCCCTCTCTCTTACGAATAAAATAAACTTTAAAAATATCAAACACAGGGATTTTTAGAAGATACTTGTTATAAAACATTAAACTAAATTTTAGTATAGAAAAAAAAATCCTTCATACTTCCCTATGGACAATCCTTCATGGTAAGTCCCTGTCAGTCCTAAATCTGTTGCTAAGCAAAATATACTGATTTTTAAAAAATGCACCAATGTTTGTTAGTGTTGTTTGTTTTTCAGTTAGACTTAGGACAGAGTCAATAAGGAAAAAGATACATTACAATGCCTATTTATGACTTTTGATAAAATGTGCCTCTGGGTCGCTGTGGATTTTAACATGAAACTCATGCCTAAGATCTGCACAACCTTTTTTGTTTAACTTAATAAAATCCTCCGGATGTGGATTAACTTCCTTCACTCAATATTTATTATTGTTTCATCCGCAATGAAATGGGAACTGTAAGCATTTTGATAAGTGGGTTGAAAGGCTTCTAAATCTTACCCTCCTCTCCCAGAGTGAGTCCCATTATGTGCATTAATCTGATTTTGTCATTTCCTGCAATGAAAACCAAATCTAAAGGGACATTCTTGCCACCTAATATAACATGGCAACAGTAGACCATTCTTCCTGTGCCTACAGGATGTACTCAAGGCCACAGCTCTGGGAGCATGAGAATGTGAACAGATTCTGCCCTGATGCTCCAACTGCAAGAGGATGGAATCAGTTGGTAATAATACACACAACTGGATCTTTTTATCTTAGCAAAACAAAATACATTAACTCTTCCCAGCTCATCATCTCCTAATGCCTGGTGTTCGGCATTTCACAAAATGTACCTTAGGTGAAGTGGTCATCAGAAGAGATTCTGAGCACAGTCATTATTTATAATCATGCTGCGAGGCAATGGAGACCATATGACTGCCCTTTGGGGCTATGACTACATCTCTTCATCTCAAAGGACAGAGCTGAACACAACTGGCTTATTATTATTATTTCAAGTTTGCATAAATAAAAAGGGGTCGTTATGCATGAGTTGGAGGCAAGCAAAGCTCAAAGTAAATATATTCATGCATTTCATAAACATTCATGCGTTTCATAAATAGTCAAGGAATCAAATCAAAATAAAATAACACAACTTGATAGAAACATTATGCTAAGTTTTACCACCAAACCAGTTGAAATGAGCTTTAGAAAACATCATTTTCTCATATACTGCCTTTGAAATCCTAAAACGGTAGTGAAATTACTTCAGAAGCTTTAACATGCTACATGGAACCCATGTGCTTCGATAGATGAAGCTATTACAAAATCATTCATGGGGCCAGTTGGCTGAGATTTGGGGGGGGACTTTATTGGACATAATTAATTGATTTAAAATTGAAAAGATCTTTTTTATTAATGATGAATACTCTTCCATTTTAAGAAACTAGAGATAAGAGATTGAAAAGGAAGTTAGACACGCAAAAGGATATTAGAGAATATCACGTAACTAAGTAGAGTTTGAAGGTAGATGTTCAGGCTGAGTTTTATCCTTGTTGCCATGGTTAATGAAAATTGGTAAATTTTCTATGGGAAAAATAACCTTGTAATCTATTATTATTATTATTTATTATATTTTCTTATTTTCCTATGAAATAGGGAAAAATTTAAAAAATTATTTTATTTACCTTTATTTATTTATTTATTTATTCATTTATTTATTTTAATTTGATCAGAAGGGGCAGAGTGAGAGAGAGAGAGAGAGGGACAGTGAGAAAGCAAGCCGCCAAGTCCGGGACTTCAACCACAGCCAGCCATGTGGGAGTCCAGTGCCCTTAACCACCATGCTACCTGCTGGTCCTGAAATAAGAAAAAAAATTAACTTAATAAGGTTTTGTTCTTCCAAATGTATAGTTGGTAGTACCTGTTCATGCATCTTCAGCAAGTGGAACTTTTCCATCCTTGCTATTTCTAGTGTAAATTACTTGACTTGTTAAGTCTCTTAACTAAGCAGTTTCTCAAGTGCTGCCCTGTCCAGGCAACATAAATCTTAAGCCTCTCAGAGCCCACAGCTCAGGCTACAAGTTTATGGCTGGAAGCTTATAGAGTTTGTCATATACAGCTTTGACAAGCATGATTACTGAGCTTGTGTCAAACTTTGCCTTTGGATCACTTCTTTTTGGCCTTCCCCCAGATTTGTTCATTAGGTCCTTGTCTTTCTTGGCTGACTTTCTGCTGACTTTCTTCTTGTTGTCCTTGGGTGGCATCGTGAAACTCAGAGAACAGCAGCCACCACTGTAGCCTCACTAAGATGCTGGGCAAAAAGCAATTATTCCTAATATACACATAGATATATAATTGAGAAATTACCATAAAGATTGCATTTGAGCATCTTGCAAATCTAAATTATGATACTTTCATTAGAATATCTACTCTTTTTCTGAAGAGAGTGGAAGTGTCACAGACTTGTCTGACCTATGCTAGGTTATTAATGTATCTGAAGATTAAAGGCCTTAACACAGCATATGCACAACAGTTCAAAGAACTTTCACAATGAGACTCTCCACACTTAGCAGTATGAACTCAACACTTAAAAATGTTTACTTCTTTGTCTGTTTTTTTTTTTTTTTCCTTATTTGGCAGAAGGTGCATGCACTTCCCAGAGACAGAGAAAAAGAGAGAGAGCATCCCTCAATGGGGCATGGTCACTCTGTAATATTTTCTCCATTTCTCCATCCTGATGGAGAGGATGGAGAGCACACATGCCTGGTGTATGTTTCAAGCATCTGAGGCCAGAATTTAAACTGTAGTTAGCCATGTGGGATCCAGTTCCCTTAACCACTAGGGTATGAGGCTGGCCCAACACTTACAAATCATACTTTGGTAACATTACAGTTGAGTCATTTGCATCTAACAGATTTCACTATCATCATGCATGCTGCAAGTAACTAGTCTTCAATGATTACACTGATGTAATTTTAAAAAATATATAATTATTTAAAAGTTACTGAAGACATTTCCTCCATCTATATCATTCTGGTGTGTAGAATCCCAGATGGAAGATCTTCTAATATAGTGTTTTATATTTGTATGTCATTATCAGGATGTAGTGGGTACAAAAAGGCTATCCTAAGAACAAAGAAATGATATGGCCTTTTGAGAGTTCAGAACAAAAGTCTTTAGATAATTGAATGGAACAGACCTATGCAAAGTCATTCTGGAGAGACATGAACCCTAGGCCAGCAGGACTGGCTTGTTATTTAATGGAAGGAGTGATCCACCGGGAAACATAGAAAAAGGGCAGTCTCCAGGTCAAATGTTGATAGTGTTCATCCAAGTGCTCTCTAGGGAGAGAGTTCCAGCCAAATGCCTCTCAATGTTGCAGCTCCACTGGTAAGGACATTCTCAAAGTGAACGTGGATTCAGGGGATCACAGCCAACGAACTTCCAGTGTTTCCAGTTCCCATAGCAAGACATGAATATCCCTGTTATGGGATTAATACACCAGACTATAACATGACTCCTTTAAATGATGAATTATTTAATGACTCTGGTTCTGATTCCAGGCTCGCTAAGCTGTGTCTAATTAGGGTTGTGACCATCTATTTTAAAGAAGGAAGAATAGGCTAGCCACAGCCTAGCAATGTTGCTGTGATATTAATCACAAATAAATAAAATGGCTTTCCTGGTTTGATATAAATTTGGCAGAATAATTTATTAAAAGTAGTAATTTTATTTCATCCTTCTGATATTGTTATCTTCCCGACATTTTAGAAGTCATGAGTCTTTATAGTTCCTTATCACTTGGCAGGACAAAAAGTAGCAGCAGTTTCAAGTTACTGAGTTTTCTCACCTCTGGAAAATCTACAGCTCAGATGATGTTTGGTTAGCTGGAGGACTGGGGAGAGAACAGGTTTTAAGAGAGGTTAATGGGGACCAGCCGAGGTGTGATGGTTAAGGCGCTGGACTGCCACATGGCCAACTATGGTTTGAGTCTTGGACCTGGCACCTTGTTTTCTCATTGTTTCTCTCTCTCTCTGGTAAGCTCATGTGACCTATAGCAAGGTCAATATAATAATAATAATAACAATAATAATAATAAATTGAACTCTGGGAAGTGGCAAGACCCCTGAGGGCAATGTCTGCATGGAATATCCCAGGAGGCTAGATCCTGAAGTCCTGAGCAATGAGAAAAACCACTAGCTGCCATTTCTTTCTTTTTTTTTTTTTTTTTTATTAATTCATTTATTTTCATTTGACCAGAGAAAGACAGTCATATAGAGAGAATGAAAGTGAGAAAGTAAGCCACCAGCTCCAGGACTTGAACTGTGGTTGGCCATGTGGGAGTGTCCAGCACCTTAACCACCACTCCATCTGCTGGCCCAATTTTGTATAATTTGATTTATGACTCTAAGACAGCAGAAACAGTATGGTTTTAAATATATATATATATTTTTTATTTTTTGAGGGGGGGGAAAGGTTTTTGCTATAGGGCACGTGCGCTCACCAGACAGACAGAGAGAGACAGAGAGATAGAAAGAGAGAAGTCACCCCCCAGGGGGGATGGCCAGGCCGCAATCCCTTCTCCTCCGTTCTCCTCTCGGGATCTTGGGCACGCATGCATGCGTGCCTGGCGTGAGTTTAAGCCACCGGGTCCGGGACTCTAACCACGGTCGACCACGTGGGAGTCCAGCGACATAGCCATTATGTTAACTGCTGGTCCCCTGATTTTAAATATTTTTGAGATAATATTTACATGTCAACTACTCAAATTATTGAAAAGCAAATGCCCAGCACACTAGATACACATAAAGCTTCTCAATTCAGCCCTGCCTACCAAGTATTCTGTGACATACCATCTGCTAGCAAAGATCAGGCTCTTTTTCTTCCTTCAACGTCTTTCTCAAGATAATCCTCTGGTGTGGTTGCTCTTTTGCAATCTCTACTGATTACAATGCTGGCTGGAAAAGCCCAGGTTATTTTATGTTATAAATTCTTTCATGTATCTTCTCTAATCCTCTCTGTCAGGCAGAACTATTTATGGTGCCAGGCCATCTTTCTAAGAGCTTCTTTTGGCTTACTTGAGATCCACCTTAGTTCCATAGTCTTCTGATTGATCTTCAGATATGACATTCCAGTCAAAACCCTGTCCAACAGTGAATATTTCCAATTTCTGATTCAATGCAAAAGCATTATTGAATTTATGCAAATAACCCTTCTGCCACAAAATAAGAATACTCCCAAATATTTCCAATTCCAGAGGGGTCAGGAAGGAAGAAAAGCTTATGTTTCCATTTAAAGAAACAAACAAGAAAAATATTTTAACAAATTGTGAGCCTATCAACAACTCAAAAGAAAGTAAAATGTTTAAATTGGGAAAACAAAGCATAGTAAAAAAAAAATCAGTAATGTTTTACTCAAAATTCTATTTTGCCAGTTCTGTCTTATGTTCAAACTCTCTTTTGTTAAATATGCAGTGTTGCTGTGGTCCAGTCTTTTTGCTAGGGACAAGAATTATCAATAACAACGTTGAATGCTAACTTCCAGGATTTAAAAGGAAAGATTGGACTAGTTGCCATCTCTGTGAGTACACATAAGACTACAGCAATGGGTGTCTGGACAGTAACTGGACCAATCTTACCTTGACAAAGAATCTCTTAGCCTGAATTTCCTTCCAGTTTAGAGGATGGGAGTTTGGAGTACACAGTAAGTTGATTTAAAGAACAGAAAGAAACGTGGCTTTTCTTGCACTTCTGATTCTCTGGCTGAGATTGTCTCACAGAGCACTATCAGTCTTCTGAACTCAGTTAATGTCAATCCATGCTCAGTCTGCTAAAAAATCTGCTTTTTGAACCTGAAGAGCAAAAGGGCCAGACAGTTGGTCTGTGGTAATAAATGCAGTTATGTAAGGACTCTTGGAAATATGCTACTTGTCTTCTTGAAACAGTGAGAAGCTACGTAAGCATGACCCTCAATATCCCTCACACCCTCTTTGCCTTTATTATGCTTTGTAAGGAGCACTATTCGTAGATGAATTTCCACAATTTCTACCAAGGCTTCAAATGTTAAATTATCATTTTACACCACTTTGAAGAGTTTTTAAAATAAAGATAAACGTTAGTTCCTTAATGAGGTTTTATTATAGAGCTTATCTAACATTTTTCATAACTTTTTAAAAAAGGTTTCTGCCATAGGACATGTACACTCATTGGAGAGAGACAGAGAGAGAGAGAGAGAGAGAGAGAGAGAATGAGAGGAAAAGTGAGACATCACCCCCAGAGGAATGGCCATGCCACAATCCCTTTTCTTCCATTCTCCTCTGGGGATTTTGGGCATACATGCACATGTGCCTGGCTTGATTTCCAAGCCAAAAGGTCCAGGACTTGAACCACTGTTAGCCATGTGGGAGTCCAGTGCCTTAACCACCATGCCACCTGCTGGTCCCATTCGTAACATGCTTTTTGTTTTGCAATTATTATAGATTCATAGAAAGTTGCAAACATAGTACAAGGAGGTACTGTGTACTCTCCACCCAGTTTCTCCCAATGGCAGCATCTTCTATAACTCTAGTACCATAGCAAATCCAGGAAATACTGATACAATCCACAGGTATTATTCACATTTCTCCAGTTTTACAGGCACTCACCTTTGTGTATGTACATATAAGTGTGTAGAGGATTAATTTAACAGTCACAGTCAAGATACAGAACTGCTTTATTACCACAAAGATCCCCCTGTTACCTCTTTATGGTCAGATCCATACTCCTCCCTTCCTTTTCTCTAATCCTTAGCACCACACATCTGTTCCCTATTTTATCATTTCCAGAATGTTATATAAATGGAATCATACAGTATCTAATCTTTTGAGATTGGCTTGTCACTCAGCATAATTCTCTTGAAATTCATCCAAATTTTTGCATGTGTCAATAGTTTCTTTCTTTTTTTTTTTTTTGCTAAGTAGTATTCCATGATACGGATGCATCATTGTTGATTTAACCATTCACCCCCATTAAAGGACATTTGGCTTGTTTCCAACTTAGCCTCTTACAAATAAAGCTGCTATGAGCATTCTTATAATATTTTTTTGTGTGTACATACATTTTTATTTCTCTGGGTAAATGTCTAGGAATGTGGTTGCTGGGTCATGTGGCAAAATGTATGTTGAGTTTTTAATAGAAATCGTTAAACTAGTTTGCAGAGTAGCTATATCATTTTACATTGCCAGCAGCAGTATAAGAGCAGTTTTTTTCCACCAGTATTTGGTATCATCACTCTTTAAGCCCTCATTGTTTTTGTTTTTACTTTGTCAGAGGGTGTGGGTGCTCACTAGAGAGAGTTTGAGAGAGGTGGAGAGGGAGAAAGCACCCCTTAACCTGGTGTGGTCATGCTACAATTTCTTTTCCTCTATTTTATCATTTTTTCAGGGTTTGGGAGCATACACATATAGGTACCTGGCATTTTTTTTCAAGCTACCAGGTCAGGGATTCAAACTGTACAGTTGGTCAAGTAGAATCCAGCTCCCGAAGCCACGAGGTCACAGGGCTGGTCCAGTATGTATAGTGTATGTGCGCTTAATGGAGACAGAGAGAGAGAGAGGGCACGTGAGAAAGCACTCTCCCAGGGATGATGGCCACACTGCAATCACTTCTCCTTCATTATCCTCTCGGGATTTGGGGCAGGTACACATGTGTGCATGTGTGCCTGGTGTGTTTTCCAAGTCATCGGATCTGGGACTCAAACTGTGCAGTTGGCCACGTGGGGTCCAGCTACCTTAACCTGCATGCCATCTGCTGGCCTCATATTTTTGTTTTATAATTGCCAGATGGCATGTGTGCTTACCAGAGAGGGACCGAGAGGCAGAGAGAGAGAAGAGGAGATCACTTCCACCCCAGTGGGGCATGGTCATGATGCAATCCCTTCTCTCTTCCTTCATCCTGTCAGGATTTGGGACACACATGTACACATTTTTCACGCTGCTAGGGCTGGCCTCAAACTGTGGTCAGCCATGTGGGATTTGGCTCCCTTAACCATTATACTACAGGGCTGACTCTCACTGTGCTTTTACTTCCCAGTTCCGTCATGGCTAATTATGTTCAACATATTTCTATTTGCTTACTTGCCATCTATATATTCTATTTGCAAAAATACTTCTTTGTGTCTTTTGCCCATCTTCTAATTGGATTGTTTGTTTTCTTACTGTTGATTTTTTGAGAGTTCTTTATGACATTTTATCAGATGTTAGGTTTATAGTATTTTCTGGTTGGCAAATACTTTCTCCCTGTCTTTGTCTAGTCTTCTCATCCTCCTAACAGGATCTTTTGCAGAACAAAAGTTTTTAAGTTTGATGAAATCCTATTTATCAATTTTTTTCTTATGGATCATGCTTTGGGTGTCAAACCTAAGAACTCTCATTTAAAGAAACAATTTCCTAAACAATGGAAGTCTTTTTTATTTAGTGCTTATATATGCCAGGCATTGTTCTAAGTGCTTCACTTCACATGCACACAATCTTTCTTTCTTTCTTTCTTTCTTTCTTTCTTTCTTTCTTTCTTTCTTTCTTTCTTTCTTCCTTCCTTCCTTCCTTCCTTCCTTCCTTCCTTCCTTCCTTCCTTCCTTCCTTCCTTCCTTTCTTTCTTTCTTTCTTTCTTTCTTTCTTTCTTTCCTTCTTTCTTTCTTTCCTTCTTTTTAGATTTTTGCCATAAGGCATGTGCTCACTGGAGAGAGGCAGAGAGAGGGAACATGAGAAATTACTCCTCAAGAGGATTGGCCATACTGCAATCCCTTCTCCTCCATTCTCTTTTTGGAATTTTTGGGATGCATGTAAACATGCCTGGTGTGATTTTCAAGCCACCAGGCTTGGGAATTGAACCTTGGTTGGCCATGTGGGAGTCTAGTATCTTAACTACCACACCACCTGCTGGTCTGTATATAATCTTTTTTTTTGCTACAATTTCTTTTCCTCTATTTTATCATTTTTTCAGGGTTTGGGAGCATACACATATAGGTACCTGGCATTTTTTTTCAAGCTACCAGGTCAGGGATTCAAACTGTACAGTTGGTCAAGTAGAATCCAGCTCCCGAAGCCACGAGGTCACAGGGCTGGTCCAGTATGTATAGTGTATGTGCGCTTAATGGAGACAGAGAGAGAGAGAGGGCACGTGAGAAAGCACTCTCCCAGGGATGATGGCCACACTGCAATCACTTCTCCTTCATTATCCTCTCGGGATTTGGGGCAGGTACACATGTGTGCATGTGTGCCTGGTGTGTTTTCCAAGTCATCGGATCTGGGACTCAAACTGTGCAGTTGGCCACGTGGGGTCCAGCTACCTTAACCTGCATGCCATCTGCTGGCCTCATATTTTTGTTTTATAATTGCCAGATGGCATGTGTGCTTACCAGAGAGGGACCGAGAGGCAGAGAGAGAGAAGAGGAGATCACTTCCACCCCAGTGGGGCATGGTCATGATGCAATCCCTTCTCTCTTCCTTCATCCTGTCAGGATTTGGGACACACATGTACACATTTTTCACGCTGCTAGGGCTGGCCTCAAACTGTGGTCAGCCATGTGGGATTTGGCTCCCTTAACCATTATACTACAGGGCTGACTCTCACTGTGCTTTTACTTCCCAGTTCCGTCATGGCTAATTATGTTCAACATATTTCTATTTGCTTACTTGCCATCTATATATTCTATTTGCAAAAATACTTCTTTGTGTCTTTTGCCCATCTTCTAATTGGATTGTTTGTTTTCTTACTGTTGATTTTTTGAGAGTTCTTTATGACATTTTATCAGATGTTAGGTTTATAGTATTTTCTGGTTGGCAAATACTTTCTCCCTGTCTTTGTCTAGTCTTCTCATCCTCCTAACAGGATCTTTTGCAGAACAAAAGTTTTTAAGTTTGATGAAATCCTATTTATCAATTTTTTTCTTATGGATCATGCTTTGGGTGTCAAACCTAAGAACTCTCATTTAAAGAAACAATTTCCTAAACAATGGAAGTCTTTTTTATTTAGTGCTTATATATGCCAGGCATTGTTCTAAGTGCTTCACTTCACATGCACACAATCTTTCTTTCTTTCTTTCTTTCTTTCTTTCTTTCTTTCTTTCTTTCTTTCTTTCTTTCTTCCTTCCTTCCTTCCTTCCTTCCTTCCTTCCTTTCTTTCTTTCTTTCTTTCTTTCTTTCTTTCTTTCCTTCTTTCTTTCTTTCCTTCTTTTTAGATTTTTGCCATAAGGCATGTGCTCACTGGAGAGAGGCAGAGAGAGGGAACATGAGAAATTACTCCTCAAGAGGATTGGCCATACTGCAATCCCTTCTCCTCCATTCTCTTTTTGGAATTTTTGGGATGCATGTAAACATGCCTGGTGTGATTTTCAAGCCACCAGGCTTGGGAATTGAACCTTGGTTGGCCATGTGGGAGTCTAGTATCT
>NW_006159538.1:3907703-3937790 GCF_000334495.1 Tupaia belangeri chinensis | reverse complement strand
TTTGGAGAGGTTTTTTTTTTTTGCTATAGGGCGCGTGCGCTCGCCAGACAGACAGAGAGAGACATAGAGACAGAAAGAGAGAAATCACCCCCCAGGGGGGATGGTCATGCCACAATCCCTTCTCCTCCATTCTCCTCTCAGGATCTTGGGAGCACACGCACACACGCCTGGCGTGAGTTTTAAACCACCGGGTCCGGGACGCGAACCATGGTCGACTACATGGGAGTCCAGTGACATAGCCATTACACTAACTGCTGGGTCCCCTGGTATGTATATAATCTTTAATGTTCACAAAATCCTATGATATGGTATATTTAGACCCATTTTATAGATAAAAAACAGAATACAGAGTAATTAAATGACTTGCTTGAATTTGGAATCCAGGACCACATGCTAACCGCTATCTTCTCTGCCCTCTGACATGAACAGATATTTATGTCCTCGCAATATTGCTTTTACTAGACTTTGCACTGGCATTTTACCATCAACCTATATTAAGAGACATGATGAGAAACAGTGCTATGAAACTGCTGGTTGCGTTTACTGTAGATGATGAGGATGTGGTTCGTTACGTCACATGGTGTCGTCTTTAGGACAGATGGGAAAAATGTCTCTTTGTTCTCAGTACCAGGAGTAGATCTTTTTCTCCTGAGTAAGTGGTTTGCTTGTATCTCTCTTGTGAAACCATGTGAATGATTCGTTTCCCACTTTGTGCTGGCTGCTAAAAAGCTTGGCTCTAAATGCTCAGTTCATCTTTGGTAACGGTGTACACTGGGCCTTGTTTTGTTTCTGCCCTCATCTTATTGTTTTTCTACTGTTATTTTCTCTTGTCCTTTATTTCCTCTCAAAAAAACACATTTATTTGTTAGGTTTTTTGTATTAGTCTTTTTTAAAAATAAAAACGTGCAAGTACAAAGTAAATAAGTAAAATATAAGGCTTTTAACAATGAAAAACAAAATCTGTCCCTCTGATTTCTACTCCACAGGTCAATTATATTCACATCTTTAGCCATTTCCTCTGGTGCATGCATTTTCTTCCTCTTGACCTTCAGTTTTAGATATTATCTCTTAATTTGCTATTATGAAAGCCACAATTTAGTTTTCCTACACTGTCCTCCAACACCCATCCCCATCCTTCCTTGATATCACGATTTTGGTTAAAATCCATTCTAAGTGTTTACATGATTAGGCCTATGAAAATACTGTTCACAGGTGAACTACTTGCTGCTCAGTTTGTAACTGATACAATCATTTTGTTTTCCCTTAGGTTAGTAATTACCTTTTTTCAGCTTCAATTTCTATACAGTCATTACTCCCCAGGCCCTCTGATGGATTCATAACTCTCTCAGTGTCAGTTTTGCCTTCACACAGACATACCTTCTTGATGTCATGCTGGAGCCTTTTGTTGTCCAGCCCTGGTCTGCATGCCTGCTCTCTAGGTTAGATGCCCATCTGCCTGTGGTTTCTTTTTTTCATCATTTTGGGAATTTCTTTTATATAGTCTTTTGTTGTTGTTGTTGTTGGATCTCCTGTTTTCCCAGATTTCATATCTTCCTCTCAGTTTATTCACTGGGCTAGCTGGAGCTCATCCTACAATGGCTTCCTGAGAAAAAGTTCATGAAAGGTACAATTTTTTTTTTGAGACCTAGCACATCTGAGAACATTTTAAACTTAGCACATTTGTATGATAGTCTAAGAATAGACTTCTAGGTTGGAAATAATTTCCCCCTAGAAGTCCAGAGGCATTCTCTGTCTTCTTTCTTTGTCTTTTAGATATCCATATTGCTATTGAGAGTCTTGATATTATTATTTCCTATGGGACTTGAAGGATTTTTGTTGTTGGTTTGTTTGCTTTTGTGTTTTTTCTTCTTTCTCAAAAGTTTTGGGATCTTCTTTTCCTGAAGTTTGATGATATATTGGGTTGTCAGGAAAATCATGACACATTTTTGCAGAGAAAAACAGAAAAATACTCCATGACTTTCCTGTCAACCTAATACCTTAGTAGGGTCTCTTTTCATATAATATAAGAATATGCCTCAACACAATGGGCCCTTTCAATATGAAACAAATTTTCTTCAATTTTAAGAATGTATTATGTATATTTTTTAGTAATATCCTCCCCTTCGTTTTCTCTGCTCACTCTTTCTAAAACTCCTGATTCAGTTGTTGAATCACTTGTTCTTCTAGCTGTCTTTTCTCTTCTCTTCTCTTCTCTTCTCTTCTCTTCTCTTCTCTTCTCTTCTCTCCTCTTCTCTTCTCTTCTCTTCTCTCCTCTTCTTTTATTTTTTTCTTTCTTTTCTGTCAGAAGGTGCATATTCCCAGAGAGAGATGGAGAAGGGAAAGTGAGAAAGTGCCTCCCATGGGGAATGGTCATGCTATAATCCCTTCTTCTACATCTCTCCCTCCTACATCTTTCTCCTTTGCACATAGACCCAGCATGTCTCTCAAGTTGCTAGGACTGGCACTTAAACCTCACAGTTGGTCATGTACAATCCAGTCTCCTTAACAACCATGTTATGGGCTGGCCCTTGTTTTCTTATCTTTCTTTTATTTTTTTTCCCTGAATATATTTTTTAAAAACTTTACCTTCTAATTCTGTTGAATTTAAAGATTTTTTCTCTCATATTTTTTATCTTTTAAAGATTTATTTATTTTGAATTTTATTTATTATTAGTATTCTTCAATTTTGACCAGAGAGAGACAGACAGAGAGAAAGGAAGAGTGAGAAGCCAAGCTGCCAGGTCCAGGACTTGAACCGGGGACAGCCACGGGAGTCCAGCATCTCAACCACCACACCACCTGCTGGCCCCTCATATTTTCATTTTTTTAGGAGCTTTTTCTGGTTTTCTGGGTGCCCTCTCCCTCTCCCAACTAATGTATTCCCATCTCTATTTTTGTTTTACTTTGTTTTAAATGACATTCTGTTCTTGTTTCATGAGATTATCTTCTCTTACTGTCTAAGCATATTAATTATAGTTTTTTGAAGTTTCTTATATTTTCTACATTGACATCTCCTGTTGAACTCTTGTTTATGTGTATTTCACACTAGTGACTTTTCATAAAAGGCCATTTATTCATATTTAAGATGAGTCACTTAAGTATTCTCTGTGTATGGGTAGAGCTTCTTGACCATTGAGCTTCACAGTAGTGCCAGAATCCTTTTTTGAGGAGAGGGATCTTCAAATCCTCATTATTTGAGGGTCTCTTTTCTTAGACTAACCAGTTTACTAATTAGAGAAATTCCTTTCTGTGGGGGATTATAAACATGGATTCTAGCCTTCTGTAAGTTTCCCAGGGGAAAGGGACTTGGAAGGTGGGAGAACTCATCATTAGGTATGTAGACCTCCACTGAGTCCCCGTTTTTGATCATGCCTGATGTACCAAGCCCAGAATGTTTAACTCAGCCTTTCAGGAGATCAAACCTTCCAGGGTGGTGGGACAGTAGCCATTGGCTATTCTATGTTGGGAAGAAGATCTGGGGATCCAACAGATCATTATTTTTACCCATATCCCACACTTCCATCTTCAGAGACATCTAGTCCCTTCAGACCCAGAGCTTTTCAGAGTTCTGTGATGCTATTTAATGTCCTTCTTTCAACTCTCTCTGATTTGTTATTAGTATTATTAGTATTAGTATTAGTGAGTCTGAATACTAATATAGGAGAGAAACAAAAGTTTGAAGTTGAAATCAGAGAAAAGGTGTCCAGAGGCATATTTAAAAAGAGCAAAATCAAGAAAAGTTATGTAAGTAGAAGAGTAAGCATATTAAACTCACAATCTTTGGTTACCTCTATACATATACATGTTTGAAAAGGCTGCTTTGAGGAGGAGCTGTAGTTTTGTCTGCTGACCCAAGCTATGCCTTGAGGGAGAGGCAAGGCTATAAATGGGAGAAGGAATTTCAAGATCAGGAACTTACATGTTGGAGAAAGGTTGAGAAGTTTGTCCAGGCTTCAGGACAAAGGTCAACAACAATGTGAGGATGGAGACAGTCCAATTATATGTGTATGTGTGTGTGTGTGTGTGTGTGTGTGTGTTTATTTAGAAGTGCACAGGAGGGACTGATGTTTTAAAGGAGCCATTGGGAGGGAGCTGGGTTGTGGTTTTCAGCCTCCCTCTCCAGTTGGCCTTTGAAGACTGGCTAGTCGATAGAAATCTACCAGTTAGGACATTCCACTTTGCTACACTAAATATAGTGGGCCTTTACAAAACTTGGAGGCATTCCTACACAAAGAGAATGCTGTTAATAAACTCTTCATCCAAGGGCACGAGCTCTGGGTTGTTGTTTCAGTGGGATGTGCTGCACGATTCAGCCAGACCAGCAATATGCTGCCAACCTTGGTCCTTAGGGAAGTTTTGAGAGGGAATGGTTGTGTCCCTAATATCACATTAAATAACCTTAAGTAAGCATAGGTATAGCCTAGCTTCACTGAAGTGATGACTCAGAGTTGGTGAACAAGAAATTTACTGATGGGAGAAGGTAAGGAAGGAAGGATAGAAGGAAGGAGGAGAAAAAGGAAGGAAGAAAAGAACATTAGTTCTCATTTATAGTTTTTTCATTCAGAAATTTGGAAGTATAGTGAATCTCCAAACAAAGATTTACTCTAAAAGGGTGTTGAAATCCTAATGGGCAGAGGAAGTTGAAGATTCAGTGCGATAAAGAAGTAACTCTCTGAGCCAGACAAGAAGCATGGAGCTCAAGGCTCTGGATCCCAAATGGCTGACTCTGTGCTTTGAATCTTAGACCTGGCAGCCTAAAAAACACACCAGGTGCATGTGTGTGTATGTGCGTGTGTGTGTGCACCCAAAATCCTGAGAGGAGAAGGAATCACAGCATGGCCATCTCCCTTGGGGGTGGTTTCTCACTTTCCATTTCTTTGTCTCCAGCGAGTGCATGTACTCTATGAAAAAAAAATTATTTTGAAGTTGTAGCTCTCTGATCATGAGAGAATGAGACAAAGAAAAGAAACAGAGAAACAAGATGGTGACAGCTAACCAGAGGAATTGAAGTCTCTTCTTCCTGGCAATACTGGTAAGATTACTACAATTCTCTCAGCAACATATTAACTGTGAGTGGAGGGAGATAAACAACAGCTAGTGGGCCCACTGACTTTCTGGAATGATGGGATGAAAAAGTCTAGAGCCTGACACAACCAGAGAGCTGAAGGAGAAAGGAGATGACCTTCAGACAAAGACAGAATTGAAAGTCTTGCTGGTCGTTCTGGTTTTCAGCACATGTAGTTGGGCTTTAGGAAAACAAGGTCTCTGAAAGGAGAAGAAATAGTGTCAATGTTGCTGTGGGGGCTGGGGAGTAAATTAACTGGGTCACCTAGAGATTCCAATGTCTACCTACAGTTCCATACTTCAAGATTTGTGTGTTAGATAGTATTTTCTATTAAAAAGCAAAAAACTGAAAATAATTATTGCATGTTTAATTACTTGAAAATAGAGTCAAATGGATATTTGTATGCAGAAAGTTTCTTAAGTAGTGCCCAGGCATTCAACACTAGAATCAGATAGAAAGAGTTGCAATGATGGGTGGTGGTATAGAAGTGGTGGACTCCCACATAGCTGACTGTGATTTGAGTTCTTTGAGTTCTGGACCTGGCAGGACATTGTGAAGGGGGTATCTGCGTGCCCAAAATTCCAGGAGGAGAATGGAGGAGAATGGAGGAGAATGGAAGAGAAGGGATTGCGGCATGACCATCCCCCCAAGGGGGGGGATGATTTCTTACTTTTCCTCTCACTCTTTCTGTTTCTCTCCGGCTAACACACATGCTCCATGGCAAAAACCTTTAAAAAAGAAAGAAAGTAAGAGTTGCAACACAATGGGCTCCCAACAAAATTGTCCCAGCCAGTCCTACAGGGAGCATTGGAATTATCCTGCTTTGGAGTAAAGGAGACTGGGCCTTTGTATTTGAGCATAGACTAGTTAGATGAGGACTGCCTCTGAACTTGGATGAGGTGACTCTCTTCAGCTAAAGACAGTATCAAAATAGAAAAAAAAAAAAAAAGAGAGACTCGTCTGAGAGCCACTAGCTGCCATTATTCCTAAAAGCTAGGGGAATGATTGCCTCAACCCTAAAGCGAGACCTGACTGACAAACCAATAGTGTTCATTACAGTCAACTGTTTGCACTGGATCTACTCACAAAGTGAGTAGATCTGGGAATAGCTCCTTCAGGATCTTGACTGAATTCGTGGGGAAACTTGCAAGATGAAGGTTAGTGGAACAAACTGCAACTCCTGTTACTGATCCTGGTCTGAAGATTGCAATTAATGCTCATTGTGTCCCAGCTCTATAACTCATTTTAGTTTCAGCAGCTGTCTAGGTGGCTTGCCCAGTAGACTTCAGGTTACCATGTCTTCCATAGGCTATGGTTGTAGTCCTTATTTCCACTTACCACAAAATTGGGCAATGGAATATGAAGAGATGCCCCACTCAATCACCAGGAAATTTAAGCCCTTAAAGCCAGAATTGCAGGGACAAGAAGCACAAATATCACAAGTGGGTCACTGTGAGTGATGATAAACAGAGCCTGAGACATTCCTACTTTTTCTCTTTCCTTCCCTGGACCCTGGAATTGTGAACACAGGCATATATAATAACTAGATTTAGAGCATATGCTGCATATCCTGGAAGATGTCCCTCCATTTTGGCAGGCTATCACCTACAAAGTGGCACCTCACTTGCACCTTCAAAAGGCTATTTTATTACTCTGTCAAGCTGACAGCTTCAGTACAATGAAGCTGCCTGGTATGAAGTAAGAACAGTGGATTTCATGGTCATGAGCCACAGAGTACTACTCTTTTACAAAATGAATTCTTGAGTTCATTAAAAGTAAAATGTAGGATTTCTTTATTATTATTACTTTCAGATTAATTTCACATTTTATATAAACTCCCTGTCATGATGGATATAATATATTTCTTCAACAGAGAACTTTATAATTTTTTTTGTCTGTTAAGTGTTTCTTCTCTTTGCACCTCAAACCCACCCTTGACTGTCAACTTTCTACTATCCACTCCCCTCCTTTACGGTTTCTGGTATCTACACTTATCCTCTCTATTATCATATCTTCAGATCTTTCTTTTTTTTGGAGAGTTTTTTTTTTTTTTTTTTTTTTTTGTATAGGGCACATGCGCTCACCAGAAAAAGAGACAGAAAGTGAGAAATCACCCCTCAGGAGGGATGGCCATGCCACAATCCCTTCTCCTCCATTCTCCTCTTGGGATCTTGGGCATGAATGCACACGTGCCCAGCATGAGTTTAAGCCATCAGGCCCGGGACTAAAGCCGTGGTTGGCTATGTGGGAGTCCAGCGACATAGCCATTACGCCAACTGCTGGTCCCATACCTTCAGCTCTTTCTATTTCTGCCATAGAATGCTCCTATTCAGTAAAAACTGAGTGGAGATATACAGTGTGTGTCTTTCAAAGTCTGGTTCACTTAGCTCAACATTAAGTCAAGTTGGTGGATCAAACATTCTACGTGCCCTCAGATATGGGGCTGCCTGAAACCCAGAAAATATATTTATTCTAGTGAATAAATGGATTGTCATTCTTCCCAGTAAAATCAACTTGCCTTTAAGAGGCTTGATAGTCTCCTTATTGGGCTCAGTGTTTGTCTCTTTGGTAGCAGGTTGGACAGAGGGAGGAGTAAACAATGATCCAATCACAATGGAAGCTCCCAATGGGAGTTCTGGGGCTGGAATAAGCCTTCAGAGTTGTCCTTCCTTGAAGTAAGAGAGTCTGGCCCTATTTCCATCTCCCATTATTGGCCAGTCATTGGAAGTGTCTGCCCCCAAGGAGAGGAGCATGGCCTTGGGCAAGGCAGTTTTTCTGAGTTGAAGACAATTGTTGGGGAGGCACTGAGATGAAAGCTGGCAGACAACTCTTTAAGCAGGTGAGGAAATGAGTGCCTTGATCTTGAAGGAGGAATATCAGTAGCCTACCTCAGAATCCACTACAATAACTAAATGGAAGAAATTTATTTTCTAGATTTCAGCCATTCACCGGAGTTAGATATCTGCCCACAAGAACAAGAGGTTATGATTTCTGCATGCCAAGTAAATAAATAAGTCAATAAGTAAGTCACTAAATGTCAGTGTTGAAGCTGACAATGTATCAATCAGGAGTTAATCAGGAAAACAGAAACCATTCTAGATATGCTAAACTGAAGGGATTTAATCCAGGGAATTTGTTACAGAGCTGTTGAAGGGCTAGAAAAACAAAAAGAGGAAGCTAGGAAAAACAGAGATTAGATTAATATTTCAGGAAACTGCTACTACCTCTAAAACTCATAGAACAAAAGTGAAGAGTTGATACAAATATCTTTTAGGGCTGCTACTGCTTTAGGGGCTGAGACTGCAGGGCATGTTACAGGTAGGTTAAGGTGTCACCCATCTAGTGTTCAAACCTCAGGGAGGGTGCCTAAAGGGCTCTTGACATATGGAGAGCATTGCCTTGGTTCACAGTTTTAGAACAGTGAGATCTAACTGTTGTTTTTGTCCTCAGAAGAGATGTAAAATACTAGAGTCTTAAAATAACTGCTGTTTTACTTGAACTACCTTGAAGGAAGATTCTGTGTCTTGCAAACCGAAAAGCCTTCCTGCAACACTCATTGCCTCTGAGTGGCCATTGACCCAGACCTCTTGCCTAACACTTTCTTTCACCATGCTGACTCAACTGCTCCAATTTAATTGAACTGCCAGTGAGTTGTTGTTGTTTTTAGGTTAATTTATTTCTTTAGAGAAAGAGAGACAGCACTTACAACAGGGTCTTGATACATAACCCACCTCCAGTTGCAGCCAGCCCCTGATTGTGTACACTCCTGTGCCGGGCACACTCAGAGAGATTTCTGGGTGCAAATATAGAAACTTCCCATATAGAAGAGCCTCGCAGAACATCAGGCCACCATCTAGACCCCCCCTCCCAAGAGTTTTGATTATTGTTGCTTTATAACACACAGTGTATTTAAATCCATGAAAACAGTTCTGCAACAATATCTTTTTTTCCCTAATGCTAGAAACACTGACAAATATATTTCTATTTTTTGTGCATTTTACATCCCTAAAGTTCTATTTTATAAAACTTTTTTTCTCTCTCTTTTTTTTTTAAGTACCAGGGGTTGTACACATGAGAGAGAGAGAGAGAGAGAGAGAGAGAGAGAGAGAGAGAGAGAGAGAGAAAATCAAGCAGGCAAGCATCCCTCAATGGAGTATGGTGAGGCCACAATCCTTTTCCCTCCATTTGCCCTTATATTGGGATTTGGGGTACACATGCACACGTACCAGCATGTTTTTCAAACCACCAGGGTGGCATTTTCTTACTATAGTCAGCCATGTGGGATCTGGTTCCTTTAACCACTAGTCTATGGGTCTGGTCCATTTTTTGTAAAACTCTTAATGCTCCATTAAATAGCATTGTATTAAATCTGTGAATTAATATGTGTGGCATTATCATGTTACTTTTCTAATTCTATCTACTCTGATTTCCTTTACTCTGGGGTTATGGTTTTGGAGTTTTCTTTATTCTTGTTAGGTTGACATTAAAGTATTTAATAGGGATTTAGAGTCTCTGCTATAAATGGGATGACTTTTTACACTTTTGTTTCTGGCTATCAGTTGTAACAATGATTTTAAAGTCTGTTCGAGTTTCCTGGTGACCACTTGAGGAAAGGAGGAATTGTCCAGTGTGAGAAGAGGTGTTTAGCAGAGATGGATTTGTGCTGCCTGTTTACTTTCCCAAATTTGTGTCTCTTGTGGATAATGTTTGATCAGTGCCTGGCCCTTATGAACCATGTGGGAAATGGGCTTTACTGTTTTCCTCTATGAACGAGTCAAGTTAATTGACCTACGCTAGATCAAACTCATGTGTTTTAACCTTTTAAAGGCATAGACAGTACAGACCTGTGCTTTCAACAGCTCTCATTTCAAATAATTAGAGCTGCATAGGTTTCCTTGGGAGATACTAGTTTCTAGAACACTAAAGACTGAAATAGGGACCAGCAGATGGCATAATGGTTATGCTGCTAGACTCCCATGTAGTCAACCACGGTTTGAGTCCCAGATCCTGCAGCTTGAAATTGATGCTGGGCATGTGTGCATGCATGCCCAAAATCCCTAGAGGAGAATGAAGGAGAAGGGGTTGCAGCATGGCCATTCCCCCTGGAGGGTGATTTACCATTTCCATCTCTCTGGTTCTCTCTGGCTCTCTGGTGAGCACATGTACCCTGTAGCAAAATTTTCTCTCTCTCTCTCAATAAAATAAAATAAAATAAAATAAAATAAAATAAAATAAAATAAAATAAAATAAAAATAACTGACTAATTATTTGAAGATTATTTGCAGATTTTTAAGCAATGGATTGAGAGTTGGTCTAAATAATGATATTTAAAATATAGCATATCTTTATGATTACATAAGTAATATGTGCTCATTGTAGAAAAATAAGACAATGCAGAAGAAAAGCTGAAAGAAAAAAGAAAACAAAAGGAATGCCTGCTTAGAGATGATCATTGCTAAGGTTTTGGTGTCTCTTTTTTCAAATGGTCTCCTATTACTGATGAGCATAACTAGTTTCAAGCTACTGGGCCCAGGACTCGAAGCACACAGTAAGTCATGTGGGGATCCCTGTCTTAACCACTATGCCACAGGCTGGCCCTGCTCTTGGTTTATTTTGCTCTTCTTTTTCTAGGTTCTTGAATGACAGCTTAGGTTATTGATCTGAAATGTTTCCTCTTTTCTAATATGTACTTTTAGTGCTATAAATTCTCCTGAAAGACATATTTTATATTACATAGGGGAAGCCTTAGCATACCTGCCATGTTTATTGCTTCCTATCAAGGCATTCAGTTCAATTCAACAAATATTTACGGAGTGCTTAGTCTAGCCACTATTCTAAATCCTTGGTGTATATCAGGTAGCATAACAGATAAAGAGCTCTGTCTTTGTGGAGCTTACATTCTAGCAGGGGAGACAAACAATGAATAATTAGCACGGTCCATATGGTATGTTGGAAAATTAATGCAGGAGTGAAAAATACTATAGAGTAGGAAGGAATTGATACACATGGTGAGCTATATATAGTATTTAGTACCACAGTACTTACTGTACTGTGTTTATGACTACAGTTGTAGAATAAAATAAGCTGGTGAAATGAGCCTCTTGAAGGTGAGATTTGAATAAAGATCTGAAGGAGGTACAGGAATTTGTCAAGCCAGTATCTGTAAGAAGCACATTTCAGATAGAAGGGGCAGCACGAGCAAAGGCCCTGTGGAGGAAGTATGTCTGGACTCTGAGGAAAACCAGGACCAGAGTGCTGCAGTGGAGTGAGCAAGGGAGAAAGTGGCAAAGATAAGGTCAGAGATCTTGGGGGCCAGAACTTTGGCTTTTACCCTGAGTGAAATGGCGAGCACATGCGCCCAAAGGAATGCTGTGACATGACTCATTCTGGCTGCTCTATTAGGAACAGCATATGGGGAGGAGCAGATGACCTCTTTGCAGGCTACTGGAAAGATGCAAGTGAAAGGCCATGTAACTGGAGCAGAGTGGGAGCAGGAAGAAGTGATTCTGCCTAAGAATATTTCCAGGGTAGTGCTAATAAGATTTCTTCATAAAGTAAACATGAGCTATTAGAAAAAGAGAAGGGTCTTCGTAACCTGTTTTATGTAAATCCTTACATGAAGGTGGACACATTCAATGCCATATGCCTGCCCCAACCCCTCCAACCCTGCTCACTGCTTTGGGCAATGGCAGGCCCTTACCTAGGGGCAGCTGATCAATAGTTTGGACATTAGCCTGCCGAGTGGCATGGCATGAAAGTTCTGCTCAAAATATGTGGCAATTAACTCTGCCAGTAAGGTTTTTCTTTTCCTTTTTGAATCAGAAGTAGACAAGAAAAACAAACAAACAAATCACCAGTGAGAGGCCCGGTCTCAATGGTGCAGATAGTAGGGTACCACTGTGCACTATCAGAGCCATATAGGAAGTCCCACAGTTCAAATCCCAAGTTGACCTGAACATGCTGGGCATGCTGTGATCTTGGCTGATTGGAAATCTCAAAGGAGAACAGAGGCATGACGAAACCTTGTTGGGGTTCCCTGTTTTCCTTCCCATCCCCCAGTCTCATGGAAGAAAGAAAGAAACTTTAAAAAAAAGAATGTACTCTAAACACACACACACACTCACACTCACACACACACATCAAGTGAGAGTACAAACAAAGGACAGAGAGAGAAGACAGTACTCAGACTTCATGAGTAAGCAGAAACCACAAATAAACAGGAGCTCTGAGCAAACAAAAGCCATGAGGCAGCAGAAAGATACAGAATGATGACAGAAGTGATAGAAGATAACTGAGACAGATCACATCCTCAGAGGGGAGCGTCTGTGGCCAGGCCTGACTCACAGGCCAACTCTTCTGTTTCCAGAAGAGGGAGAATGGTGCTAGATAGGCAAAAGGACAGGTGTGCACCAGCCACGTGGAGTCTCTGGAATCAGCGCCGTGGCAGCGAGAAACACATGAGAGCCAGAATCATGAGGGTGCAGGGAAGCCAGAGAAAGCAAAGGAAACCTGTCTGCTGAGAGAAGCAGAAAAGTAGCCGTCGCTCAGAGACAGGCACAGATGGTAAGGGTACAGACACATGAGAGGTGGGACTGCTTCTGCTCTTCCTGTTTCAGTCCCATCCCATGGCAGCCTGACTCTGCTGATCCTTGCACTTCAGTACCCTGAGAGGTTGCCTCTTCTATCTGTTCAGAATACGTTCTTTTCTATTTGAGCTGTTGCAAGTAGTTTTTAGTTTACGCTCCATGGATAAAGATAATGTCACATTTGGCTGGAAGATTTCTGATATCTCCTTATCACTTAGGTTTGAGTATAGCAGACAAGTTTCAAAAGATGAAAATGAAAGTATTGGGCTAGCTCATAATCTGGTGGGTAAGGCGACTGGATCCCACACTGTCAACCTGTGGTTCGAGTCCTAGATCTGGTGCAGGCCCTATGGCTTGCTTCCAAGATGGCATCTTTTGCTACAGCCTACACAAGGGCCAATGCTGTGTTTGAACATGGTAGAAGGCAGAAGGTGAAAAGGGGCCTAAGATACTTCCTTCCAACCCATTTATAAGGTACTAATCCATTCATGAGGTGGAGCCCTCATGACTTAATCACTTCCCAAAAGTCCCTTGCCTCTTAATACCACCACAGTGGGAATTAAGTTTCAATATCAATTTTGGAGGCAACACATTCAAACCATAGCAAAAAGAAATGTGATGATAGAAGCAGAGGTTGGAGTGATTCAATATGAGTATTTAGCCTGCCATTACTGGTTCCTAAGATGAAAAGTGGGCACTAGCCAAGGAATGCAAGTGGCCTCTAGAAGCTGGAAAAGGCTAGGAAGTAGATTTTTCTCCCCCAGAGCCTCTGGAAGGGAACACAGCCCTGCCAATATCTTGATTTTAGTCTAGTTTTCTGATCTCCAGAACTGTGAGGTAATACATCTTTGTTGTTTAAGTCACCATGTTTGGGATAATTTGTTAGAGCAGCAATAGAAAACTAGCACAACTAGAGGCAAGCAGATGGTGTATCAGATACACCGCTGGACTCCCACATAGCCAGGCCCAGGGCTCAAACCGTAGACAGCCATGTTGGAGTCCTGCACCTTAACTCCATGCTACCTGCTGTTCCCCCATCCCAATTCCATTTTTAACTCTTGCCATAATTTCATAATCCTCTCTTGCTATATACTATAACATATTTATAGGTTCCCAGGATTAGGACATGGATATCTTTGGGGGGGGGCAATGTTCTGGCTTCCACAACTATTATGCATTCTGATTCTAGAATTATGACTAAAACTAGTAAATTTCCTCAAAATGAAAGAATGGAATGGAAAGAAGGAATTACTGATAACATTTATTGATAAACTGCTCTGTGCCAGATATTATATATCTGTAAACTCATGACAATGTAAGAAAACAGATTTCATCAATTGAGGCTGAAGGATCATACATCTAGGAAAATAGGATTGGACATCTGACACCTGACTTTTCTGATTCTGAGGATGTTTTTCAGATATTGATCCTGAACCATCCTCTCTATGATAGTGTCCATGAATCCCACACCTGTGGGAGCTGGTCTCTGTTTGACCTGATCGGCTCTCTCCTCCTCACTTGACCTTTATATAAGGTGACTCAAGGCGTTTTACACTATGCATGAGGGCACTTTGGCTGCTTCGCCCAAATAGATGGATGGGAAAAACTGTTCTTTATTATTTCAACAACGTTCATGCTCTTTATTGTAACAACCATGTTAATAGAGTCAATTTTTCATTAATAAAATTTTCAAACCTAACAAACTTGTCCATCCAGACTATGTCACAGCCTTATTTGAGTGTACTTTTTTTTAAGAAAAGAATTATTTAATTGTATTTATTATTATTACTTTTTATTTGCTATAGGGTATGCACACTCATCAGAGAGAGACACAGAGAGAAAGTGAGAAACAATCTGCCAGGTCTCGAACTGTGGTTGGCCATGTGGGAATCCAGTGCCCTAACCACCACGCCATCTGCTGGCCCCTGATAGTACTTTTCTTTTCTTTCTTTCTTTTTTTTTTTAACTGAATTAATGTCTGGGGATGGTTTACATAAACACAGTAATCATTAGCTACTAGTTCCTAAAACAACCTGGAAATGACCTGTTCTTTAACATGTGTAAAGCATACTAATATACACACAGTGGTTGGTATCGTGGGGAAAAATGTTAAATATCTATTAAAGAAGAGTTTGTTGTGGGGCCAGCAGGTGGTGTGGCCTGTGTCACTTTAATTCTCATGATAATATTAGAAAGCAGCTTTCATCAACTGAGGCCCAAGGGTCATACATTTAGTAAGAGGTAGAATTTGACACCTAATCTTTCTGATTCTGAAGGTTTTTTCCGTTCTCCGTCACCTGACCAGCTCTTAATGCAGGAGAATGAACCATAAGAGGTGTGTTTGAACTGAGACAGTGGAGCAAACCTTTGGGTCCCATGGAGGTACCTCCAGAGGCTTCTCACACGGTAGTGAAGATGTCTGATAAGAGGCAAGCCGAGTGGCTTGTTCCTTAAATCCTTTTCACCTTCAATACCAGTTCTGCTGTTACCAGTTTTAATACTGGGTTGCATTGTATTGGGTTGTCAGAAAAGTTATGATGCAGGGACCAGCAGATGGCATAATGGTTACGTCACTGGACTCTCATGAAGTTGACTGTGGTTTGAGTCCCAAACTTAAAAAAACTTATGCTGGGGGTGTGTGCCTGCATGCCCAAAATTTGCAGAGGAGTATGGAAGAGAAGGGGTTGCAGCAAAGCCATACCCATGGCAGGGGGATGTTTCTTGCTTTCTGTCTCTCTGGCAAACCCATGTGCCCTATAGCAAAAATCTCTCTCTCTTAAAAAAAATTGTGATGCATTTTGCAACAGATGGCACTAGAATTATTCTCATTTATGTTATTGCTGTGTCATCTGACAGCTGACAGTTCTAACCTCATTCTAAAAAAAGAAATTAAGGATTTGGTTGAGTTTTGGAGATTTTATGGAAGACCAAACTGCCTTTTCATCCTATTTTACTGTTTTACTTTTGTAAAGGGAAGAACGTGTATCAAACTTGTGAAAAGTTGTGTGCAGTTTAAAGCAACAATGCTCTATGAGAATTTCAGTGCTAACAATGGTACAGGAAATCCCATGCTGGTAATTTTGTTCTCAGTGATGCTCCTTGGTCAGTGTGGCCCACTGAGGTCAATGACGATAAAATAAAGGTATTGGTGGAGTCAAACTCACATTACATGACGTGAGAGATTGCAGGTACATTGAACATCCCACATTCCAGTGTTCGTGACCACCTGAAGAAGCTGGGATACATAAGTAAGTTTGATATTTGGGTTCCTCATGAATTCCAAGCAGTTCACTTGACACAGATATAAACACCTGCCATACACCCATTAAACATGAAGGAAACTACCCTTTTTTTGAAGAATAGTTTCTGATAACTGGTGATAAGTGGATTGTTTATGACAATGTGGTGTGCAAATGGTCTGGATTCTGACATGATGATTCACTTCCAACAACGTCAGAAGCAGACATTAATCAGTGTGGTGGGATCTGAAAGGCGTTGTGCTTTTGCACCATAAGACTTCCATTTGGTTTGCTCTCTTCCAAACTCTGTGCATGGCATAATGTTTAATATAGATGAGGCTGTAAGTCAGCACCTTGTTAAGTTTTTTGTCAATAAAGATGGCCCTTCTATGAATGGGGAATTATGAAGCTCACTGAAAGATGGCAAAAAGTTATTGAGCAAAATAGGCAATATATCATTGATTGATCTCTGTTCTTAGGTAAATAAGTGACCTTTGGAAAACATAGGAAAAAATACGTCATGACTTTTCTGACAACCCAATAGTATTTCAGTAGAAAAAAAAATGGGACACGGTTTTGTGAAAATAGCCTTTTGAAGGCCATTAGCCTGAACTCTGACCACCAGAGCCCTGTGATTCTGAGAAGTCTGACCTGGCCCCCAGTTAATTAATCAATTCTTCTAAATGCCTTAGTTATTTACTAGGTATGCATCAGGGGCTTGGGAAGGATGGTGCTTCCAGGAATAAAAAAGATCACATAATGTACCTCAGTGTGTGAGTGAATCAGGGATGAGGACAGAGAAGAAATGAAATTCTTCAGGACTTGTCTGCACCGCAGACAGAGTGTGGGTTGATGTCAAAGGGGAAGTCAGGACTCATTGGCGATGGTGTTGATCAGGCCCTAGACAACGGAAGTTGCTACAGAAAAGGAAACCCTCACAGTGTCGGTGAGTGGGGTAAGAGGAGGTACACAGACCTTCTGAGAATCATCTCTGCCAGAGACTTTATCTGGTTAAGATTTCAGTGTAGTCCCTTTGGAGGGTCTGCCTTGCCATGTCACTAATTGAGTCATAGTGGGCCAATGTGATATTTCCAAAATAAGCAAAGTCCCATTAAAGTAGCACTTATTTAAATCTGTAAAAGAGATAACAACTTCAAAAAATTTAAATTAATACCTCATAGACTGTGATGTTGGGGTGAGTCACCACTTTAACAAAGGGTAAAGGGAGCCACATATTTTATTCATTTGGGGACCACTCTTATCCCTGTTTGCACAAGTTATTCTGCAGTGATCTTTCAAGAAAAAATATTAAAAATAGCCAGTAATTACAATGATTATATATAAATGAGAAATTACAATAAAATAGTCAACATTTATTGATGGGGCACTTTAATCTTTACAATGAATAACTTATGTAACAGAGCCTCAAATTCACCTTATTCATCTTCCAGATAAACAAGATTTCTAATTTTTAGCTATGTTCAAGACTGCTTAGAAGTTTTTGCACTTCCTTACAGCTAAGCATGGATACGTGACCAAGTTCTTACCAAGTAGATATAAGCAGAAGTGTTGTATGGAAGCTTTTAGCAACTTTCCTCTAAAGACAGATGGTACACACACTTGGTCTCTTTTTCATCACTTCCTCCATCCTGCTTCCTGGAACACAGATGTAATGGCTGCTGCTCTAGTTACCATTTGGACCATGTGGGCAAGAACCAAACATGAGAAACAGAGAGCAATGACATAAGCCAGGGCCTTCAAAGATGTGGAGAAGTAGCTTTGGACTTTCTACTTCAGGACTTCTATGTCAGAGAAAAATAAATTACAGGGCCAGCCAGGTGAGGTGGTGATTAAGGCATCTGGATCTCACATGGCTGACTGTGCAGTTTGAGTTTCAGACTCAGTGGCCTGAAAAACACACTGGTACATGTGTGTGCATACCCAAAGTCCTGAGAGGAGATTGGAGAAGAGATTGTGGTGTGGTCATCCCCTCTAGGGGGTGTTTTCTCACTTCTTCTCTCTCTTGTCCTCTCTGTCTCTATCTTGTGAGTGCACACACACTATAGCAAAATTAAAAAAAAAAGAAAAAGAAAATTAAACTATATCATTTATGCTACTTATATTCTGTTTATGTTTCTCACGGCCGATATTAATCCAAACTTTATACCCTATGCTAGGTACTATATTATTTTTTTGTTTGTTTGTTTTAAGAGGTTTTGCCTTAGGGCATCTGTGCTTGCTGGAGAGAGAGAGAGAGAGACAGAGGGAAAGGGAAAGTGAGACATCACCTCCCAGGGGAGATGGCCATGCTTTATTATCTTCTCCTCCATTCTCCTCCTGGGATCTTGGGCATGCGTGCACACGCTTTGGCATAATTTTCAAGCCACCAGTCTGGGACTTGAATGGTGGTCCAGCAATGTAACCGCTATGTGGTGTGCTGGCCCCTAGGTACTATGTTCTTACAATTTTGCAAATTAGAAAACTATGGCTTAGTCAGATCAAATCATTTGACAGAGTCATCCATTTAGGGGGTGAAAGAGTCAGGATCTGTACCCTGATTTTTCCAAAGCCCATGAGCTTCCCTTGTTCCGTGTTTACTTTCAGAACATTGACATGCTGGGTTTTGACCTGTGGTTGGAAAAAAAACTTTTCATCAAAGCCTCCTGACAGGGTCTGGTCATGAGACAACCATCTCTAACTTGTCCTTCCATCATCTATTTCAGAAATAAAAGCCATCATGCCAGTCCTGTAGTTGAGGGAGCTGGATCCCATGTGACTCTCTGTGGTATGAATCCCAGTCCCAGCAGATTGAAAAGTACACGTGCTGGTATGTGCAGGTGCCTAAAATCCTAACAGCATGGAGAACGGAGGAGAAGGGATTTCAGCATGATTGCACCTCCCCCCTCTCTCTGCTCTCCATCTCTTTTTCTTTCTGGGAAGTGTGCATGCCCTCTGGCAATTAAAAATAAATAAATAAAAGTCATGAACTACAAGGATCATGATGAGATTCAATTGCCTATTGTCTTGAGACTTCTGGAATGTCTCCACATTCACAGAGAATTTGATTTGCGTGAAGACTTGTAGGCCTTGTAGGAAAAATGATAAAAAAAAAGAAAACAAACAAGCAACAAAACAAAACAAAACAAAAACAAACCATGAAAACTAATGGTGAGGACCCTAGAGAGCTGGCTGATATCCTTGAAAGAGAAAGAGTCATAAAGTAGGCCCTTCCCTAGGAGGACGGAGGCCTTGTGCCAAAAGAGGGTGGTGGTTGACGGTGGAAGGGAATATCCTTCTTATTGTGGGTGCAGAGCAGATAGATGAGGAGGCTGAGATAGCTGGTGTTACAGAGTGAGGCCCTGCCCAAACCTTAGATGATTAGGGAGCTTCCTGGCCACTCGTTTGAGCCCAAATGCACTTGTTTAGATTCCAGACTACATGGAAAAGCTTTCACTCTTGGGACCAGCAGTTAGCATAATGGCTATGTCGCTGGACTCCCACGTAGTCAACCGCGGTTCGAGTCCCAGACCTGGTGGCTTAAACTTACGGCAGGCGTGTGTGCCCAAGATCCCGAGAGGAGAATGGAGGAGAAGGGATTGTGGCATGGTCATCCCCCCTGGGGGTGATTTCTCGCTTTCTTACCCCTGTCTCTCTCTGTCGCCCCCCCCCCGAAAACAAAACCCCCCAAAAAAAAAAAAAAAAAAAAAAAAAAAGAAAAGAAAAGAAAAAGCTTGCACTCTTTAGAGGTGCAATATCTTTCCATTTTGGTTTCCCATTTGTGACTGAATAGAGATAAAACTGGCAATGGAAATCAAAGTTGCGGGACATAGGAGGCAAGTTGGCAATACCAGCAGAAGATGGGAAAGGCGAAAGCAGACCCCTTCCTCTTGGCTACAAGCATCTCCTTCCTGGGGCAGAATCAGAGCCCACGGGGCACAAGGGGCAGGTGGTTGCTTATTTGAAGTCCTAATAGGGGCACAATGTAGACTACCTTTGGCAACACGCTCCTTAGGAGCTTTGAGGGGATATTAAACAGATGTGTTGTAAACTAGACATACTGGCAAATGTCTGATCACTGATACCAGGTACCTAGAATAATCAAATCCATAGACACAGAGAGGACAGAACCTGGGGGGGGGGGGGGGGGAAAAGAGGAGCTGTATAACAGGTACAGTGTTTCAGTTTGGAGCGATTAAAAAAATGTTCTGGCAATAGACAGTGGCAGCGATTGCACACCAGTGTGACTGCACTTAATGCTACTGATCTCTACACTTAAAAACGGTTAAACCAGACCAGCAGGTGGCCTGGAGTTTAAGGCGCTGGATCCCACATGGCCAGTTGTGCAGTTCAAGTCCTGGATCCAGCGGCTTACAAAACATGCCGTGTGTGTGTGTGTGTGTGTGTGTGCACACGCGTGTGCCTACAATCCCAGGAGGAGAATAGAGGAGAAAGGACTGTGGCACAGTCAGTCATCTCCCTGAGGGGTGATTTCTCACTTTCCCTCTCTATGTCTTTTTCCAGTGAGCACATGGACCCTATAGCATAAACTAAAAAAAAAAAAAAAGGTTTAATTAGTAAACTTAATGTTACGTATGTTTTACCATACACATTTGCATGCACACCAGTGCGCTTCAATATGCAGGGTATACTTTTTATCCCCTCACTTCTACCTTACACTGAGAGGGGGCCCAAGGTAACCTAGAACTGTGCTTAGAAATCCTGTACCTTGGGAACCAGCAGTTAGCGTAATGGCTATGTCGCTGGACTCCCACATAGTCGACTGCAGTTCGCGTCCCGGACCCAGTAGCTTAAAACTCACGCCGGGCGCATGTGCGTGTGTGCCCAGGATCCTGAGAGGAGAATGGAGGAGAAGGGATTGCAGCATGACCATCCCCCCTGGGGGGTGATTTCTCGCTTTCTGTCTCTCTGTCTCTCTCTGTCTGTCTGGTGAGCGCACGCGCCCTATAGCAAAGACCTCTCCAAAAAAAAGAAAAAAAAAAAAGAAATCCTGTACCTTTTGCACAGTCCTGCCTCAACTCTGTCTTCTGCCCTGTTCCTGGATTTACCTGCTTCTGACGTTGGATTTATTAAGTTTATTCATGCATTTCTTTTGAGAGAGAGAGAGAGAGAGAAGGAGAGAGAGAGAGAAGGTGAAAAAGCACCTCTCATGGAAAATGCTCATACCACAATCCCTTCTCTTCCATTTCTAAGCTTCCTGGCCTGGGACTTGAACCCTACAGTCAGTCATGTGGGATCCAGCTGCCTTAACCACCAGGCCATGGGCTGGCTTGGTTATGTTCTCTTAGTTATACATTTTCTTACATTAACCAAGCCAAACATCTATATTATCAGTTTGATCCATGTCACTTGAAATAAAATAAGTTTATATCCTTCTGGATAAGATCTTGTTTGATAACCCTTCCCAGATTTGACCCATAAGGATAACCTTTATCCTCAACCTTCTTAAATCCTGCAGCAGTTCTTAAAACTGGCTATACATGTGTTACTTGAAGATCTCAGGGGGATAGTCCTGGACCAAATTGCCAAGATTCTAATTCAGATGAAGGAGATGAGGATCCTGCATCTTAACAAAATACCTCAGCGATTATTTAGGAATATGACCCAGACCGACTTCATTTTCAAGGGCTCAGTAGCATGTGGGGCTAATGCCGACCATGTTGGACAATGCACATATAGAACATTGTCATCACCACCGAAATTCCTGTGGAGAGTGCCGGTCTACACCTTTACTGCCCATCGAATTTACTGTGATGTTTAGCAAATGTACTTTTATCTCCCTCCTTTGTCCACCTTTCAGACTTTTACCACGCCTTCTGGACTGTCATTCCTTGTAGTCAGTTCCATTGTTAATAACAGAAAATACCTGAGACTGGGTGATTTATGAAAATAGAAGTTTCTTCAGTTTATAGCTTGGAGGTCCAGAGTCCAGAGCCCACTCTGGTAAGGGTCTTCCTGGTGGTGGAGTCCCAAGGTTGTGCAGGATGTCACATTATGAGAGAATAGGAGCTGACATCTTTGTGTGTTTATCCATCCACCTTTGTCTCCTGGTCTCACTCCTTCTCCTTATAAACCCTCCAGCAGTCCATCTTAAGTGGCCTGCTCTAATCACTTAATCACACCCAAGGGCCCCTCCTTTGACACCATGAAGGTATTAAGCTTCCTCTTAATACCTTCACAACCAAATCTCAACACATACATTTTTTTGGGACACAAACCACAGCATTCCTTAACCAAAAAAACTCTCCTACAGTCTCAGCATCTTCTTTGACTGTTCTCTTTGCCTCTTGGCCTTAATTTATTTCCTCAATTCAGGGCCAGCCTATGGTATTGGGTCCTCTTTGCTCCCTGTAAGTGCTTTGTAACTCTTGTGAAAGATTCAGTCACTCAAAGGCTAATGCCATTTGGTTATTATCACTCTCTTCTTATTGCTCAACTGCTAACCTCCTGGACATCTCACTCATTCACGAAGACTTTTATGAAGACATGAACCTGGCTCATGGTATTCATGTTTACCTCAAACTTTGTCGTCATCTCAAATAACATCAATGTCCAGCTAACAATTGGCCCCTCAGTTCCTTGACCTTCTCATCTCTTATAAAAATAAGAAAAGAGCTAACACTTGCTACATGCCAGTCATGGTTCTAAGAAATCAACATGTTGTATATTAACTCATTTGATTCCATGACGGGCCTATAAGATAGGTCACTATTATCATTATCTCCATTTTGGTATTTTTTAAAATGGTTTTTGCTATAGGGAGCATGTGCTCTCCAGAAAGAGATAGTGAAAGAGAAAATAAGAAATCATGCCACAGGGAGAAAGGCCACGTCACAATCCCTTCTCCATTCTCCTTCTGGGATTCTGGGTACACACACACGCATCTGGTGTGATTTTCAAACTGCCAAGTTTGGAACTCAAACTGCAGTTGGCCATGTGGGAGTCTGGCACCCTAACCACCAAGTCACCTGCAGGACCCTATCATTATCTCATGTACTCCCACATGGCCGACCACGGTTCAAGTCCTAGATTTGGTGGCTTGAAAATCATGCTGGGCTATGTGTGCATGCATGCACAAAAACCCAGAAAAGAAGGGATTGTGGCATGGACATCCCCTCAGGAGTTGATTTCTCACTTTCATTCTCTCTGTCTTTTTGGTGAGTGTATGTACCCTATGGCAAAAATCTAAAAACAAAACATACAAACAAAAACATACTACTTCTCCATTGACGGTCTTTGCTTCCATTCCATCTCTGCTACCCACTTCTACTGTTACACTGTAAACATCTCCTCTAACTGTGTCATCTTCAAATCACTAAATCAGGCATCTTTGAAGATGAGGATCTTGCCCCCAGTCTTGAGGTTGCGGGCCGGGCTGGTCACACTCAGCGCGCACACCTTCAGCTTGGGCACCTCCTGAATGTGCACATCTGTGATGGTCCCCACGACCACACCTGTTTGGTTTTCCTGGTTGGGAAGCTTCATCTTGCAGAACATCCTGGAAAGGGACAGAGGAGGCTGGTTGGTACAACTCATGAGCAACGTCTTCAGCACAGCTTGGCTGAAGGCAGAGTTGGTCCGTCTGGCCAGAAACTGGTATAGCTTGACCAACAGCCTCAGGTAAATGTCCTGGCTCTTGGGCTCCTTGCATTGAACCTTTCAGTCCTTGTTGTGGTGGATGTCAACTTCCATGATGGCGCCTTCTATTCAGCCAAGCCAGAAAGAGAGAGCAAAACCATGTTCTTATCTATTGAAATGTCAGAAAAATCATGACACATTTTTGCTTAGAACACACAGAAAAATACATCATTACTTTTCTGATGACCTAATATTATCATCCTTAATATTAATATTATTAAGGATGATAAGTGTGGAGTTGTGGGAAAAATCATTGTCACTTAGGGATATTTTTCAAAATGCCTACACCTAGCCTCAAGTTCCAAATGTTTGTTTGTTTGCTTGTTTGTAAGAGCCTCTCAGATGATTTGAATATCTGCCTTATACTGAGAACTACAAATTACATCATTTTAGCACCTCTCAATCAGGTGTTCCAGCCAAGATTAATTTATTGCTATCCTGCTGACCTTGGCCAGGACTGCTTCATATAAGCAGGACAGGGCTGAGCCTGAGACTGAGGGCAGGCATCCTGACTAGGACAATTGAATGAAAAAGCATCAGCTTCAATAGCTTAGAGGCAGGGGACAAGCCCAAATGGACAGATTTCCCCCCCATGTATCCGTATGTTATTATTCATAATAACAATATAATCTGATTCAATGTAATACTCAGGAGGAGGACAGATGCCTAGCTGGGGTAGCTCAGGGCAGGAGTTTTTTTCATCGTTAATGGGATGGTTTCAACTCTAAGAAGAAAGCAGAATGAGAGAAAGAATATGAAGAAGATATTTTGGCATGGGTCCAAAGGAAAAGCAGTCTGGCTGAAATGGTTGTTTCCTTGGCCAGGAAGCTGCAATCTACGTAAACAGGAAGTAGAGTAGGTTGGGGAGAGGACAGTGGTTAGTTGGTGAGAAAAAAGAGCTGATACCAGATAGGTGCAGTGGTTATATGCAAAAGAGATTCTGACACAGGCCACGGCTTTGCATGTTAATTACCCCAGCTCTCTCCTGGGAGGCCTTGTTTAACGATGTTTGTGCAGTTACGTGTTGTGTTCTTTTCTCAAATGGACACTCTTTAAGCACCTGCTTTTTGCCAATCATCGGCTGGGTAGTTTTATTTTATCTCATTTAGTCATCTTGTGAGAATGTGATTAGGTGAAAAAACTGTCTCAGGGTGATAAAGTTATCTTATCCAAGTCATTTACATTACATGATAATACAGCATTTTGTATTCTTGTCTCTGAAAAGTGATAGTTAAGCATAACTTATTTGAAAGAAGGTGTATTATTCATTTTCTAGGGATGCTACAACAAATTACCCCAAATCTGTTGGCTTAAAATAATAGAAATCCGGGCCAGTGGGTAGTGTAATGGTTGGGGCCCTGGACTCCCCCATGGACCTGGAGGCTTGACACTCATGTTGGCACAGCTGCATGTGTGTCCAAAATCCCAGGAAGAGAACGGAGAGTTAGTGGTGTGGCCCTCTCTTCTTGGGGGGTGATTTTTCACTTTACCTCTTGCTGTCTCTGGTAAGTGTGTGTCTTATGGCAAAAACCTTTAAAAAATAAAAATAGAAATCTATTTTCTCTCTATTCTGAAGACTAGAAGTCTGAAATCAAGATATTGGCAAGGATATGGTCCTTCTGAAGACTTTCTTGCCTCATCCAGTTTCTGTTGTCTCTAGGCGTTCTTTCGCTTATTATCATGGAACTTGAGTCTCTGCCTCCATCTTCACATGGTTGTTCTTTGCCCTTGTCCTGCTTACAATTTTTCATTGACTCCCTATGGATACTGGATGAATTTAGGGTTTCTTTCTTTCTTTTTGGTAGAGGTTTTTGCCTTAGGGTACATGCTCTCACCAGAAAGATACAGAGACACTGAGAGAGAAAGTGAGAAATCAACCCCCCCCCCCCAGTGGGGATGGCCATAATCTCTTCTCAATCTTTTCTTTCAATTTCAATCTCTTCTCCTCCATTCTCCTCCTGAGATCTTGGGCATGCACACACACATGCCCAGTGAGTTTCAAGCCACCAGGTCTGGAGCTCAAACCACAGTCAACCATGTGGGAGTCTAGTGACATAACCGCTATGCCATCTGCTGACCCAAATTTAGGATTTCTTAACGCAGTACACAAAGACTTTGCAAGCTGGTCTCTACCTACTCTTTTAATAGATTCATTTCTCATTACTCTCCCTCAAGACTGTGCCAGAGCCACACCAAAATTCTTGCTATTCCACACAAATCCTGTCCTTTCTTCCTTTTCTAGCCTTGAACATGCTGTTTCACCTGCCCAGAATGCTCTTCCCTACCTGGTAATTTCTACTGATACCTCAAGAACACTTTTTCTACCCGTTGGCAATCCTGCATTAATGAGCCCCCTTTTCCCTCAATAAGTTGGCTTCTCCCTCTGTTGTGATGCTGTTACTCTTGGGGAACTACTGGCTTTGTGTCCATATATCCTCCTTCAATACTCTGGAACTTTTTAAAATAACAGAATGTGCCATACTCATCTTGGAATCCTTAGTGCCTAGTAGGTGCTCAATAACGTGTTTACTGAAAAATGAAATCCTCACTGAAAAGGATTGGGTCATGATGGCTTCAGGTCTGTAACATTTGGTTTGGAGAAAACACTACCAGTAGCAATCATGGAAGCTAAAAGTTGGATTAACCTAAAGAACCTCAAATCAAAAGAACAGGGCTGGAAGGAAGTGTATGATTACTACAAGAGAGTGACATTTGTCCATGTGATCTTTCTTAAATACAAATGTCATCTGTTACTTCCTCCTTAAGATCTTTCACTGGCTCCCTATGGATACTGGATGAATTTAGGGTTTTTTCTTTCTTTTTGGTAGAGGTTTCTGGGTGGAGGGGGAACCAAGCTTTCAATCTTTGTAAATGTATCAGGCTGGAGCCCAGATGCAGTCCTAAGAGTCAATCTAGAAGAGGCATAAGAAGGAATTGTGAGACACTGAGAGTGAGGTTATCCAGTGTGGAGGTATAATGGGGGTGGTTTAAGGCAGATTAGAAGCCCTCAGTTCACTGTCCCACCTTCAGCATGAAAACTAGTGAAGTGGAAATTGTTGGAGTTTCTTATCAATATCGTTGACACATAAGAAGGGGTGTGGATGACAGATGAGCTACAAATGGAAAGTGTCAGTACTGATAGCAGGGGCTATGTCGTTGTGGCATGAATGGAGAGAAAGAGGATCGAGGGGAACATGAGAGAGACCCATTAGGGACTTAATGAACAAGAGAAGGGGGAGTAGTATACATTTATGAGTGAAGGGTCTATCACATTCCTGGTACCTGCCGCTCTTACCTGGTTCAGAGAGAGTCGGACCATATTGCCCTCTCCTGGCCTTTGTCCTTAAGGTATCTGACCCATACGTTAGCAACAGCTGATCTTAAAGGTGCTCCTTAAAATAATGTTAGTAACCTCTGTATCAGTTAGCTTAAGCAGCACAATGGAAGAGGAATTGAAGGTCTAAAACTGGAGTGCAACTAATTGGATAAGTTACTTAAGTTCTGTGTACTTTCAATGTCCTTTTTAGTAGTGTGTATAATGATATTAGCATGTACCTCCTAAAATTGCTTTTAAGATACAATGGGTAAATTAAGCATAAAGCTCATATTAGGAGTGATCAGTGTTATCTGTTATTATAACTATTAGGAGGTACTATTATAACTATTAGATGGTACTAAAGTACCATCTTCTGAACTAAAATTTTAATAACATATATTTTTGCTTTTTCTTTGTGTGTGTATGTGGTGTTTGTTTATTTATTTTTTATTTATTTATTTTTTATTTTTTTAGTTTTGAGAAGTGAAGGTATTTCACCAGCATTTATATATTCATATAACCAGTTACATATACGCCTAAATAAAGCTAATCTCCAGTAGGCTTTGAGATGGCATTCACCATCTTTGTAGAAATATGAGCATCACTAATGAATTACTAAATATATCTTTAGAAAGGGCAAAAATAGTGATAGCACTTACTGAACTGAAATTACTATCAAATTAAAAAAAAACAATATTAATTTAACCACAAGCCAGTCTTATTTAAATCAGGATTGTCCAATGAAAGTAACCTGTCAGCCATTCATGATCTGAGTTCTGGTGTAGGAGATCAATTAAAATATGGTACACATAAAAAGGGTGAGACATTTCTGTTTTGTCATAAATAAGGCAGTGGCCACCCATTACTCATTAGTAACTTTTTAAAGATAAGCTATCAACTCTGCTCTTTCTGACTTCTTTTTAATGCCAGCGAAGATCATTTTTGTTCCAGGGATGTGCTTCTTGGGATTCTCCAAATCCTCCATCAGTGTACCTTCTCCCAGGCAATGCCTGTGTTCTTGTTGGCATCTGTGCAAGAGAATCCAGGGGCCTGACCTGTCTTCTGCCCAAATAGACCATGGAGATTTGGGCCAGTCTTGTGCTTGCCTCCCTTTTCCATGGTGTGGCACTGGGCACACTTCTGAACAGAAATCTTCTTGCCTTTCTCAACATCACCCATTTTTAATGATCTCTTTTGTCACTTGGGAATATAGAGTAACCACTCAGAAGTCAGACGACCCGCTCTCTCGGTGTTTTTTATTTTTAGAGAAAGTCTCATTATGTCATAATCCTCCTACCTTAGCCTCCAGATTAGTGGGGGTCACAGGTGCATACCATCACTCTCAACCTTTTAGGGTGGCCCCAAATTAAACTTGGGCTTCCCATGTGGTACCAGCCTACCAAGAAGCAGCGTCTAGTGTACACTACCGTAGCTAGGCCAGCAGCTATATTTTCCTAGCGTGACGGGACCTATCTTAGTCAAGACTCTCAGTTGCAAGTGTCAGAAACCTAATTCAAACTAGCTTAAGCAAAAAAAGAGGGCTTTATTTGACTTGTCTATCTGAAAAACTCAAGGTTACATGTATCAGCTTCAGTACAGCTGTTTCAAAGTCACAAAATGACATTATGAGATTTAGCTTTTTTTTTAAAAGAGATTTTTGCCTTAGGGTGTATGCACCCACCAGAGAGAGAGAGAGAGAGACAGAGACAGAGACAGCAAGAAGGAAAGTGAGAAATCATCCCCCATGGGGAATGGCCTTGCCACAATCTCCTCTCTTCCATTTTCCTCCTGGGATCTTGGTCACACACACACACCTGGCATGAGTTGTGGGTCCAGGGCTCAAACTGTGGCTGTCTATGTGGGAGTCCAGCCACATAAGCCACATAACAACTATGAACTATGCTGGCCCAAGAATTAGGCTTTTTTTGAGAGAGAGATTTATTTTCTACAGGATGTGTGTTCGCTAGAAAGACAGAGATAGAGAGTGAGAAATCACCCCCCATGGGTATGGCCATGCTGCAGTCCCTTCTCCTCCATTCTTCTCTCGGGATTTTGGGCACACTTGCACACATGTACATATGCCCGGCATGAGTTTCCCAAACCACAGTCAACCACCTGGTAGTCCAACGACATAACTCTTACTCCATCTCCTGGTCCCATTAGGCTTCCTTGTATCTTTCTGTTCTCGCTTATTGGCAGGTAGCTTCCTCTTACAGAAGCGAGAGGGCTGTTGGAAATGTCAGACATGCATTCCTAGAACTTTGTAGCCCTGGTATGAAGATGCAGCAAAAGCTCTGGCTCTGATTCTTGTTAGCCCAAAGTGGATCACATGTTTATTCCTGTACCAATTGCTGTCTTCCTGATTGGCTATATCTAGATCATGTGAGTGGGACTGGGGTGAGGGGCCTTTCTACAAAAGCAAATCGAGGTATAGTTAGCAGAAGAAAGGCAATGGAGGCAGACTGGAACAGATTCAGGTTTTGTGGAGCCAAAGCTTTAACTTTTTGGGCCCCTTTTCAATAAAAATAATACCAAATTATAAGTTTAAAAATAGATATGAGTGACTTTTATTTAAAATGACTAATTAATTGTTACAAATTATTAGAATTTTGTATATTCAGATTTGATTTTTTTCTTCTAAAATTTAGGCAATTCTCCAGAAGTATTTATATAGAAATACCTCGCCCCCACACCTTCTGTTAATGCTAGGGATGGTGCATGTGAGAGAGAGAGAGAGAGAGAGTGAGAGAACCTCAACTGGGCCTGGTCATTGCACTACTCCTTTTCCTCCAACCCTGACTCTGGTCAGGGCCCTGGGCACATGTGCCCGTTGTGCTGCCCTAAAGCTGGAACTCAAACCCCGGACAGCCGTGTGAGACCTGGACCCCGGACAGCCGCGTGAGACCTGGACCCCGGACAGCCGCGTGAGACCTGGACCCCGGACAGCCGCGTGAGACCTGGACCCCGGACAGCCGCGTGAGACCTGGACCCCGGACAGCCGCGTGAGACCTGGACCCCGGACAGCCGCGTGAGACCTGGACCCCGGACAGCCGCGTGAGACCTGGACCCCGGACAGCCGCGTGAGACCTGGACCCCGGACAGCCGCGTGAGACCTGGACCCCGGACAGCCGCGTGAGACCTGGACCCCGGACAGCCGCGTGAGACCTGGACCCCGGACAGCCGCGTGAGACCTGGACCCCGGACAGCCGCGTGAGACCTGGACCA